>NW_008751747.1:243056-305338 GCF_000715545.1 Opisthorchis viverrini
TATTGTCAGCATTCGTGTTCAACTGTGACGCTTCCCCGCGTGTATTCAAAATTCATTTAACAGGAAAGAATCAAGTGGATGGGGAAATAACTTAGTACTGGCCTACCACAATCATTCCGATGCACCTGCAGCACCAGACACTCGCTCAGCCTATCTGAATCAAAAATGACAACAAGAACTCCAATAACATTGATAAAAAGGCATACTTTGCAGCACCCCGTGACAGTGAGAATTAGTTTGTCTCCATCTTACTGATAGCATTTAGACTTTCGATAATCTCTTTCATATCCCTTGGCGCGGTCGGATGCGAACCTGATAAATTTTTGACATCTAACTAATGGTTTCGTTATTTTGGGGCGGCCGGATGGTCGTGCTTGCTAGATTTTCAAAAATTTTCTTCATGATCGAAAACAAGGTTGTCGGCGGTGGTGTCGGTGGGAGTGGCAACGATGGTTGTGGTGGTGGCGGTGAGTAACCATTTGCGGGCTGAAATGTCTATAAAAGAATAGACATCCGTCCCACAAAAAGTGCCGTAACATTGAATGAAATTATTGCCAAGTACGCAGCCGGTCAGGGATGTAAATTTGCCGAGCTCGATGCAACCTAAACTAATCCAGAAATGAAGCATCCCGCTATGTTTCTCCACATGTTCTATCTGTATTCTGAGGTTCAGTTTTGAAATGGGTGAACAAGTTCACATTGGCGGAACCATCAAATATTATGCTGCTGTGTACACCACATACTGAGGGATATTCGTTTTCTGATTGACAGCTGAAGAGGCGCATGATTCGCTGTGCAAGATAAGGGAGATGCTGAGCAGCATACGTCTGCATCGCGCGTGGGCAAGGGGTTCCAGAAGCCAAGACAAAACATGGATTGAGTGTCCACTGATGTCAGTAGTATTTGCCAACTCCCAGATACACCAGACTACACTCTCACCCAAATGTTTACACTTACTGAGACAGTATGGCTAACTCATTTGAAATAAAAAATTAGTGGTTAAGAGAATCAAATGAACAACCAGTGGCTGCTGACTACCACAGAACTACCTATCCACAACTGATAGACTTATCTGCGGCAGTTTCGTTAAAACTCACGGTTTCCGAATCCGTAATCCAATCATACGAGTATTCGGTCGCTAGACATGCATCGATTCGCCTGTCATCACAAAAAATTGCCCAGCTGTCTTCATCTTCTTTGGCTGAAGTTGTCACGTAGACTGCAGTTTCGTGGGGTTCAGACAAGAGAGCAAATGGATTACTATCACAAATGTGTGAAATAGTGAGTTATATTATCGATGGACAGATACCGTGGTTCACAAAAATCGTGAAGCTGCAAGAAATCGAAAACCAAATCTTTACACAGAGGGTCACTGAAAAATCGTTGACAAAACACCATGGTTTTCACGCTTCTTGGGGTCAGTCAGAAAAGTGCGGTGCTCGAATTTCCCTCAAGCACAATCATTTCTTCAAATCAGACTGGATGTAGCTCTCCAAACACGGTTGGTTCAGGCCGTCCAAATCACCTCAGTATGTATGTATGTAGGAAAAACATACTATGTAGTATGTTTTTCCTCTGGTTAAACCCCCATCAGAAGAGATCACTGACCAGAACGGTCAAAAGTTGTCACGTCACTGGTATTATACCTGTTGTTTGATCCGCGGAAGTGTACTTTTGTATGAAAGACCCACGATCCTTTCATAATTTATAAATGCGATATCCACCTGAGATTGTTGGTTGCTGCAAACGGCCATCAAATCTCACAGGCGCTGCACCGATATTACATTGACTTCGTCTAACCAGCTGAAACTAGCTCAGCAGCAGAGGTGACATTAATCGATGAAGATGAAATGTTTTCTTACTATCCGTCCAAAAGCTTTTTGCAGATGACCAGGGACTACTTCCTTTCAAGGATCACAAGAGAACAAGCATGAACCATGCGTGAAACTTCGCTTTGTCGTACTGGTCAGTGCGCTATTTTACCCATATGTGAGGGAAATTCTGGATGACACTTCACAGGATCCCCACGATTGCCAGGCTAAAAATTCCGCCACTTACTTCCCACATCTGGAGGAAGAATATCGAGAAACATAGAGCCAGAGTTGCAAGAATCCATGTAAAGCACCAATTTGTTATATTTTCTCTTTAAATGCATATGGGCGAAGATATCGTTGAATTCCGCAGCATTGAGCTGTAGGAAGGCATTAAACAAAGAGAATTCGTACGAGCTCGAAAGATTATAGCTGAACGTGTATTGAGTTTTTGGAAATATTCTACATCAGGATTAGTTGAGAGACTACACTTGAATGCGTTTTGTTTACGCAGATTAACCTGTTTCTTGTCTTTGTTTTCATGGAATATCAGTGACACTATGTCCTCTGTAGTGTTAGCCAGCTATCCTGGTGATATTCAGTAAATCTCCCTTGGAAAGAGCACGCAAGGACCAATGTTAGATTGAATGAGCTTGCAGTCACAAATTCGGAGTAATGAGTTGACGGTTTGAAAGACTGATGTCAGATCACTCCGAGTTTCAATTTCACTGTTGTTTTTAACTATTTCCATATTCCATTCACCGTGATGGACTTAAATATGCTTGGTGGCATATTAAGAATGACTACATCGATCAAAAATATTAAAGCAATAAAAGCATAAAGTAAATTAAAGCATAAAGTAATTAAAGCATATTAAAGTAAAGCATATTAAGAATGACTACATCGATCAAAAGCTACGTGAATACGCTCAGTACAAAGGGTCCCTATTAGGGTGAATTTAGCCTTCATATGAGGAACTGCAGCATAAGTCTCGTGCTGCTTGTTGAGTAGTGAACTGCCGTCCTGTAAGTCAAGCCAATCTGTGGAGAGAATTCTAGCCCTAGTCACGTTTGATGAAAATTTAGAATGATTTCCATTAAATAGAAAAATTCCAAATGTCATCTAACTACTAACACACTGTTATTAGTAGAGAAGGAACAATAATCCACACGGTGAATGGATTTCTCATATGAGTTGTCACTCCAGGAGTAAGTCACCAGTGATGTGGTTCCCTTGCTTGAAGGATGAGCGACGTAATATGCTGACTAACTGCGCATAAACCAGGCTGTCGGTTGGCCGCCCGTGGCCGAGCGGTTAAATTTTGCAACTACAAAGCACATCACTGATGATTCCCAATAAGGATGGATCAGATGTACAGTGGTTCTCGGCTTTTCATCACAGACTGCATTCTTATACATACTATACGTGGATCTATTCATATGCTGCCTCTTGAAAAAGTAAAAAAAAAGCATATTGTCTTCGTATCACCTGTGTCTCATGAGTGACCGTATTCCGTTGTTCAACAGTCTAAATGGATTAACGGCAAAATTATGTGAGTTGAGCGAACTTGAACTAAGTAAAATGAAATCTACATAATGTTGTCAATATAGCACCTTGACGAGGCCTGCCGAACTTGACAGAAAAAGACGCCCGAAACTCGTAGCTTCTTTGTGCCATCATTCGGTGGATGTGTGAGCCAGTTGTTAGTATAAATTCTGTTTTATAAGGAACCACAAGTGGCAATGCGCTTCTTCATTTTGTTCAAAATTAAGCCTCTTTTAGAAAAGTTGTGTGCTATAAACGTGTTTACCAATATTATCCAAACTTACTTGTCCCTCTGGGAAGGAAATGTAGCGATACGCACCATGGCCAGAGTAATAGACGAAAACGTTGTCATCAGGACCGCTGCAAGTGGACGAAAAGTTTAAGGTGGTCTTGAAGAGCAGATTATTGAGTGGCGCTCTCGCGCATATAAAAGCACAACAAAGAAGCCGCGGAAATGGAAATTCGACTGTAATATTCCCCAAAAACATGGGTCTTGCCGTAAGTTGCAGAAGCCGTGTTGTAACCTAAACGGTCTTGGCTAACTCGTGATTAAGGAAGTCACAAATGTATAAAATTCCCCCAGTTCATTTTCGTCCATTCCACGTGTAGAAAAGATATGTTCCGCACAATTCCTGTGCGTTGAGCACTCAACACGAATGCAATGAATGGATAACGTACGCGCAGGTCAGAATATTGTTTTGTACACGCTACTGGATGTAGTCAGTAGCTAAATTAATTTCCATTCGTGAGATTTTCGCAAGGCCCCATGGATATGGGAATGAAAAATGGATCTTTCGGACGCCTGTTGGATTGTTGTTGCATCACGCGATATAGAATCTCCTTTAACTTTTAACATAAGAAGTTAGTTGAAAGCGGTTTTCCCCTTTAGCTAGTTTTATCATCTTGCCATTGGAACGATGACAATCAGCGTTTTTGGAATCGCGCTTTCAGCAGCGTAACTAAACTGGTGTATGAATTTACCCCTACGATGCACTGACTAGTAAAATCAACGTTAGACAAACCTATATTTCGAACACGGACATCCACGAAACCATACGTTCCGTTTGTCTGAGGACCATTTGTTCATGGTCTGATTGATCGTTTGCCGATTTCCGTTGTGCCACGGTCTCCTTCCCTACATTTGATTGGCTCTCATTCCGACATTTGCGTTTCGTAGTTCATTTTGATTGGTTCTTTCTGATTCCCTGTGGTGCTGCAGCCTGATTTTTCCGATTTAGTTTGAGTGTAGGCTGTTCGTGTTGATAACACTGTTTTCATTTTGCAAGGGGCCTAACGCCCTTGATTACCTATCTATCATTCTTTTTTTCTCTATATCAACAATCTAAGTGTGGGATCAGAAACTCTGAAGCAGTTAACAGAGCGGGCGATTACTGATTAAGCGGTAATTTCGGTTCTTTACAGTGTATAACTGACCGTACGGGAGAATTATGGTTTGCAAGTGAAAAAACGTTTTCCTGGTATCCTGGCTTGAATCTGCAAGCCGAACGATTCACTTCTCGTCATACGCGGGTCAAAAAGCCGTGGAAAAATTCTCAAGAGATGAATTGTGACGTTACAAAACCACATGTAACCCTAGGCCAGGCAATTATTCTAAAAGCTGAGAGGATTATCGATGAATGGTAATATGAATTTGAGTGACTACTATTCAGCCAATCGAAAGAACTGCAAGTGGATTTCGATTATTCATTATTCACAAAGAATAAAAGCAAAATCGGAATCCGAGCAAACCAATATCGACCGACCTGAATATGTAAAATATTGGGCATATATTTGACCATTCACAACTGAGCATATCTGAATAGTTTCGAAACTTATCAGCAGTGGCGATTGATGCCTATGATACTATAATAACCCGTAGTCTGGAATTGATAAACCAGGTTTCTTTTGGAGTAAAGCAAATCCTTTCGACTGCCTTCTGGAAGCTTTACTTAAAAAGATTATGTACACATGACTTCTTAGGATACCAAACACGCGTATCCCAAATCCTAAACCGCTGACCTGTAACACTAGAATTCTGGCTGTGATCAGCAAGTGCATCACCAACGTCCACTTCCGCGGGAACTCACCTTTTCAACACCTTCTTCCCTTCTCTTTCAAGTTTCTTATCGCCCGTCAGTACTTTCGTGAAGAAAAACGGTTTGACGTCCTGAAGCAGATAAACTCGCATAATCAATTATTTCTGTGACAATGGTATTCTCCACAATTATTCTACTCACAGTACCCATCTATTTACAGTCTAGCAGAGTAAGAGAAATTTATGATGTGCTCTCTATCTTCGCTCAGATCAATTTCAGGACGGTCGCTGAATGAGAAAAACCTAAACGTTGATTGTTGGTGAGTTTACCGAGCATGGCAGTTGGATCAGGCAGGTTGCCAAGACAAACTTTGATCGAAACAAATAGCCAATCCTGATCCGGTGTCCACAGTATGCTGTTTGTCAAGGGCAAATCCATGATGCACCAAAATTTCCAGAAGATAGTCGACGCATACACTTCATGAACGGCGCTCTGTATCTGGTTCCGGGCACTGATGCACGCTCAACACCATTGGTGGTTCTTTTGAAAAGAAGACTGGCTTGGAATTTTCAGGTCGAAAACCAAGCTGTGAAAATACCATTATTACACCAAGCTTACATGATAGGAAGCACCCAGAATTATGCACTCGGTCGTGGGCTGCTTTAAAGTTCTCTATCACCTTACGACTAGTGTTTATTCAAGTAAATTACCGTTCTATATTGTAGTAAACCGGGTTAGTCTACCCTACGGTTACTCTTTTGCTTTTATACGCAGTGCCCTTTTAGTTGCCCCTTGTGTTACACAGTGAATAAATTCATTTAATTGCTGCGCACGGACATACTTTTCCACGGTAGTCAATTACCACATCCTTGTAAACATCTTTGTGCGTGTAGTCATGGAACACTTGGCCTTTGAAGGGATTCCTGGAATAAAAGAATGAAAACTGACAATGTGATTTTGGAAGAAATTAACATGGAGGTCAAATAGAAAGAAATGAAATGCTCGTAACGTCCGTTTGAATTCGGTTTTTGGTCCTGTATTTAGAGGAATTTTCACGCCGATGAGTGCACCATATGGCACACTCTATATTAAGTTTTGACTGATGTATGGATCCCAGATTGGTTCCGGTAGGCAAACAACTCATAAGATTACAAACTGTGTGTGAAAAAAATTTTTTCATGTAAATGCACAGCCAAATACCACTAGTAACAGGTTGTATGAGCACATTATCACCGAGTGCCCTTGAGTGTAATTCGGTTGGGCAGTGAACGGCTTACGTTTATTAGAAACTCAAGTCAGTAGAATGTTCCATCCACTAATCCCAGGAATCGGCTGTATGACAAAATGTTAGGTCCACTAGGTTGTCCGCTTATTACTTGCTCTAAATCATCAGCCGGCTGATGCACTCAAACAACATCTTAGTATCGATGTTATTCATTTTACTGACAATCGAAACAAAGTTACCGTTTGCTATTCATCAGCGAGAATATACAAGAATGATTAAAATTTCATCTGGTATCGATTGTGTTGGTTGCATCAGGGTTATGTGGCGTTTAGTGCCATGAAGGGGGGCGAACTTTTTGGTCATCTCGAGTGACGCTCAAAAACAGACAGTTTTCTCCAACCGGATTCCATTCATGATTTATATCCGTGAAATATACGGCTCAAACGTGGGAAAATTTGAAGCCAAATAGAGAGAGGCGATTTCTACAGTCTAATTACTACCAGATGACAAGCATTTTACGAGATATTTACTTCGGATTGTTTGCAATATCGTCGTAGGCAATGGGAATTATATTCTCCGCTGGAATTCTGTTTGCACGCAGGACGTGATAGGCGTGATAAACGTTTGCCTGAGGGAAAATAAAAATTACAGGTGAATGAATGATAACAGGCAGAGCGGGGCACATAGGCTAAAGAAGGCAAGCAGGTTGCCTAGGTTCATGCATACTTGGTAGAGTGTCAAAAAGCATTTGGATGCCTCATTCTTGCCCAATAATTTAAATGTAACATACTCACGTGTGTTTCCGTTAATTAATTGATTGAATTTGGCCACGGCAGCTAACTTGTCAGATATTTGGCTGTTGCGGAGCTCAAGTACATTGTTTGGGCTTTTAAATCGTGATCTAAACATTTATCTGAAGCCAAGCTCTGCCATAAAGTCAAGCTTCACTGTGCAACTGATGCATCCTTATTGAAAATTATCTGTAGTGCGATGTTCATACTTCTCCGGAGAGTCCCGAAACCGCTATTTCCCGGCAATCACTAGGAGGCTGAGCCGATTGGCCACGAGCAGCTGATTACCTCGCGCCGCAACCCACTTGGGAACGCGGTTTAATGAGGATTCTTCCAAGAAACAAAAATACCTCAATTCGTCGTATGGTAAATCCAAACGTATGGTCAATAATGTTTCGCTGCATTGGGTATATCCGTTCCTTCGGACACCATCACATGAGTCAAGCATTCTACATGGCTAGCACATCAGCCCTCATAGAATGCTTTCGTGATAACCCGTCAAAGCTGCTTTTCATATGCCATTGTGAATACACTGCGTCAAATTTGCCTTAAAATGGTGTAAATTCAGTGCCAACGTTTTTCCCGAAAGTGCATTGCTGATTCTTCCGGAAGCGAATTCCTCGGATGTTTGAAGGTGTTGCATATCAATGGCTGGAAAGCTTCCACAGTGGTCAATATCGATCTCCATCCAATGTAATCAGGGACAGCTGTTCATCCGGGTAAGAAAAGAAATCGAACGAGATCTTTCATCACATAAATGTGTTTTCTCATAAAGATGAAACAGTGATATTTGGTGATCATGAGATTTTGCGTCATTTTCACGACATCCTGCCGCCTGACCACCATCGATCGATAATTTAAAAAATAGCGACTTCTACAAATCGTTGAGTTCCTTCTTGAGGTTTCTCCAATGGATCTGGCCCCTGTTGCCTCGTTGATTAAGCGCCGGAGATTTATCATTTCTTAAGCAACCATGCGCCTCACTTAGAACTAAGATAATCCTAATGACCACGGATAACACCCTTTGCCTTCGAAGATGTTTTACCACGATCCGTCCAGATAAACTACTGAAAGAAACTCAAAGGGTGTTCCTGTTCTCCTGTTGTCAGTGTTGTCACTCGAGCTGAAAATATGCTGTATCTGGGTCTTTCAGAGAAAGGTTGTACCTCACAGAGGCCTGACGGTTTGTGCGCCTCAACAATCCACTGAGCAGTGTGTATGTGACACTCATAGAGCTTTCCATACCAGTTTGGTCATTGGGTAGAAATCACCGATGTTAGGGGACAGAATTTCGCCTGTGACTGTCTGCGCGATCCACCACCAATCTGGAAATCCACCAGTGCAACTAGGCTGTCGGGATGAATGACATAACCGAAGACGCCAATTGACTTTTTCTATCTCTAACGCCGGATACTACTGCTTAGGCATGCGAGTAGTCTTCGGTCTTCTCGAAGTTCCGCGCCGCGTCAAATTGAAGGTGAATTTTACTGAGGAACTTGTGGAAACTTGCGTAATTTTCACTCCGTTAGGACATTTGAATATTTTAAGTTTTCGAAATCTATTAGCAAATGAGACGTTTACTTTCGTGTTCAATAGGTTGTTGCTGCTTAGTTTGTGTTTGCGATTAAACATCTTCTCGGTGAAGGGCATTCCTCCTTACACTGGTAGTATCCCAGCCTAATTCCAACTGCGGATTGCACGCTTACAAGTGATCTTATGCCACATCGGCCGGGATTAATGTCCTTAACCCGGTTCTCTTATCTGATCTATACCGTAGGGCAAGTAAGTAAAAAGAGACTACAACTGAAGCCTTCCTTCCGCCTTTCTATTTCATATATCCGGTATTCTCACTTTCCTCGACCCGTGATAGCAACATCCACATAGGCATATTCTTAATATCTGAGGGATCTGTTTACCTCCCATTATCGTCAACTGCAATTTTCGCGGTTGGTTCGGTCGCCACATCCTCAGAAGCCCCTGCATTTGTTCTTTAGTTGGTCTGTCGATTTTTAATGTTTGTGCTCTGAAACAAGCTGCGCGGCATCCATGTTCGCTGTAAACGCTTCTCAAATGAGGATGTAATATCCCTCAATTTCGCTGCAATTATCTCTTCATGGGTTTCCGCTCGCTTTCAACCGCGCCCCTATGGTAATCTAAGAGGTACCGCCGCTTGTTCTACTGGGGCTGATATTGGTCTTTGACACCAAACCAAAGGCTTTCTCATTGAATAGTCAAACGTATTCATGGAAGCTTTCTTGCAACACCTTGGATAATAACCAGAAAGAAACAAGCCCGTATATTATTGTGGTTGTCGAAGACATGAATGCACAAGTAGCCAGACTTTGCACTTCTGCGACTCATTTGTGTGGGTGCAGAACCAAAGTTGAAATGCACCGACCACGGTGGACGCCTGAAATGGTTACGTGTCGAAGATGGGCGGGAATAACTTCCGGAACAACTGAAGCCGCATCGCCGTATGTCGCTCCTTTACAAAACCCGTCCGCCAGCACAGACTGACCACACCGATATTAGCTATATGTGGCGTTGCTTCTTCTGAAACACCTCTGTCATCCCAGATCAAAAGATTTTTCTTCGCTGATTTTGTTGCACTGTCGCTGGACTTGGATGATTAGCACACATCAGATGACCGTTGAGAAGCCTTCGAATCCTAATGTTAAGCAAGACTACCAGAACTAATTTTGACGTCCCACCCGGACGTGGAGACTTCTGGTGTTAATTTCCACTGAAACGTGCTGGTTGCAAGAGGCTGAGCACCACACTTGTGGAATATTGCAACAAACTAGTTGCGAGTTCTGAATCTCGGCCAACACTCCAAATTCCTCCAAAACTTCGACAAGTTTACCTCCAGGTAGCAAGCACAATATCACTCAACGAACAGTCAGACTTCTGGTAAGAAACAACACCTGCATGGGTTGAGAATCTTTTTGAACTGAAGAGGTGAATGAAGCAAGAAACTCTTGAGTTATACTTCTCTATACCAGCTAGTATGCGCAAAAGTCCCAAAGAAGCCTTCCATGAGCCAAGCAATCATTGTTATACAATAACAATCATTAGATGAACGTTTTCAACAATTAATCGACTGATTAACTTCGGCTTCTCAACTTGGGTCATGACACTGAAAGTGGAAGCACCAAAGGCTTTAGAAATAATCAGTTGCATGTTCTACTTCAAGAGTTACCATGCTGCTGGTCCTGACCAACTCCCAGTCACTTGGATTAAACATTGTGGTGAAGTACTTTGTCGTTTTTTGTCTGACTGATTTGCATTTCCTGGGCGGAAGAAACAGTTTAAACAAGCTGAGCCCACTTGATGAGGCCCTAAGTGAGTGTATCTGTCACCGAGGAATTAGCTTGACTTCCGTTGTGACAAGAATGTTTCCTGTACCTACTTTATGTTTCCGTTGTGGCAAGAATGTTTCCTGTACCTACTTTATGTCGTTCCACGATGAAATTTGTAGACAGGGCCTAAGAAGGGGAAGCGGAATTCCCAGCTTCTAGCGATCGTGTGGACCACAGCTCCAATGTTCGTCAAGTGTCAGAACGATTAAATGCGTACCCACTGAATCTTATTACTAGATACGGATGCATTCAATATGCGTAACCATTTTGCATTCGATCCCCACGCAAATAGGGTACGATCGGACGGGTGACTTTAATCATGTTTATTTCAAATACACACTACTTGATCTTACAAAGTAGTGTAGGAGTAACATCTCATATTCCATGTCAATTCCGGTGCTTCCTAAATTGATCTGTTTGGCGCAACATCTAATGTCGTTGCTACGCCAGTCTTTGATGAAATTTCCGGGACCTGGTTTAATATTCAGGTCACCCTAGGTTGAGTTACTGCGGAGTCTAGGAGCATTTCTCTAACGTGATTAAGCTACAAAGCAAGGTTAGGTGATTTGTGATGAATTGTGCTCAACGAATTCCTAGAATTTTCTTATTTTATGCAAGAACATACCCCCTACTCGAAGACAGTGATCCCAACCAACATAACGCAACATAAAACACTTATGGGTGACGATGTTGGTCTCCGACTAAGCCGAATCACGTTTTGTAACTCATTAACATAAGAGTTTATTAGGTCCGGAAAATCGACCGAACACAAAGCAAAATATCGTGGCATGACAAGGAAATACTGTTGAAGACAAACACAGGTAAGCAAATGTGTGTCTACTAGATGACATCTGTCTACCGCCTTTCCAGTGGAACATTACATCCATTGAGGAAATTAAGTAGGAGACAACTGTTTCGAGTACCATTTGTGCAAATGTCCACTTTGGAAACTCTTCCATGCGGTCTTTAGAAAAAGGTTTTGAGCACCAAACCAATGAGAAACCAACGAAAACCTACTTGATGGCGATAATTTACCCAAGTGTTGGTACCAGCAACAAGGACGGCCCAGTTCTTTGATGGCTGGTTGTTAAATATCGATGACCAATTGTGAACACCGGCGGCTTCCAACCATGCAACATGTTCGACGCAGAACAAGAACGCAATAAGAAGCGAAGAACGACCCATCATTTCCAGGCTTACTTGAAGCTTCATCTATCTGCAATCTTATACTCTGCGCCTCTACTAAACTGAACTTTGCCTTACACGTGTATGGCGATGGTGTGTAAAAGCTATCCATCACAAATCTCATAATATTGCGGTACAAAGTATTTGCTAACCAATGTATCATCGGCGAATTTGATCAGCTTGTTCAATGGCTGATCATTTGAGCAAACATTTTACAACACTTCGTGCACATTGGTGAATTAGGGGTTTTTTTAGGACAAATGCGGATCATTCCTTTGAGCAGCTATGTGCTTCACACAGTACTGGGCAGCACACTGAGTCCTCAACACTGTTTCACCTAGCACGTGGCTTCAAACGTACATTCGCTGATAACTTGGGTCATTGGGGATAATGATACAGATTTTTGTCTTAAAAACCACCCGGAAAATATTTGTGTTCGCAGTGGGTCAGATTAAATTCTGACAGATCAATAGGACTTATTGATCTAACTTCCTAAAAGATGGGTATTTATTCACTGCGTAGATTGATGGGCTCATGAACCTTCTGACATAAGTGGGGGAAATCGAAGTTCATGCGAAGTTTTGAACCAAGAAATTTACTATTCTCAAAGGTTTTAGGTTAATAGGTTTCTGATTTCGCTGGTCATCATTCGATTTTCAGGCTCTGCTGATGATGTGCATTGGTTATCGATTTTCGGTCGGTTACTTTTGAAAACATCATGGTGAAACGTGGCAACGCAAGAGTAAACAAGCTTACATGTGAAACCATACTGTCGTTTTCGCGCATCAGACTCTCCTTAAGTTGGGTGAGCAGGTTATTCTAGCTTGCACCATCTGCCGTCATCCTCTATCTCCTGCCCCATACAATATACAATACATACATACATACAATATATACAAAGTTCACTGACTTGATGAAATTCGGTGAGGACCTGAATCAAGAACCTTTGAGACCACGGACATGTTTTTGTTTGGTGAGAGGACTTGTTCCAAACAAAGTCCACATTTAAGCTACCAGCGAAAAACCATCCGCCCAAAGGTCACTTATGCATTATTCCTTCATCCATTTAGAAAACTCGAGAACGAAAAGCTTATCCTTCAACCATATACGCACGCAATTATCGATTTATTCATTTTTTTGTCAGAATTTACTGTTTGGTACGCTGCGATTAGTGGAACACTATGAGGGTGAACATAATTCGGGATAAGAAAAAATTTATACGATCCATAAGTGGAATTTGGAACATCACAGACAGAGGTGTTCTTCCAAGCCAAAAAGTGACGTTTTGGTTTCACGTTTATCCTCTTTCAGGAATATGCAAGTCTTGTTTATCTATTCCATGACAGTTTCTTTGCTTATAACAGCTCGATAACGATAGCTGTATGAGAACCAGAGGGAGGATTAGTGTTTGGAACACCAGCCAAGAAATTGAGTGTTCGTTTCTTGAGACTTACAGTTCTAGTGAACCTCAGTAAAGGTGAAACAGATGTACATTGCTTCCTGCCTTCACTTACCGGACGAAATGTTGATGAGAATTCGCTGAATAACTCTCTTTTTGTCAGCGGTGGGAAGGTTTTCTGTGCATCTCCAAGTTCACTGGACGTCGTGATCTCTGAGCTTTCAAACTCATGCGTAATCTCAAGTTGTAGTGCAAAAGACGAAGTTCATACACAAATCTGTGACATCCGGATCATTTTCATAATTCTAGACATGTATGGATGTAAAGCTGAACACTTCCATTTTCAGAGAATGGGTCGCCGTACCGTATGTTTGGCTTCGTGCTATAGCTGCCAGACACGGCTACTGAGATTAACTAACCAAGACGTCTTTGAGTCCCCGATCAAAAGCGGCATCAACGAACCAAAGCTGATGTAAACCGGTGTCTGTAAATAAAAAACAACAGAGTTAGAAAAGAAGTGTTCGTGTGCGCCAAAGGACTTCAATCGAGACAAGTGTGATGGTAAGAAAAAGACTTCGGGGATTCGGTGCATGCCCGTGTGAATCTCCTTCGAGGCTAAAGCAAAATACCCCTGACCAGAGCAGTGTTATATCTTTTCTCTTTGAAAGCACCAATGTGAATCTGAGAATATTGAAATAATCTGGGGTAAACCAGATGACATCCGAGACTGAATATTGAAACTGATTCCCTTGTTAACCTGCTCAAACAGGGTAAGTAGTTCATAGTGATTTAATTGATGTTTCGATACCTAGGACCTATCATATTCACATAAGAATAAATTAACATCCAGCCACAAGGCTTTCACATATAAAATCAGAATTTTCTGCTGAAAAACGGCCGAGAAGTCTTCGAGTGAATAAAGAGCACTTCAATTTGGATAACAGGAAAATGCTTACCACTTCCTTCATTCATTCATTAGAGGACGCCTCGATGGTGGATGAGTGGTTTGGCAGCACCTCTAAACACTTTCATCCTGGATGCAACAACCCAGCCAGCGCCAAGGCTGATGGTCACCGATCGTTTTTAGGCAGTATTCGCCAGAATTTTTTTCGCTGTTATCATTCCTGGTTCGTTTTATCGCAGTCGGTAAAAAATTCGATATCCCCAAATTTATTCTATGCAGGATATCCAATTGAGTTCGGCTTTAACTTGGCTCATTTCTCAATAAGCCAAATTAATAATTTTTTCCCTGTGTAAAGATGGAGGTTGGATTAAATTAGCCCGAAAGGCCCCGGGCATTTGCAAATCTCCAATCCATGAGCATTCTAATTCGGTATTCAGTGTTAGACTCTAATTCCACTCGGACCCTCCACGGATGTCTAAACTACTTGTGGGTTCCACGACTATACTAGGAAGAAGATGTAGTCGGCTATATGTTGCTAGCCCGAGAAAGCTTGGGAATATTTGTTGAAAATTTCTCCTTGAAAGTAAATGCAGTTTGCGGCTTCAAGCCACGCAGCACCTCTAACACTTTCATCCTGGATGCAACAACCCAGCATCTGCCAAGGCTGATGGTCACCGATCGTTTTTAGGCAGTATTCGCCAGAATTTTTTTCGCTGTTATCATTCCTGGTTCGTTTTATCGCAGTCGGTAAAAAATTCGATATCCCCAAATTTATTCTATGCAGGATATCCAATTGAGTTCGGCTTTAACTTGGCTCATTTCTCAATAAGCCAAATTAATAATTTTTTCCCTGTGTAAAGATGGAGGTTGGATTAAATTAGCCCGAAAGGCCCCGGGCATTTGCAAATCTCCAATCCATGAGCATTCTAATTCGGTATTCAGTGTTAGACTCTAATTCCACTCGGACCCTCCACGGATGTCTAAACTACTTGTGGGTTCCACGACTATACTAGGAAGAAGATGTAGTCGGCTATATGTTGCTAGCCCGAGAAAGCTTGGGAATATTTGTTGAAAATTTCTCCTTGAAAGTAAATGCAGTTTGCGGCTTCAAGCCACGATGCAACGTGAAGCCGTTTCATGCTTGTTGGGAATAATCAGCAGTGCGTATCTCATGGAATTTGAGGGAGGTCCGAACCGAAAACATGACGGACCGGCTAGCGGTTTCAGCACTTGAACGTGGGGTTTCAAGCGGCTGGTAAGCAATGTGATTACATCTCACCAAGTCTGAGCATAGCAGCGCTCATCCATCAACAACGTAAAACCACACCACGTGGTCACGTTTTTGGGTGGGCCCCTCGAACGACCACAATTCAGCGAATATATTCATCCTCTGACCTGTAAGTGAAGCCAATCTAAGCGAAAACATCGGGAAGCAGACAACCATAGTTTTATCCTATTTGGAAACCATCAGCAATGCGCACCCCACAAAACCGGGATAAAGTGTCAGTTTGAAGTTGCCCGCTAATGGGATCAGTTTATAAAACGAATCTCCGCTTTGTCAGGGCATTATGCTTCGATGACGACATCTATTGACAAAGCAACGTTATTCGAACAAGGTTTACTACTTCTGCAATTTGTAGCTATATTCCTGAGTAAACTAGTTGACCAGAGTGAGAATATTTCAAAAAACGAATCTCATTTGCACCAAAAATTCGTTTTTGACAGGGGACTCATTCGAATTCATCTTTTAGTATGGTGGCCGATGTCACTGCGCTAATCTAGATCCACCCGAGAATAGAGGAGTAATCCTAAGTTCCAAGTGGTCTCGGACAAGGACATATATCCTTGCAATGGCTAGCCATGCCCCACTTGTAACTTCGGTCCGGTTGGCCTGTCTTCCTGACTCTGTGTTGATGGCTGCAAGCGAGTCGGTCCACTTTTTTATTCAGGTCCTCCACTGTTAAACCATTCCCGTTCTCTAGGGACTTAGCCAATGCGGACCGCCAGAACTGGATTTCTGGAAAACTCACTATTCAGGGGCACTTAGTTAGTATCACCTGGTTGCCAGCTTAACCCAAATTACCCTCCAAAATTTATTCTTCTGAACATCATTGGGTAAGAAGAACATCGCTAAACGTTTCATTGATTTAACTGAATATTTGAAACGCTGCCTGAACTCTCATGCCATGAGCATCCAAGCGAACTCGTTGATGACACAACAGTCCCGTTTGAGAAATAGGTGCAATTTGAGTTCAGCAGGCGTTAGTATCTGCACACTGTTCAATGCCAGCGCTAAAACCATGTTCCATCAGGGGCAAAACAGGGGATCCACGAGTAATTCCAATCGCTGTCATGCTTGTCTGCTAGACTGATCAGTGTTCGCTCTGCTCGATTATTACTCCTCATGATTCGCGCAACCATCAGTCGCTACATTTGGTTAATCTGCTCGAACGCTTGATGCTCTGCGTTTCTCTACGTAAGCCGGAAGCCATTTATTCATGTATGTACCTAACTCCCCATGTATTTATGTATGTATAGATATATGTAAGTATGTATGTATGTATGTATGTATGTATGTATGTATGTATGTATGTATGTATGTATGTATGTATGTATGTATGTATGTATGTATGTATGTATGTATGTATGTATGTATGTATGTATGTATGTATGTATGTATGTATGTATGTATGTATGTATGTATGTATGTATGTATGTATGTATGTATGTATGTATGTATGTATGTATGTATGTATGTATGTATGTATGTATGTATGTATGTATGTATGTATGTATGTATGTATGTATGTATGTATGTATGTATGTATGTATGTATGTATGTATGTATGTATGTATGTATGTATGTATGTATGTATGTATGTATGTATGTATGTATGTATGTATGTATGTATGTATGTATGTATGTATGTATGTATGTATGTATGTATGTATGTATGTATGTATGTATGTATGTATGTATGTATGTATGTATGTATGTATGTATGTATGTATGTATGTATGTATGTATGTATGTATGTATGTATGTATGTATGTATGTATGTATGTATGTATGTATGTATGTATGTATGTATGTATGTATGTATGTATGTATGTATGTATGTATGTATGTATGTATGTATGTATGTATGTATGTATGTATGTATGTATGTATGTATGTATGTATGTATGTATGTATGTATGTATGTATGTATGTATGTATGTATGTATGTATGTATGTATGTATGTATGTATGTATGTATGTATGTATGTATGTATGTATGTATGTATGTATGTATGTATGTATGTATGTATGTATGTATGTATGTATGTATGTATGTATGTATGTATGTATGTATGTATGTATGTATGTATGTATGTATGTATGTATGTATGTATGTATGTATGTATGTATGTATGTATGTATGTATGTACTCTGTCTGTAGCAGCGCCCTCCATTTTTTATGAGTTCACAGTTCCGGAGTTTGCATTTTGTTGCTGCAATCTGTAACGATAATGCGTGACTATCCAGTAAATAGCTAGGAAGTTGCTCTACGCGCAACAAGCGATTGAATGCCGATGTGAGTCGAAGTTAGAATGAAGGCTCACTGACTGTTTGAATATCCACTAAACGTTTACTGGCGGTCAAAATTGTCTGGACGTCTCCCCTCTGTCCTAATATATGAAGATGGCTCAAGGCCTTGAAGTCCTTCTTCGTGAACGACACACTGAACACTTGCGAAAAAATGAAAGGTAAGTTTCCAGCCACCTGAACGAGGTTCACTTCTTCCTGTTTGCGCATGGACCAGGCCTGGGTACACCATCCTGGGTATGTTGTTACAAAACGTTAAAAAACATCGAAGAATACTTCACGACGTATTTGAAACCGCTAGACATTTCAGTTGAGAGAACATCCACGTGGTGCGCTTCGCCGCATTCCCACATTGGCCAGCCACTTCAGAATCGCTGACAATACCTATCTCGTGATCGTTTATTATTTTGAAATGGTTTGTTAGTAGCCCCCTTACAACTGGACGCTGCAATGATCTGACTTGAAACAGGACAACTAGATGTATTATTTTTGCTTCTAACTGAATGATTCCAACACTCCAATCGCTCTCACGGTCTGATGAAATGTATTTTGGTGCCGTGACCGACTTAATGTCACCGTGTTACTTACCCAGTTATCTAAATTTCGTGTGCAACATAATAATATGATTCCCACCTGAGTTGAATCAATGTCAACCGTCCACTGCATTATGAACAGGCGCACAGAGACTCGAATCAGACCTCTTCTCTATGATTAAGTTATGGGTTCATATTCCTGTTTGTGTAGAAGTTTGTCCTACATGGTTAGCCCGGTTGTCCAGTTGTCGGGAATTAGCCAACTCGAGGGAGGCATATCATAGTTTTTTTGGTTTCGACCTGAAAGCTGTGTTTTTCGTCTGTCTAAACCCAGGAGGCGTTTGAAGTCAATTGCTTCCTTCCTAGTGAAACCATCCTGCACCCCCACACTCTATTCAACTATTGTGGCAAAAACTACAGTACGACTCATTCCAAAGCAATGAGTGCCCACCCTGAGAAGTTCAAATTAGACAGGCTGTGACATTCTCGTCAATTAGGCGAGAAGCGTGAACCCGCCTGAAACCACGCTTAACTGCACAATTACTCCAAATGAATCTACGAACCCGAGTATCTCTAAAGGGGAGACCACTGCTGTAATCAATTAACTACCCATTTTCGCATGTTTTAGGCATTTGAAACAGACCATATTGAGAGGCTTCCCGGATGAAATTTGTTGTTTGCAGCAACTTATATTACCATCAAAAACAATTTACTTGAAATAACTGAGCCAGTACTAAAAATAGATACCATCTGTGTCGACCTCGACTGATATGGCGAGCTTTTTTTATCTGAAGCGATTGACACAATCGATTTCTAAACAACTCAACCAAGTGGATTTTCATTGCAATGTAGGGGGGTCACTTGGTTCCTTAAACACATGATGGCATATGTAGTAGCTGTTCTCATATAGAATCCAAAATATCAAACATTACGTTGAAAACATACTGTTATAACCATCATTCCGGTGCATGCTTACACAAAAATGACCTTGTAACTTTCCCAAAGCGAGACTTCATATCGCCTGAAATAAACAATAAACAGACACCTATCCTTGCACGTTCTCGTGTTGAAGGATCAGATTGATCAAAAAGCCTCATGTCGGAAACTATTTACCAAACATCGGTGCATAGCACTGAAAAAAATTTATGCTGAAACACCGATAAACAGGTAAGGCTGTTTCCTTTTTATTGGGAGTAAGCAGGAGTGGACACCTCTCTCCAGTAGGGAATTACTAATCGGCAACCATCAGGCCAATCTTTGAATGCTTAAGCGTTCAACCACAAGAGACTGATTAGCAGTGTGTTTGGATTTCACTTAGACAGCACATATCGTTCACTCACGTTAATCCACATCACGTCGCCACGCATTGACTAGCTGCTCGAGTGTCTACTTCTCAAATGGAAGTTCCAGTCATCCTGTAAATCTATTCTCCCTCTGAGTTACTAGGTCTGAGTTCATTTTGTACCATAGCAGAGACATTATAATGCACAACTCACGCAACGCCACTGCTTGGTTATCCAAATAAATGACACTGGTTAGACCTGAATATCTAAATGGCTGGACATGCCACCTTGCCGAGTTCGGTCTATGCATCGTGAAATCTCTAATCAACTATATTCAACCCTGACGCCACCTTTCAAAGGTAAGGAAATACAACCGGCATCTAACAAATACCCCATTTTCAAGACAGATTGGTTTCTCACAAGTGACGAAGCTATTTTCCCGTGACATCTTCTGACTCGTCATTTCACCGTTTTTCATCATACGACTTTTTTGCCCTCATTTCCATCTCCTGGTACCGTTGCTCCAGTGTACTCTTTTCCAGGTCCTTGTGCGCGCCAGAGTGAGATAATGATAGAGAGGGATTATGTGAAGCAGGCAAATCAGCTTACGTAATTTCAAGATGGATCCAACGTAGCCAAAACAGTGAAACCATCACTGGTGGTGAGGTAAACGAGGAAACGACACATACTACCGATAAATCAGGGAACACTCTACTGTTCCCTGCCAATATAAACCTGTTAAGGATATGACGCTCCAAGGCAGTCATCCCCATGATTATTATTACTATTACTATTATTATTATCATTGTCAGCATTCCTGTTGAAAACTGGCGCTTCCCTGTGTGCATTCAGAATTGATTTGAAGTCTTTTCATAAGATGAGACGGTATCCACCTAGCCATGATGGTTGCTGCACATCGACGCCAAAATATGACAGTGTTGTACCGGTCACACAATGAATTCCTCGACCCATATGAAACTAGCCCAGCAGCAGAGATGAAGTTAATCCATGAAGACCGGATGTTCGCTCAGTCCTCCTGTCAATATAACTGGGTACCCTGTTAATTAACGTTTATTTCCTTGGAATATCAGTGTCGCAATATCCTCTGTAATGATAATCAGCTGCACTGCTGACACTAATGTAAACCTCCCTTGGAAAGGAAGCGCGGGCACCAGTGTTGAAGTGAATAAGCTTACAGTCACAAAATCGGTAGAATGAATGTTCAAGCCAATCTACAGAGTGAACTTTAGCTCCAAACACGTTTCAGGAAATTTTAGGATTTCCATTTAGCTGAAAACTTCCGAATGCCGTCACACTACCACCAGACTGAAAGTAGATCAGAAGGAAGAATACTTCACATGACGAATGGAATTGCGAGAAAAATGTGTCATCAGTAATGTGGATCCCTTGCTTGAAAAACAAGCGACGTGATTTCCCGACTAAAAGAGGTTTTCCGCCGTGGCCAAACGGTTAAATATTGCATCTACTAAGCGCACCACTGATGATTCTCAATAAGGGTGAAACAGTTGTGCATTGCATCTCGGCTTTTCCTCACACACTGGCTTCTCATACAACGACATGGAAACTTATTCATACTGCCAAAGATTTGCGCTCACTCTGTAGAAGTGAAAAAACGTTTTCTTGTGTGAGCATATTGAAAGCATCTAGACGAGTCCTATCGAGCTTGAATGTCCATGATTGAATTTTGGTTAACGGTAGGGTCATTTTTCACTATATAGTTACTCTCGTTAGTAGAGAACTGTCGATGAAAATGCACATGTTTATCTGAGCCTCTTTAATCTGATCACAATTTAGCATCCTATCGAGAAAGTTGTGTGCTATAACCGTGGTCACGAAAATTTAGCAAAATTTACTGCTCCACTTGGGAAGGTAATAGCGTGAACCGCATCATGGCCAGCGTACTAGATGAAAACGTTGTTATCAGGAACGCTGTAAGTGCCCGGGAATGTTCCCGGGTCTTGAAGGGTAGCTTTTTGGAGATCAAAACAAAAATGCACAGAAAATAATGAACATGCAAGTGCACCAACAATATCCACTTCCGAGCGAACTCACTCTATTCTCTTAAGCTTCAAGCTTTTTATCGCCTTCCAATACTTTCATGGAATAATTCAGTGTGACATGCTGAAACAGACAAACACGCGTGATCAATTATTCTTGTGACAGTTGCGTTCTCCACACTCATTCTATTCACAGAAACCATCCATTTGCAGTCTAACAAAAATTTGCATCGACGACTCAGATTACTTTCACGATGGTTACCGAATGCTGTAAACTGAAAAATATATTGTTGTTCTGTTTGCGGAGCATGGCAGTTGGATTGAGCGGCTTTCTTTTCGAACACCAAAACGAGCTCTGCTTGGAACCAGTAGCCAGTGTCAATCGAATGCTCTTCATCAATGACGCAAAGAGGAGGCGCCACATTTTCAGGGAGAGAGTCGCCGTATACAGTTCATGAGCGCCTTTCCTGGTTCCTGGCACTGATACACGGTGTACACTCGGTACACCTCTTGTACAGCTCTTAAAAGAATGCTAGTTTGGAAGGTTGCTGCTAATACACTGAGCCTACTTGATAGGCCGGAAGAAAAGATTGATTGAGAGAGGGAGAGTCATTTATGATGTTCGATTAAATTTACCGTTCTGTAATAGAGTAAGAATGATTTGTCTCCTCTACGGTTTATATCGCGTTTTGATATGCACTGGCAAGCTACTTGCAGCTTGTGTTACACGGTGAACTGATGTAGGAAATCATTTAGTTGCTACGCACCGGAACACAGACTTGCTCTTCCACGACAGTCAATTATCACACGGTTATATATATATATATATATATCCGTCGTGCTGGTACTCATGGAATACTTTGTATTTAAACGGATTCCGGGAACAAAACAATGAAATCTGGCAGTGGGCTTTTTCGGGAGAAATTAATACACAATTCAAATGAAAATAAATGAATCGCACGTGAATTCTGTTTGAAGTTGGTTCCCTGGCTTGTCTTGAATAAATTTTCACGCCGATTAGTGCACCTCGTGTCAAAATTTTGATAAAATCTCAACTAACAATCCTTAATGCAATGCTGATGTGTGGGTCCTACAGTGATTCCGGTGAGTATACAATATAGAACGTTACAAATTTTGTTTGAAAAGATACTTCGTGTAGGTAAATATACAGCCAAGATTTTATGTTTCAGGTGAGGCGAAGATCTTCCGACACGTCCAGTTTCACTATGCAGCTGATGCACCTTCATTGAGAAAAATCTGTAGTGCGCATTCCATGCTTCTCCTGAGAAACTCGAACTCGCACCCTCACGACAATTAATAGGAGGCTTAGCCGTTGGGCAGTTTCGTTCACCGATTATTTGGGGGGAGGGGGGACGTAGCTGCGCATTGCACACGCGAGCTGGTAAGTCGGTGCATAAATCCAGCACTGTCAGTGGGCTGTCAAGTGGGGGGTTGGAAAAGGAGCTATGCATTGAAGGCAATAGCGTTGATGCACGAGCTCCATTGAGGGCGCGACTGGGCCATATCTGACAATGTCTCCAGCCATTGATGTGGCCCGTCTCGGGGTCCCCATCCAGGAAGAAGGCAGTAACCAGCGCAGCTGAGTTTGCTGGTAATGGCTTTCATACTTCGCTGCCAAGTCATTGTTTGGCCGCCTCTGGCTCTCTTCCACCCTTCACATGGTTGTGCGAAAAGAGCGCTTCGAGGAAGTCGGTCGACTGGCATACGCAGCACGTGGCCAAGCCAGCGCAACCTGTGCAGTGTGATCAGTTCATCTATCGAGGGTGAGTTATTTCTCCCGAATACCATTCGGCGTACTTCAGGATTGCTGACCCGGTGTTCCCACCAGATTCGGGCAATGCTCCGAAAACATCGGTGGTCAAACACTGAAAGTCTTTTGACGTCCTCGGCGCGCAGCGGCCAGGTTTCTGATCCATATAGTAATATGGAGCGCACCGCAGCATTTTAAACCCGACCCTTGACAGAGAAACTGATGTCACGCCTACGCCACAGGTGACGTAGGTTCGCAAAAGCTGCTCTGGCCTTCCCAATCCGGATAGAAATATCATCTTTCGCGAGACCACCGGGACTGATACAGCTGCTCAGGTAGACAAATTTGTCTACTACCTCAATCGGTTCATCCGCAAGCATGAGGCTAGGGTTCGAGCCCACCCAGTCTTGCAGTAGCACTTTACACTTTGCAGGTGTGAAGCGCATACCAAACCGCGAGGCAGAATTATTTAGATTATTTAGTATTGTTTGCAATGCCACGGGGTCAGATCCTAGAAGAGCTATGTCGTCTGCGTACTCGATGTCTGTGAGCGGAGGCCCAGGGAGCACTTCGACCCCACAGGCATTAGAGGCTGGTAGTGAGTCTTCCATGATCGTATCAATGACGAAGTTAAAGAGGAAAGGTGAAAGAGGACAACCCTGTCGGACACCACTTGATGTGGTGAACTCAGGAGAGAGCTTCCCGTAGACCTTTACACGGCCGCGGGAGTTGGCGTACAGCGCTTTAATGAGGTTCAAGAATTTATGGGGGACACCTTTGCTCCACAGACACTGCCCTAGTGCTTGGCGGTCCACAGAGTCAAAAGCAGCCTTCATATCAAGAAAAACAACCATTGTTGGTTGCTGGAATCATTGTCGCTGTTCCAGAATCCCCCCTTACATTATACAATGGTTAGGCAGTGAAACGGTAGACAAAGATAAGTGAAGTGATAAAATTCGGTGATGACGTGAATTAGGAACCTTCGTGATTTTGGACAAGTTTTTGTTTGGCGAAAGGACTTGTTCCAACCCAAGTCCAGCTACCAGCAAAGCCATCCGCCTAAAGGTAATTTTTGCCTCATTCCTTCATCCATTTAGAAAAGTCAAGATTGGAAAGCTTATCTGTCAGCTATATACCTACTCAATTATTTATTCATTTATTTGTTTTCCTCAGAATATACTACATCTTACGCTGAGATGGTATGAAATACCAGGAACGTGAACACATTTCAGGTTAAGCGAGATCTTGTACAATTTATGAGTGGAAGTTGCTCTTCTCGCAGACAGATGAGTTCTTTCAAACCCAGCAGCTGATCGTTAGATTCACATTTCATTCCTTTCAGAATTAGGGAAGTCCTGTTTATCCGTTCCACTTGGGGTTCTTTGTTCATGATAGCCCGACAAACATAGGTGTGTAAGAAATCGACAGTGATTTTAGATAGTATACAGTAATCTGTTGGATCACTTCGGGTTACGCGCAAAACCCCAAAAGCCAAATTGCTCAAATGGAGGTTTGTCTATAGATGCTAAACACAAATCGTGGGACCATGCCGGCTTCTATACATAGTTTTAAGAACTGCTAATTCCTAACGGATCTCAATGTCAACGCCGACTCAACGCCATGTGATTACAAGACAGCGAAACCACCTGCTGACTTAAGCAACACGTCCGATGGCAAGATCAAAGAACGATTCATGTTCAGGTCAAAACGAAGAAGTTGATATAGGTGCAAAAGAAAAATAATTAAATGGAGAATCTAGTTTTGCGGCGTAAAAATCGCAGAAATGAATCAACACCGCCCCACAAAGTCACCATGGCTTTCCCTAATCTACCAACTCAATCCACCTCAAGCAAGAACAAGATCAACGAGAATGGTACAGTTGCTCTGGCCACAAACGCTTCCCTCAATCCGGGGCAATCACCTAGTTTGAGTGAGAAACTAGCTGTCTTCTAATCGTTCCAGCAGGTAATGCTGATGTACATCACGCCCAAACTTACCCGAGGCACTGTTTACTAACACTTCCCAAATATGGCCATCTTTTCAGAGCGTGGTCCTCACTATGGTACCTTAACCAAATGTCGAGAACCTCATGATTAAGGTAACCATGGTCTCTGCCACCGGAGCCTCTGCCCCCTTGAGGAA
Organism: Opisthorchis viverrini; assembly: GCF_000715545.1. Classification (NCBI taxonomy): domain Eukaryota; kingdom Metazoa; phylum Platyhelminthes; class Trematoda; order Opisthorchiida; family Opisthorchiidae; genus Opisthorchis; species Opisthorchis viverrini. Next base: position 268,648 of record NW_008751747.1, read on the forward strand.
AAAGTTCAGTGCCTACTTCCAGTCTGAGACAAAATCCACTTTGTTCTGACTCCTAAGCTATTATTTTAAATGCAGCGCAGTTAACATTTTTTGTGAACATCTCACCAGTATTCCCTGATTGCTGTCACCCTTTATCCCCTCTTCAGAGCCAACATTCTCATCAAAATTATCTCCATCTTCATTATCTTTACTAGCATATTATTCCCTCTTTACCGCACCCTCAGCTTTTTATGGTACTTGGTAATTCTCTGGCTCGTTTTTGTTATCTTCATTTGGTAACGCAGTAGAGGCAATTGCTGAAATTGACTTTGCGGAGAACCCTCGGAAGGTGGTATTGAAGTACTGATTGCGACACCTTTGTCCAGAAGGAGCTGGTTGGCAACCTCGAAGTAACTTGAAAGTATCATTTCCATGGCTAAAAATTTGGGAAAGTCCATTGTAACCGATGCTTCGCTAGTCTCCGGTGCAAGGAGACTGAGGCGCCAGAAGATTGAGACTCATCCAATAGAAACCGTACAGTCTCATCACTAACAGAGAGTGCATCCTCACCGTGTAGTAAACTTTTCGTATTATTTTTTGCGGATACTGTCCCCACCGCTATATTTTCCAGCTATTTCAAAAGGCATAAATGTTTACCCCATACCGTCTTCAACTCTTAGAGAATCTGAGCTAGATTTTGTGTCAATAGAGGTTTGTGAGATTTGCGTGTTTAGATGCAGTTGACTTCTTGGCATCAGAGGTATAAAGCAGTTCAGCAAGATATGCATCAATTTCAATAGGTAGGAGGCATCGAGGGATTTCCAACACAACTCTTTGTACGAGTCCCTACCAACAGTCCAACAAAGTTTCCATGGCCAAATAAATGCGTCCGGCTCAACCGAATTTTTCTTTGCACAGCCGCTTTAATAGTGGTTTGGGTTGAAGTAGAAGCGGGGCCGCGAATCCGAGGGGCTTGTAAAGTGAAGCGATGCTTGAAAGTATACCGCGTTTGGTCCCTGGGTGATCTGGCAAATCAACCTTGTATCGGATGCATTCACTTTTGCTAGACCAGCACAGACCTACTGACTTGTGCTAACTCCAATCTGAACTATCAAAGTCAAGCAGCTCGGTCGCTCGCTGTCTGATAGGGATAATATTCAAGACTTCCGGAATGTTGCCTACCAACTTATGCAAACGAATCTCAACATCGGACCGAGTTCATAATCTAGTTTCTTGGCCATATCCACAGATTCCAGTGATACAGGGCCATCATCAATGGGAGGGTTTTTCTTCATTACAGAAACCATATTTCCGTCGAAAACCTTTGTGTTGTTATCGGCAACAATACGCAGGGCAAAAGTAGCCCATAATAGACGAGGTGGCATCAAACGGGTGTACATTAAGGGGATAGAGGTCTAGGCATTTGTTCGGATTCCCGCCAGCGTATCATGGAAAACTGAATGCTGCCCTATTCATCACTGGCAAGCGTACCGGTAAGAACATTTCCTCAATATCTGCAGACAAAGCAGTTTCGTGAAGTCGGAAGCGCAGTAAGACGCCGGTGATTCTATTTGTGAAGTCAGGTTCGGCAAATAAGCAAACGGTGAGGAAACACCATGAACCTTCTTTCGTAAGTAGTTAGGGCATCGGTTTAGCGTCTAAGGAGGTCAGCATTCGTTACCAAGTGACCTATTAAATAACTGAGGCGTTTCTCTACTCCTTTCAGGTTACTAGTTAGGCTCTTTCAGTCGACCTTCCAAGGCAGCGGAACCTGAAGTTGACCGTCCAACATGCTTACAGAGTGCTCTGTGGCTTTCATAATATCCCTGTACTCCTTGGACAGTGATTTATCTCTACTCTTACTTTTGATGAAATCCGCTTCAAACATTCTCAGTATGTGATTCTCAACTCTAGGTTCTGTACTGAGGCAATTCACTGATATTCATCTGGGTCCCACAAGGGGGCTGGTCCGAAACTTGCCCGTTAGAAATATGTGAAGGATTTTTCATGGAACATAGACTTTGTCTGATAACCCAAAGTGCCTCTTGTACATCATTTTCTATCAAATTCGAGACAGCATTTCAAGGAATTCATGCGGGTTGAACATCCGCAAGGTGCGTCCATTAGCTCAGTAACAAAATATCCTGAATCGAAGCCTTGGAAATGGTAAGTAACCCGATAGTGTAGCACAGTCGACTTCCACAACATACCCATCTAGCAAAGACTGAATGGCAAGGCCAACTGTCATAGTATCCTTGATGTCAGGGCCCTTTACTGGGAATGTTTATACGCGCGTCGCTTTTCCTTCTATTCCAAGCTGTCTTGCGACGTCGGCCGTTAGTAGGGTGGTATCAGAACCTTTTCCAGCGCAGCATGGGTTAGTGATTTCCCCTTTGCCGCAACTGGCAGAAATGTTACGAACCTAACGCACCTCCGGTGTCTCCCAAATACCACTGAGTTGACGTTGCCACCTTTCTTAGCCTTATTCACCATCCACTATTTGTCGTGAAGCAGACGGTGACGTCGTCGCTTGCAATTCGAGACGACGGAACGTGCACAAAAGTGATACTCAAATACTATATGATTAAGCTCTATGAAATTGAAGCACAACTTGAGGCCTTTCATCTACTGAGCATCTAGACTTGACTTCGAACTTCACAGTCTGAAATTCTATGAGTCTGTGAACAGTGAGGACAATCCATACTCGCTTTCCTAGCTACGAATTTGATGTGGGTTCTTCTAGCTTGGCATTCTAAGACTACTTTGTCTATCTGATTAGGATATCTTTTTTGGGCTGGCAATAACACCAAATGTCAACGCCGACTCAACGCCATGTGATTACAAGACAGCGAAACCACCTGCTGACTTAAGCAACACGTCCGATGGCAAGATCAAAGAACGATTCATGTTCAGGTCAAAACGAAGAAGTTGATATAGGTGCAAAAGAAAAATAATTAAATGGAGAATCTAGTTTTGCGGCGTAAAAATCGCAGAAATGAATCAACACCGCCCCACAAAGTCACCATGGCTTTCCCTAATCTACCAACTCAATCCACCTCAAGCAAGAACAAGATCAACGAGAATGGTACAGTTGCTCTGGCCACAAACGCTTCCCTCAATCCGGGGCAATCACCTAGTTTGAGTGAGAAACTAGCTGTCTTCTAATCGTTCCAGCAGGTAATGCTGATGTACATCACGCCCAAACTTACCCGAGGCACTGTTTACTAACACTTCCCAAATATGGCCATCTTTTCAGAGCGTGGTCCTCACTATGGTACCTTAACCAAATGTCGAGAACCTCATGATTAAGGTAACCATGGTCTCTGCCACCGGAGCCTCTGCCCCCTTGAGGAAAAAGTTCAGTGCCTACTTCCAGTCTGAGACAAAATCCACTTTGTTCTGACTCCTAAGCTATTATTTTAAATGCAGCGCAGTTAACATTTTTTGTGAACATCTCACCAGTATTCCCTGATTGCTGTCACCCTTTATCCCCTCTTCAGAGCCAACATTCTCATCAAAATTATCTCCATCTTCATTATCTTTACTAGCATATTATTCCCTCTTTACCGCACCCTCAGCTTTTTATGGTACTTGGTAATTCTCTGGCTCGTTTTTGTTATCTTCATTTGGTAACGCAGTAGAGGCAATTGCTGAAATTGACTTTGCGGAGAACCCTCGGAAGGTGGTATTGAAGTACTGATTGCGACACCTTTGTCCAGAAGGAGCTGGTTGGCAACCTCGAAGTAACTTGAAAGTATCATTTCCATGGCTAAAAATTTGGGAAAGTCCATTGTAACCGATGCTTCGCTAGTCTCCGGTGCAAGGAGACTGAGGCGCCAGAAGATTGAGACTCATCCAATAGAAACCGTACAGTCTCATCACTAACAGAGAGTGCATCCTCACCGTGTAGTAAACTTTTCGTATTATTTTTTGCGGATACTGTCCCCACCGCTATATTTTCCAGCTATTTCAAAAGGCATAAATGTTTACCCCATACCGTCTTCAACTCTTAGAGAATCTGAGCTAGATTTTGTGTCAATAGAGGTTTGTGAGATTTGCGTGTTTAGATGCAGTTGACTTCTTGGCATCAGAGGTATAAAGCAGTTCAGCAAGATATGCATCAATTTCAATAGGTAGGAGGCATCGAGGGATTTCCAACACAACTCTTTGTACGAGTCCCTACCAACAGTCCAACAAAGTTTCCATGGCCAAATAAATGCGTCCGGCTCAACCGAATTTTTCTTTGCACAGCCGCTTTAATAGTGGTTTGGGTTGAAGTAGAAGCGGGGCCGCGAATCCGAGGGGCTTGTAAAGTGAAGCGATGCTTGAAAGTATACCGCGTTTGGTCCCTGGGTGATCTGGCAAATCAACCTTGTATCGGATGCATTCACTTTTGCTAGACCAGCACAGACCTACTGACTTGTGCTAACTCCAATCTGAACTATCAAAGTCAAGCAGCTCGGTCGCTCGCTGTCTGATAGGGATAATATTCAAGACTTCCGGAATGTTGCCTACCAACTTATGCAAACGAATCTCAACATCGGACCGAGTTCATAATCTAGTTTCTTGGCCATATCCACAGATTCCAGTGATACAGGGCCATCATCAATGGGAGGGTTTTTCTTCATTACAGAAACCATATTTCCGTCGAAAACCTTTGTGTTGTTATCGGCAACAATACGCAGGGCAAAAGTAGCCCATAATAGACGAGGTGGCATCAAACGGGTGTACATTAAGGGGATAGAGGTCTAGGCATTTGTTCGGATTCCCGCCAGCGTATCATGGAAAACTGAATGCTGCCCTATTCATCACTGGCAAGCGTACCGGTAAGAACATTTCCTCAATATCTGCAGACAAAGCAGTTTCGTGAAGTCGGAAGCGCAGTAAGACGCCGGTGATTCTATTTGTGAAGTCAGGTTCGGCAAATAAGCAAACGGTGAGGAAACACCATGAACCTTCTTTCGTAAGTAGTTAGGGCATCGGTTTAGCGTCTAAGGAGGTCAGCATTCGTTACCAAGTGACCTATTAAATAACTGAGGCGTTTCTCTACTCCTTTCAGGTTACTAGTTAGGCTCTTTCAGTCGACCTTCCAAGGCAGCGGAACCTGAAGTTGACCGTCCAACATGCTTACAGAGTGCTCTGTGGCTTTCATAATATCCCTGTACTCCTTGGACAGTGATTTATCTCTACTCTTACTTTTGATGAAATCCGCTTCAAACATTCTCAGTATGTGATTCTCAACTCTAGGTTCTGTACTGAGGCAATTCACTGATATTCATCTGGGTCCCACAAGGGGGCTGGTCCGAAACTTGCCCGTTAGAAATATGTGAAGGATTTTTCATGGAACATAGACTTTGTCTGATAACCCAAAGTGCCTCTTGTACATCATTTTCTATCAAATTCGAGACAGCATTTCAAGGAATTCATGCGGGTTGAACATCCGCAAGGTGCGTCCATTAGCTCAGTAACAAAATATCCTGAATCGAAGCCTTGGAAATGGTAAGTAACCCGATAGTGTAGCACAGTCGACTTCCACAACATACCCATCTAGCAAAGACTGAATGGCAAGGCCAACTGTCATAGTATCCTTGATGTCAGGGCCCTTTACTGGGAATGTTTATACGCGCGTCGCTTTTCCTTCTATTCCAAGCTGTCTTGCGACGTCGGCCGTTAGTAGGGTGGTATCAGAACCTTTTCCAGCGCAGCATGGGTTAGTGATTTCCCCTTTGCCGCAACTGGCAGAAATGTTACGAACCTAACGCACCTCCGGTGTCTCCCAAATACCACTGAGTTGACGTTGCCACCTTTCTTAGCCTTATTCACCATCCACTATTTGTCGTGAAGCAGACGGTGACGTCGTCGCTTGCAATTCGAGACGACGGAACGTGCACAAAAGTGATACTCAAATACTATATGATTAAGCTCTATGAAATTGAAGCACAACTTGAGGCCTTTCATCTACTGAGCATCTAGACTTGACTTCGAACTTCACAGTCTGAAATTCTATGAGTCTGTGAACAGTGAGGACAATCCATACTCGCTTTCCTAGCTACGAATTTGATGTGGGTTCTTCTAGCTTGGCATTCTAAGACTACTTTGTCTATCTGATTAGGATATCTTTTTTGGGCTGGCAATAACACCATAGCAATTTGAATCATTGGATACACTTTGGTTAAGAAAGGATATTAGATTACTAAATTCCGGCTCTGATCCTGAACGCAGTAAGCCGTCTGCCGCCTCAGCCCACCTTTGTTACAAACGCCGAGGTAGACGTTCCACTATACGCTTGAGATTGTTCGAGCAGTTCAAATTCGCCATGTAATGCACCCGTCTCAATGCCAGATGACAATTCATCATTTTCCTCATCAGCTTTCGTAAGACATCGACGCTTCCAGGAGCAATCGGCGCTCCAGCTAGTAGTTCGTTCATGAATGACTGCAATGCCATATGGCCTGCCGAAATGCGTCCTGAATATATCCGTTTCTTTGATAGCCTGCCATTTCGTGGAGAAAAACGTAGTGTTCAATGACGTCCTTGGCATCCCCACGGTAGCAATGGAGAAGGTACATCAATTTATTGCTATCTTAAATAAGCCGATCTGGTACGCTCATTTCAACACTTTCATAAACTTCCAGATGCTCCTGTTTCTCTGGTTTCGGTTTTTTTTTATCCGCGGCGCCTTGGCATGTTAGACAACATGTACGTCGTTTATTTCGTGCGTCACGGCGACACTTTCTAGGCCGATTAGTAAATGATGCGTGCATTCTATTTCCTCTGGGTAAACCTTCGCTCCATACTTCTTAATCTTGTGTTCACTGCGTGGAAACGTAAGTTCAAAGTCACCGGATATCGAACTTCGATCATCAAAGGACTCATAAGACAAAAACATCTGCTTGCGGAACGCTAACTTCCGCTGTTTAACCTCTACTTCCTTTACCTTCATCGCAACTTCTTTCTTATCAACTCTCTTTCTTCATCCCATTCACTGGCCTACCACTATGTCTACCCGTGTGCGTGCATGACCATACAATACTAGCTACGCTTGGCCTAGGGGGAGAATGTTGACTTAATGAAAGTGGCTGAGGAACGCAAATGTTACAGCCAACAGTGTCGTCAGAATTATCGTTCATAGAGTTGGCAAGTTCTGGGTTTGACAAGGTTTCGAATCAGTTGTCATTTCATGTTCTTGTCACATTAGTTCCATAGTTCCAAATTCCAATTCGGGTGGACGTCCGAGATCCACCGGATACATGAGTTCTAAGATTTGAGTATTATAGATTGTTCCCAGCAATCTGTTATATCACTTCGATTTACGCGCAAATCCCCAAAAGCCAAATTGGTAAAATGTGGGCTTACCTACAAATACTAGACACAAATCGTGGGACTATGCCGGCTTCTATACACAGGTTTGGGAACCGATAATTCCTAACGGATCCCAAGGTCAACATCGGCTCAAGGCCATGTGTCTACAAAACCACGTGTTGACATAAACAACACGACCGACAACAAGGTTAAGGAACGGTTTATGTTCAGGCCAAAAAGAACAAAGTGATATAGGCGCAAAAGCAAAATAACCAAACAGGGAACCACGTTCTACAACAAAAATAGAATAAATCAACACCAGCGAAGTGGTCGAGTTTTCGTTTGTTAAGATTCACAATGCAATTGAGCCTCAGTGAGGGTGGAACAGATTTACAGTGCTTGCCTGCTTTACATACGGAAGCCTACTGTAAGAAGACGATATATTGGTTTAGCCTCATCCAGCAAGCTGATTAAGAACATTTCAATTTGGGTAACCGGTAAATGGATGTTGACGTAGTCCCTAAGTCATTTTGTAATGAGCTCAACCGCTTCGTTCAAACACTCACTATAGGGATTCTCGATGACGGATGAGTCGATCGGCAGTGACTTTCGACAATTTCACCCTGGATGAAATGATGGAGGGCCCACGGAAGTTGCTTGTTACGAGGCGGTATTCAGTCAGCTCCACGCGCACCGCCTCACGACTCGATCAGTTGGTTCAACGTAATTTAAATGACAGTGTTGCGAAATGTGTTGACAGTCAATCTCTCCGTCAGCTAAATAGCTTGTGAGCTGCTTGTCAAACATCTAGTATACGTGTAAAACCGTGGTTCAGACCACCAGTAATCATTCGGTACTCCTGGACTTGGGTGTTATGACGGAAATTGTGTTCCGTGAATTTTCAAGACACATTCATCCAAATTCCATTCGTTATCATAATTTACAGTTCACATTTTCGCAATGCAATGAAATCATCCTTCCTCTGACATGTAAGTAAGGCAAATCTAAACTGAAAAGCCGGGAATCACTGTACAGCAGTTTCACCTGTTTGGGAATCATCATCAATCCGCACCTCACAAAACCGGGAAGAAAAGTCCAACTAAAGTTGCCTACTACTACGATCTCCGTTAGAAAAACTGTATCATTGAATTGTGGGGAAATTGTGACTCGACGACGAAATCTATCAACAAAGGGACGGTATTCCGACATGCTCCACTTCCCGTGCAATTTTCGTCGTTATACTCCTGAGTGAACTAGGTAACTGGAGTAAGCATATTTCCACAAATAGTCCTACTTTCACACGAGCTCGGATTTTACATGGGACGCGAATGGATCCCTAGTTAAAATGGTCCGTGGCAACGGAGTGTGTTGAACATAAAGTTGACGGGAACTCAGGGACCTTAAGAAGGACGAAATATGTTCATGGCTGTCCAGGAGTTTTCAGGAAATTCATGAGTATAAACCAACATGTTGTGGTGTTTCGAATATGGTACTAACTGAAATGTGAAATGACCACCTACAGCATATTCACAGCAGACCAGCACAAAAAGCGATTCAGCTGGTTTCATCTGAGTTTCCAATCAACACCACATCCATGTGCAAATGAGCGAAATACCCAAAATCTACCTGAGCTTGATTCAAACGGAATGTGAGATAGATGACAAACTCGGGCCTGAGACTGAAGATTGGCGAAGCCGGTGGTGAGCTTTCGAAGAGTTTTCAGCAGCCTTATGTGGAGCGTCGTACGTTCACCATAAACCTACTTAACACGAGCTTCCCAAGCGCTTAGCTGCGTGACAGCGATATATCAAGCATAATGTTGTCAGCCTAAGGGTCGGCATGATCCTGATCGTGGCCAGGAAATTACAGCTCATTGCTTTCTGAGTACCTCAACTTTCTATACGTTAGTACACTCCGACATGTAAACAGAATATCTGAAGTAACTATCTTGTTGGTTATGCACCAAAAAAGAAGGATACCTCTTTACCGTGGATTTGTTTATTAGAAAATAAGAACTGAACATCTACAGACTACCGGACAAGAAACTAAATTTCTCCCATGCACCTTGTTTTTGAAACCACGAATAACCGTATTCTTCTTGAACACGTTTTCTCGAACTTCCCTGGATATACACAGACTGTCGCGCAATTGTCAACGAATACTGCAAAGCGGTTACACAATTTCCGTAATAAACCCCTCCTTTCATTAGATAAGTACGGAGTTACAAGTCAACAACACCAAACTCGCATGCCCCATCAGTACTATCCACGTATACGCATCTCCCCTATTAAAGGGTCGCTCGCATGTCACCGATTTCCATCAGTCCCCGTCATGTCGTCAATTGCAGCTGCTCTTTCGGTAACTCCTGGGTGTATCATGTCCTTCCAAAGCTCATTTTCGTTTACTATTTTGATCCTCAACCGTGTTGAACTATATCGACGTTCTTCCGTTGGTTGGTAGCAACAAATGGACCTTGCAAACGACAGTTCAGCTTCCATGACCACGGTCTACTGCTTCCTCCTCTTTCGGCCACCGACCAATCATTGATTCCATAGGATGGTTCGCCTCTGTCGTATCCTCTCTCATCAGTTGGCACCGCTTACAGTTCGCCACATAATCCGCCACGCCAATTCTCATCCTGGGCCGGTAGGTCCTCTGCCGAAGTAAGTCATACGTCTTGATGCATCTTGTGATGCCATACTGTGGCCCTAGAATATCAGCTCCCGTCTAAGGACGCGAAGTATCACGAGCAGCATAACATCGTAGTCGATGTGGTTTGGGGAAATTTTTTTCACATTTACTCAGACTTAACCGATCAAAAGAGGTTCAGACGTTTCCGACTCCCTGTCTTAATCACCGTTCTAAATACTTCTTCCATCCAGAGAAGCGGCTGAAACCTTTTGTAATACAGAATCCAACTGTTGGAGTTGCAAGAACTATTTCGATGACGCAGCTATGGGCACCAATCATGAGCCTGGGGTCCTCATCTTGGGCCTCTGACCTTGACAGTCAATCATTCAGGTGGTTCTCTTTCCTCGACACGTGCCGGATCGTGAACTCGTACTCTTGCAACCGGAGATGCCCAGCGCGTGAGAATCTCACAAGGATCTCTGGTGGTTCGGATCCAATCCGGGATTTCCTACTGAGCTCAGCATGAAATCTTTGTCCACGCATGTATGGCATCTCCCAGGCGATCGTTAAACAGTCCCTTTCAATTGGAGTTTTATCGCCACTCGGCAGTTCGGAACATTCCTCGACCACGGACTGTACTGACAGTCCGTAAATGTTAATTTAGATTTCCTCCACTCCTGTCTATTCTCCACCGTATGTCCACATTTCAATTACTAGAGTACATGCAACATGTGTGACCATCTGTGTTGAACCGCAGTGGTGTCACTAAATGTCCTGAGGACAATTTGTGGCACCACACTATGTGTGCCAAGCAAGAAATGCACTTTTATCCTGGCTTTCTGCTCTACGAGCTGTCCATTTCTATCTCTTGGCTCCACAGTGTAATTGCAGTTGTTCTACAAAATTCTGTTTATTCGTCCCCCTTTGTTCCTGCCATTGGTTGAAGAATTTCTATATTTATCTTCACAATGATGACAAATTTAATTTCCTTCCATAAGTTTTAGAATACCATGGTTACAAATGTTATTAGCGACGACAGGCATTAATTACGACCTTCAAAAATCGTTCTAGCCAGTATGACTCTTTCGTCCACGCGAAGATGACGTCTCGTTAATTTTTCCGCACTACGACATCACCGCGAGGGTTCGTGAAATGAAAATAATAAGTAAAAATTAAACATTCAGGCGTATTACATGCTACTGAAAATAATAATGAGGGTTGAGTTACTGCCCAATTCTAGACAGGAACATTGTAAATGTAGGGTTTGGCTCGAAACGCGGAATCCCGATTAGTAAGTGCGTGTCTTAAACACTGAGCAATCTCGAGCTCCGTAGAGACAACGTTTACTCTTTACTTAACAATAAGGTGTCAACGTTAAGATTGATTTTAATGCCGTGGAGCACAAGCGGATAACACTGATACTACGCTGACAGGGATGATGATGATGATGTTGATGGTCACGATGATTAGAAAAACTGCAGAGTCACCTGATTTTTCCAACGTTCTTAGTTCAGGAGCAGGGCAAAACAACATGGTCCCACTTGGCATGTTGCTAATATGTACAGTTTTACAAGATTTAGACGCGGAACTATGAACAAAGGACAATAGTCAGAATACGTAAGCCGTCTCCTGTTGTTCTATATCTACCGTATTTGCAGTGTATAGCGTAGTGCGAGATTTGCTGTAAGAACCACAGTGTATTTGTTGAGCCTCACCGAGCAGGCTGATTGAGTGCTTTTAGATTTGGATAACAGGTTCATGGATGTTTAAGGAGTCTCTAAGTCATTTCGGAAGCAGCTCAACCGCTTCGTTCAGTCATTCACTAGAAGACGTCTTGATGGTGGATGAGTGGATTGGCGGTAAGTTTCATTCGGGATGCAACAACACAGCATCCACCAAGAGCTCACGGAATGCCCAAGTCAAGGGAACTCGCCTGTTATGATGTGGTATTTAGTCAGTTCCAAGCGCATTGCATCACCAATCAACTGATCAGTGCAACGAAAATTAAATTACGGTGTTGTGACACCAATTTACAATATTTCTGTCTTCACAAGCTGGGCTTGTAAGCAGCTTATCAAGTTGATATTACACGTACTGCCAGGCTGTACAAACTAGTTGACAGTCCCTTAATGAGCAGCTAACAAACGTTGCACTCTTGCGTTCCAGATTTATCAGATTCATTGATTGGGCGTTTACCGTGTAAACGACGCAAGTGAAATCCGGTTCTTCCAAAGAAATTATGGGAAGTCAGTTATTTGTTCATTTGCAGGACTGTGGCATAAGTGAGAAATATTTGACCTAAAGACACTGAGTAAACCCTGAAGTAAGTTTTAATCCCAGCCAATGATTTTCAGCCTAAATGACAGCTAATCGCACGCTGATCAGCAGTTCAATACTCAACTTTTACCTGGTTGTTCAGTATGCGAATTAAGGAACGACAACAACTTCGATCTACTTGGGCGTTTGCTTTAGTAAAATGCAACAGATTATTTTAAATACAGCTTCAACTTTTTTGCATCCGTATTAAGAAGGTATGCATAAAAAGGTTCCTTTGAAGTTTCAGCGATTCTGGCTTTTATTCACTCGCGTGTAGTCCAGAGAAACTAAAAAAACGCCGGAGTTTCATTATTGAACGCGTCCAGTAGCGTGTTCATGAGGGTTCCTACTTGGAAACTGGCCTCGCTTAAGCGCCTTAGTATCGGAAGAGGGGTAACCAATAAGGGACACAACTGTCAAGTGGTTGCAACANTGAGTACCGGAAGAGGGGTAACCAATAAGGGACACAACTGTCAAGTGGTTGCAACAATTGCAAAAGGCATCGCGCAGTTTTGACTTCGAATCCAGGCTTTCGGATCGGTATTGGGCGGGCACTCATCATCGACGGTCTTTGCTGGGCCGATTGATTGCTTCCGCGTCCAATAAGCAACTGGCATTTCTGACATTTCTGCCATCGTCTCTACTGGGATTTTGTTGTGGTTCAAGGGTCTCGGTAGTTTCCGGACATTCTGGAATGATTTTCAAGAATTTGACATTTACACCACATTGCTAGCAAGCTAATCCCATCAGCGACTAGCTGCTCGTGGCCGAACGTTGCAGACTTCAACTAATGTTCGGAACGTAACAGGTACGAGGCTGTCCGGAGAAGCATGAAATGCTCACTACGGATAATTCTCAATACGGGTGAATCGGTTGCAAATTTAACTTGGAAGCTTCGGCAGAATTTGGCTTCAGCAGGAGGATAACAACTCAATTCAAAACCCACAGAATGTGGTAAAGCGGTTAGCATCGGTCTGCTGGCGATTTATTTCAGCTACGCGGCGGATATTCCTCAGATTGGTTAGCGGACGATGCCCAAAATTCGAGTAATCTATGAGAGCACACATTGGTGAGATAGGAATCTCGTTTGCTCGTTTTCTCACATGAATGAACAGCTGATCGTAATGGTATTGGATGATGGAGATTGACGACCGTGCAATCTATTTAGTCATTGATGTGCAACACTTTCGAAAATTTGAGGCATTCACCTTTGATAGAATCGAAAACGCACTTGTAGGCTAAATGACTAGCACTAAATTTCCACTATTTTTCACTGCAACTTTGACTCAGTTTATTTGTTATTCACGATATCAAGTGAAAAACACCTTTGAGGCTTCATCATGAATGCATTTTGTGAGAGCTGGTGTGGTAGCCATGAAGGAAACTTGTCTCATGTGATATGTATGCAAAAACTGATAAACCTAATGCAGCGAAACCGCAATGAAAATGAATTTCGATTTAACACTTTCACGACACATTGAAGTGTTTCGGTCTCTTGAATAAGCACCCGTCAAACCACGTCCCCAATTAGGGTGGAGCGCTAGCGGGCTCGTGTCTCGCCGGATAATCATGAAACACTCACTACAGATACTTCTCAATAAGGGTGAATGAGTTTTATAGTGAACCTGGGCGTTCCGGCACAGCTTAGCTTTAGATGAAGGATAAAATCTCGAATGAAATTCCCGAACAATGCATTTGAGCCTCGCAACAGCCAAATATCTGACTAGTTGGCTGCCGTGCCCAAATTCAAGAAATCCCTCAACGGAAACGCACATCAGTAAGTTGCAATCAAAACTTTGGACAAGGATAATGCACCCAGATGCTGTTGGAGGACTGACAGTCTTCTAACTATGGAAGAACCTAGACAATCTGCTTGCCCTAATTAACCTTCATGCCCCACTCTGCCTGTAACCTTAATTCATATGTTTCTGTTTTTGCCATTTGTGTACTTTATGTATTTTTTGTCATTTGCATCTCCAACAGGCGGGCGTTCTCCACGCGTATCAAGTCGTGCATCCAAATAAAGTTCCAGCGGAGAATATAATTACCTTCGCTTTCAACGATATTGCAAACAATCGCAAGTAAATATCGTTTACGATTTTTCCATCAGAAAGCAACTAGACTGTAGGAAACGCGCTTCTTGGTTTGGCTTTAAAATGTCCTATTGTTGAGCAGTGAATTTTCTGCAAATGCAAAAAAATATGGGATTTCGTGCGTCACATAAGATGTGTAAAATTTGTTCTTTCCTTTCACGACTTTCATTAATATAAAACCCCGTAGAACCCTGATGCTATCAACACGATCGATACCAGATCAAATGGCACCCATTGTGGTATATCCTCGGTGGTGAATAGCGAATTTTAACGACGTTAAATTTGTCAGTTGTCGTAAATTATTGAATGCAATACCTACGGGGTTTCTCATAACCAATTTGGGCCCGTAGCGACAACCAGGCTATTAATCTTTCACAGACTTGAGGAATTCGGAAAATCCACCAAGCTACATCTGGGTTTTTAGAAATCAGAGTGAGAACCCTCTGTACCCTCTGTCTCATACTAAACAAGAAATATTACCCATGGTGAAACTGCAGCAGCAATTCAGACCTTTTTTGGTTTTTATGTAGACATGCGCGCATTATCCAAGTTTACTCCAAATAAACTGGCATTACAAAAGCTGTTGAAAGAAACGACACCAAGTTGTGGGACACAGGATGATGAACATTTTCAAGCGTCCCTCGTGCACACACCTCTTCAGTTCTCGCTTCTAACTCCACTGTTTTCTTCGGTTTATTTTCATGATACACGCAAGCCTTGATCAGTCCCCAATACTAATCTACCATAGGTGTGAGATCGGGTGACCATGAGGGCCAAATTTTGGAAATCTGCGAGCAGTGACTCTCATCAGAAAATTGCTCTCGGAGGTAAGTTCTCACCTGGTTTGAGTAGTGGGGTGGAGGACCAACTTGTTGAAAGACAATCGATGACTTCCTGTGCTGCTTGAGTTGCGTTTCATAATACGATGCACGCTGGCACGGGGAATGCTGGTAAACTGCGACACCTGATTTATTGACGAGGATGCCATGGAGCTCTGTGAGTGGATTTGCACGACGGAATTCCGTACAATAGGCGCTCTTTCATCACTCAGAGACATTCTCGCTTTGCCACAAAAATCCAATACAGATCCAGGGGACTCAAATTTCGCAATCAATCGCGCAACGGTCGACACGGTGAATAGCGAATTTTAAATACGTTTCATTTGTCGGTAGTCTGTAATTAATGTCATCGATATCTAGAGAGTGAAGCAGCTGGCTCAGGAGTTGGAACAAGTATTAAGCAGGAAGTCTAGTATTCCTAACCTTTTTTAATGCAGCGGATTGTTCGGATAAGTAGAAGAAACCTTCGAAATACGTGAAAAATTGGTTCCAGCTTGGCGGATGTAACAAGCGTAAGTCATTCATTGTCAAATCGAATTACATTTAAGGCCACTCCTAGTGGTGTTTGACGGTATATTTACCTAAAACAATTAATTTTTCGCACAAACTTTTTAATGTTCCATGTTGTCTTCTCCATCGGAAGCATTGAAGGATTCATATATTAGTATTGCCTTCCGGATAATTAGTTAAAACTTACTTGAATGTGTGACCCAAGGTGAACACATCGTCGGGAAAATTTATTCAAAACAAGCTCCAAGAAGTCAGTCAAAAGATTTGCTTCACTCGATGGGAAACCCGGTTTATCAGTTTCAGATTATGAGTTATTATTTTATCATAGGCATCAATCACCACTGTTAACAAGTTTGGAAAATATGCAGAAATGCGCAGTTGTAAATGGTCGAATATCTGCTTGGTCTTGTAAAGCTTGTGGTCAGTCGATTCTGGCTTTCTCGGATTGAGGATTTGTTTCGACTCACAGTTTTGAATAAAACAATGAACCGTGCTTCTTGGATAACTGAAGTCCAAGTTCGCTTGCAGTCCTGTCGATTGGTTGTATTGCAGTCCCTCAAATCCGTATCTCCCTTCACTGTTAATATTCTCAGATTTCAGAATAACTGTCTCCCCTTAGGCTCCATGCGGGTTGGTAACGTCACAGGTGTTCTTTCGAAATTCCTTCCACGCCTTCTTAGCCCGCATATAATGACAGGGGAAGCATCGGCATATGGAGACAAGCCACGGAACCAGGCCAACGTTGATTCACTTGCAAACCGTAATTCTCTCAACCGATCAGTTATTCACTGTTTGGATTTTCAATTGCGGCACAATCCGTAATCACCCACTATTTGTGCGTGTTTTTCCTGATTGACCAATGTTTCGTACGGGGACCTGCGATGGGTTTTTCGGTACATATCTCAAGTTCCCGCAAACCATACTATTTCCTTACAGTTGGATGGGACTCTGCTTGCTTTAACAGTTTTTGTTAACATTGACTGTTAGGCCTTCCTACAGAGCTTTGTGTTAGTTGGTGGTCTGCTCTCATTCAACATTGCTTGCGGGAGCTTGGTCCCTCGTGTTCTGTTTGGTTGCCATTCCAGAGCAATGGTCCGGTGGCTGTCCCAATAGGCTATATTCTGAGGTTTAGCCGGTCTTGGACCAGGGAGTTCCTACATTCACTCTTTCAGAGTACTCAGTTTGACGAACACTTATTTCTGAACTCAACCGCTGAGCGGTAATTTATTGGCTGTCGCCTGGGGTGTGGATTTTTCGCTGCCTGTCAGAGACATTATATATTATAGTAGCATACTAGTTTTCTGGAAGGTCACATTTTACGATAGAATACATCGTTGAGGGTATTCAGGGGATACATTGTTTGTTATTTGCCACATTGTGAGTCTATTCGTTTCTATTTTCGAATTTGGTTAATTTTGTACAAAGATTTATCCCAGGTGAGCTCGAGAATTTTTATTCCCTTTCATTATGGTGCTATCTGCTTTGTTTTTCTGCCTTAACCCGGCTCTTTAATATATCTAATGCTTAAATAAACAGCAAGGTGAATAAGAGCTTTCATACTCCTAAGCTGACCAAATCCAGTATTTCCAATAACGCACAACAGAAACCGATAACCGATCAATCCGAGCATGAAAAAGTGTTCCTTAGACAGGAAATATTCGAAGCGGCAGTCTAACTCCAAGGTATTCAAATCGCACAGGAAGGCATCGCAAAACGGTTCAAAGAGATCCCGAGCAGGATACGCTCCCTTCAGCCAGTCACAACCGCATAATATCAGACAAGTTTGGGGAACGGCCTACCCAACCCTTCACTCACGATGCCACTTCCCTTGGTGACGAAAGACTTGCAAACTTGTCAAAAGGATCGGAGAACAGATGAACACCCTCTTGATCAACGACCAACAAACGCAAGAGATCAGTTTGAAATAAAAAAACTTGTGGCTTCTTTGATATCCATGTTCAAAATATATATTCGATGCACCTTGCTTAAAAGTTTGTTCTTCATTAGTGTATACACCATGGAGATATGTTCACAATTAGATGTCATTATGCTACCAAAACAGAAAATACTCAAAGCAGCAATCGAATTCGGGGAATGCGGATCACAACGCAAGACAGCTCGAAACGTTCCAATGAGATCCCGAGCAGGATACGCTCCCGTCAGCCAGTCACAGCCGCATAATGTCAGACGGGTATGGAGAACACCCGACCCAACCATTCACTCAAGATGTCACTTCAGTTGGTGACAAAACATTCGCAAACCAGCAAGCGTCCAAAAATCCACTTTTCATTCCCATATTCATGTGGCCATACAAACACCAGACTAGTGGAAGATAATTTAGCCACTGATTATATCAATTAGCTTACACAAAACAATATTTTGACCTGCGTGTTCATTCTTGTTAACTGCTCAACGGAGAATGCGAATAGGAATTGTGCGGATATACTACTCAAAGTTGGACGCATTCCTTTTGTACAGTATAATCGTGTGCCATGGGCAGAAAAGAACTGTGAAACTTCTTATACCCTTCCGTATCACCAGTTAGCGATAGCCGATAAGGTGACTTCTCGGTTTCTGCAAGCTGTGACACAACCCATATTAGTGGGGAATATTACCATCGTATTTCTCATTCAGGGGCTGTTTTGTTGTGCTTTCCCACGCGTAAGAGCGCCACTTAATAAACTACTCTTCAAGACCGACCTTAAGCTTCCTGTTCACTTACAGCGGTCCTGAGGATAACGTTTTCATCTCCTTATCTGGTCACGGTGTGGTTAACACTACTGCCTTCCAAAATGATTTCGGTAACGTATTGAAGAGGCTTTGATAAACATATGTTTGCGCGATTGTCATCCGTAGTTCCTTATGAAAGAGAGTTTATAATTACAGCCTACACATCAATCGAAAAGTGGAGCAGAAGCTACGAGGTTCGGACGTCTGTCCCAAAGTGATATCCACAGCACTACAAGTTTGGTAGGTTTCGTCTAGGGTTTAAGGTCTCCCAACTCACATGATTCCGCATTTGATCCATTTAGCCTACACAACAAACATGGATAAAATAAGCGGAGAAGGTGGTTTCATACAGTCACCCATGAGGTGTAGATGATGCGAAGAGTGCGTCAGCTGAATTCGTCCTGACAAGTCAACATGTTATTTTCCTCTTAAGAGAGACAGTGCGAATCTTTGGTAGTATGGAGAGGTTTTCGTATTTCTGAATGAGAAGCCAGTCTGTCATGAAAAGCTAAGAAGCAATGTACCTCCGTTCCGTCCTCATTGCGAATCATCAGTGGTGCGCTTATTAGTTGCAATATGTAATCGTTTGGTCACGGGCTGCCAACCAACAGCCTGATTGATACGCACTTAGTCGGGACATCACGTCGCCCATTCTTCAATCAAGGGATGTACATCACTGGTGACAGACTCCTCGAGTGACAAGTACCCACATAAAAAATACATTCGCCACGTGAATTATTGTACGTTCTGAACTATTTACAGTCTGTTGCTAGTGTGATGATATTTGGAATTTTTCACTAAATTTCTCCATAAATTTTCGTGAAACCTGATTAGGGTTAAAATCCTCTCTTACACAACGCCATTTTAATCTACAACTAGCGGTGCACGAGTTATGCTGCAATTCCTTATATCAAAGCTAGATTCACTTTAATGAAACCCCTTAGCAAAGAGGGCTTTCATGTGACTTTCTATCGTTGTAGTCACTTTGATTGTGCAGTCAAAGCTATTTAAGTTCATCACGTCGGACTTTATTTATGGTTTGGATATATGGTTGAAAACGGCCATGACATTTTCATTCAGACTGATCTGAATAACAGTCGTTCCAACTGGTCATTCATTATTCCGATTTTGTGACTTCAAGCTTATTCATTCCAACCCTTTTCAAGGGAGGTCTACTTTACTCTCAGCGGAATAGCTGACTAAATCTATTGAGGACATGGTGACACTCAAATTCCATGGAAATTAAAGATACTAAACAGGATATTCAGCACTAACTTGAGTAGCGCAAAACATATTCGCACTTTGACCTTTCACTCATCCTGGTGGACAGTAGCTACCAATACTCAATAATCGTTCGGCTGGAACACTCATTCGGTGCCTAGATTCTATTTCACCCAAAGAAAGCACGATGGCTGAGACGCTGCTAATTTTCCAAAGCTTTTACCAAGACAGTCGAAACCCTGAAGTTGGTTTCAAACCTGAACCCTCCGGTACACACTATAATCATTGAGCTATCTCAAGCTCACCAGAATTTTCTTTCTTGTCTTGCGACAGCTCGATTCCGTGAAGCTCAACGATATCCTCGCATACATGTATTAAACGTGAAAGTACCACAAATGGGTGCTTCGTTGGCTTCACTGGTTCTATCTTTCACGACATTCTCCCTTCAAATATGGGATGTGATTAGCGTATTTTTTTGCTGGCTCTCGTGAAGATCCCGTGAAATAGCATCCAGAATGTCTTTCACATACATTTTTAATACCGTGTACACTGGCCAGTAAAACAGAACAAAGTTCCAAGCCTGGTTCGTTCTTGTTCACTGTGTGATCCTTGTATGTAGGTATTCCTTGGCTCTATGCAGGAAGCACTTCGTCGGGGGTTGCAAAAAACAGCCTTCATCGATAAATGTCAAGACATAATTCAAAAAATGTACCCAGACTTGCAAGCTCGTTAGATTGAATTGTGCTATATGCACGCCCAATTATTGGCTGCCGAGAGGGGTGTTGTTTTCCGTGCCCCGTCCGGATTGCCATATACATAGAGGTGAACAGAAATTGACATAGCAGAAGGGAATTAAGGATTACATGTAAAGTTTGGATACTATTGGCACATCCAGAATGGGGCCCGCTTGACCCCCCAGCGCTTGGCTAGAGATACTGAATGACATGACGACCAAGCGTTGTCATTGGCGTTCTTGCTAACAATTTCTCCCCAGATTGTCTGACCAATTGTCGGAGGTGTAGGTATCTTCTGCGCTTGCTGTAGGCTAGCTCTAGGTTTTCTTTCCTGTTCCATTATCCTTCCTTTTTCCACTACAACGAAATTGGAATGTGTGTACGGCAGTGGAGCAACAGTACTTTTCTCTGTTGTTGCTCTCGATGATGATGACAATGGTGATGATTCCCTAGAGCATCAAATCCTTAAGATTTGTTGTATGTGCATGGTGTCCTGCAACAGCGGAGTACCCGCTAATTTACCAGTAGTATGTGTCTTTCCATATCTCGGTTGTCCTAGCCCTAGTGGTGGTTTCACGGTTGTGCCTACATTAAATTCATCTAAGAATTGCGTAAGCAGATCTGCTTGCTTCACATAGCCTCCCTTTGTCATTATCTCTCAATCGCGCGCAGGAGCACCTGAAAAAGCGTACACTTGGGCAACAGTAGCAGGATACCGCAAAGTCACGTGATGTAATACGGTGAAATGGTGGGTCAACAACTGTCCTGGAGCTATTCTGTTGGGTCACTTGTGAAATGTCAAACTGTTTGAAAATGATAGTTTTGGGCGAGATGACAGCTGTAGGCCATGACCTTTGAATGGCGACGGTCAAGGTTGAAAATTCTTGATCAGGGACTTCAGGATTCAGAGTCGGACTTCACCAAGCTAGCCAGTCCAGGCATCTAGATATCCAAGCCTAGCCATTGGATAAACAATCAATGACGCTGGGTACGTTGTGCTTCATACCTTTCTGTGCTGTGGTACAAAATGAACTCAAATCTATATGAATCATCCACACGTAACTCGGAGTAAGGATAGATTTACGCGATGACTGAAACTTCCGTCTGAGAAGATAACATCCGTGAAGCCAGTCAATGCGTGTCCACGTGATGTGGTTTTCCGTGGGTGAACGACGACTGACGCTGTGTGCTGTCAAAGTGAAGGCCAGTCACAATGGTGATCAGTCCCTTGTAGCTGAACGGATAAGCATTCTACCATTGGCCGGATGGTCGCCGCTTCCTAATTCCCCCCTGGAGTGAGACGCGCACCTCTGCTGACACCCAATAAGGAGGAAACAGCTAAACATGAAACAGCTTCTCGGGTTCTCAGCATAGTTTGGCTTCATTGACAGGACGGAATATCCATCCCGATGAGACAGTTCTGCTAGTCAGATATACGTTGAACCTCCATGGCAACTTAAACCCATTTTTGTGTACTTATCAGTGGTGAGTGACTTATTTTTCTTCGTAACGATCAGTCTGTATGGCTAAAAGTCATGGCTCGGTAAAACATAATGATTAAATGAGTTCTATTTTTTATAGTCCCAAGATATCGAAAAGCATGGTTTGAACATCAACTTAGTTTATGCAGGTTTTAGTAGCTGTGGGTCAACAAAATGATAAAGTTTCACTGCTTCGTGAACTAGCGAGTACTACCAAGCGCACACTCGAAAGGCACGTTGGCACATCGGACACTACGCTCCGGTCCGATCGGCAGTATTTTAGTCGATGTAATTTTGAATTTGGTCAAGGCGCTAAAAGAGCAAACTTAGATGATAATACTGGCGATTCGGTGGACACCAGTCCTATACAGAGATGTTTGAGAAACAGTTTCGGAATTGATGTTTATTGCTCAATCGGATCCTTTAACACGAACACGTGAGTACCAAAGTGTAGAACTACGGTTGCAGGACAAGCTGCTTCTTCATTGTACGGAATAAGACGCTATGTTAGTTAATAATGCACTAATGGGTGTCTGTTTATTGTGAGAAATCTCCCGGTTGGAAAATTCTATGGTCATTATGATGCACCGGAATGATGGGGCAATTGCGGTATGTGTTCAGCGAAATATTTGAAATTTTGAATTGTTCCGTGGAACAGTCATTTCTTACGCCATTATATGATTAAGAACCTGATTAACCACTCCAAATTTCAATGCCAAACCAGTGAGTTGGGTTGTTTATAAATCGATTGTGTCAATCACTTCAGTGACAGAAATGGTTCCAATCCCAGTCGTGATCGACAGTAACCTGCATTGAAACATTTGGTGACGGAAATGAGACTGACTGCGACCAACAAGGTTTATACGAGAAGCTTCTCAATGTGTTTGTTTCAAATACCTGAAGCTTGTGACGAGTAGTAGTTAAATTGAATATGGCAGCATATGTCTCCAGTATACATCTATGGGTTCATAGAATAACGTGGAATAATTTGGAAAGACTGTTGCAGCCTATCTGATTTGCC
Source organism: Opisthorchis viverrini (assembly GCF_000715545.1). NCBI lineage: Eukaryota > Metazoa > Platyhelminthes > Trematoda > Opisthorchiida > Opisthorchiidae > Opisthorchis > Opisthorchis viverrini. The sequence goes on from NW_008751747.1 coordinate 291,505, forward strand.
CTTCTAAGGATGTGCTTTTTAGACATCTAGAAATAGGACGTCATTTTGTTTTCGGCAATAATCATTGCACAAATCGTAAAGCTCTACTAGAAAGCCCAGAAACAAAAGGGTATAGGCAGTCAGAAAGTGCAGCTTTCATTTCGAAACGTGAACCTGTGATATGTCTTTCTCGCGTCCGCTAATCTCTGCAAACGGGACAACCAGGGTACCCAAGTCAGACAAACTACTACACAAACAGAAATATGGCCACATACATAAATCGAACAGAAGAGGCCTGGTGCAAACTTTCTTCGTGTGTCCACGAAGCAGTGGATGGTCAACATTGACGCAACTCAGTTTGGACTCACGACATTATATCACACACAAAAGGTCAGATAACCAAGTGTGGTACAAGTGTGGTAAGCGTGGCCAATGCAAGAATCAATATCCTCGTAACCACCACTTGTATATAATCAACCTTTGGATTACCCGTCTATTCCTGGATGGGTTGCGATTAGCGCAGTAATACAGATTACCATATGGGTCGTTATGGGGTTAGACGAGAAGATAAAGCCTTGCTTGAGTGATACAGGAGCAGAAGTATCGCTGGGACGGTGGGGAACGAAGCTGAATATAAACCAGGCGCGCCGTGAGAGCATTGGATGGATACCCACTGAAAACTGACGGGTTGTCAATGCACTCAATGCACCTAAGCGACAGGTATGTGCAGTTTGAGTTCTTGATCAGCTCAGATGTAGAACAGACAATATTTGGGGCAGATTTTCTGTGGCTGATCAAAAGCGGGAAATCTGTTGACAAACTATGGGGCACTCAAGCTTGAAGCTACCCGAGCACTACCGTGAGCGAATTGCGTGTCCGAAAGCTTCCATCTTGTACCTTGCAGTTAGTACAGTTCGTCTTCGAGAAAAACAAGTGATTCGGTCTTTTGTCATCATCGTCCGCATCTTCATCCTCCAAGTCAGCGAAGCTTCTGTGTTCACCGCTAGTGCTTCGTTGCCTTACAATGCGCTTTTAGGTAGACGACATTTTGTGAAGTAAGGACTAAACGTGAATAGGTGTGTATACAGTCCTAGATAACCACAATCATTCGGAGATGCCTAAACCTCCAGACACTAATTCAGATACTCTGGATGGAAACTGGCAAGAAGAAAGCCATTGAGATGAACGCCATGAATGCAATGAACGCCGTATCATGCAACCTTCAAAAAGACTTACCCGTCAGTTGGCTTCTAAAAAAGTAAAAAATGACTGAAACCGTTTTAGGGATTTTGAACATACGAATAAATGCCGCCAATTTCTTACACTTTGTAGAAAACGTTCTGGCTTTTCAAACTAGCGTTTCGGAGAATGTTCGGGTGTATATTTTTAACGCCCACCCAGATACTGAGCTGCTTGGTGGTATTCATTTGACAAATTTTAGGACACATTTCTGAAGCAAACTGATTTTTTACGAGAAAGGTTTGTCTTTGAACGTGTATATAAAAGCTTGTGGGTATTCTTTGCTGGGTATCCAAACATCAACTAAATCACTATAAACTACTAATCGTGTTTGAGTAGGTGAACAAGGAAATCAATTTCAATATACATTCGTGGACGTCATCTAGTTCACCCAAGAACCTCTAATATTCTCAGATGCACATCAGTGGTTCCAACGAGATAAGTTATCACAGTGCTTTGGCTACAGGTTGTTCGCTTTATCCTGGGAGGAGATTCACACCGACATGCATAGACTTCTCGAAACCTGTTTCTTACCATCAGTGTTGTATGTAGCGACCCAGTCACCCACATACTTAACTGTTCAACTCACAGCCTCTCACTGGATCGCGAGGCTTGTCTTTTTTCTCATACGCACAAACACGTCGCATTAAGCTGACTCATCGGACATCGATTGTCTGCACCGCCTAGTCAGCGTAGCGACCAATCATGTGACGACGCGCCCACGTTTACGCACTGGGACCTACATAAAGAGAAACCAAACCCAGTCAAGACACACAGACTCGCGCGCGCGCGCAGGGAGCAGGACGTCAACCTCTCCACAAGTCCACGGACAACCATGGAGTACGTGTAGCAGTCGAACTGCGGAGAAAAACACGTTCCCGCCGTCCGGACTTCCACCAAGGGACTCTCGCATCCGATAAGTTCCCTTTTTGACTTGCTCCCATTTCACATTGTATTTATTTTCATACGTGTCGCAGAAATACTAAAAGCTTTTATTAGTGCACATTCACCTTCTGATTTGTATTATGGCTATCGTCACCTGTGCACTAATATTGTACACCCCGACGAACTCCAGTGAACTCGAAGAAGCACGGAGAACCTTCCTGTCGTTTACAAAAAGAGAACTATTCAGCGAATATTAATCACCATTTCGTGTTGTAAGTGAAGCTAGGGAGCAATCAACATCTGTTGCACCCTCAGTGAGGTTCACTTGAACTGTTAATCTCAAGTAGCGATCCTCCAATCCCTCGGCTGGTGTTCCGAACAATTAAACGTTCTGTGATTCTCACAAACATATGGTTGTCACGAAAGAAGAAACTGGCCTGGAATGGATAGTAGAGCATTCCATTATACTAAAAAAATGAAATCCAAAACCAAAAGGTTACTGTCATGTTTGAAAGAACATGTATGTTTGTCAGAAGATTAGCTTATCCTGAAATGTGATCGCTTTCATGGTGTTTCACACCATCGCAGCGTAGGATGCAGTATCTTCTGAGAAAGAAATTCAAAGAATCAGTAATTGGGTGAGAAAGGATGCGCTTTTTAATCTAGAATTTTATAAAGGTATGAGGCAAACCGTGCTCTAACGCAGATTAATTTTTCTGGTAGCATAAATGTGGACTTTGGTTGGAACAAGTCCTGAAAACAAACAAAAACCTATCCATAGCCACAAGGGTTGGTAATTCATCACATCACCGAATTTTATCACGCCACTTGACTATGTGTACCGTTTTACTGCCAAATGTTGTATAATACATGGGGCAGGAGATAAAGGATGAAATCAAATGGTACAAAATGGAGTAATCTGCTCACGCCACTGTAAGATGCGTCTCTTGCACGCAAAATCCTAGTGGTAAGGTAACCGAGTTATGGTAAGATACATACTGCCCATAAATCATTCAGCACTTCAATGTTCCAAGACGCCGTACAGATAAGTAAGTTTGACACCCCATAGAAATATATGCTGTTATAGTATTTTTAAAACGGTCAAGGAAGAGAACAAGAAGACCGGTTCAGTAAAACGTTCATTTGCAATTTCAAATGGTGTTAACGTAAAACTCCGATGAGTTTCTCTTCGACGACGCGGTTCAATCGAAGTTGCCACGCTGTCAAATTTTCCACGTAGGCGTGTCAGCGCTTTCGTCTCAACCACATACCCACCCCCTACAAAATCAACTTCATTGTCTTTGGAGTTGGCACAGTTTATCCACACCACTTATATCCGAGTAGGAGAAAGTCTATCAATTATATTCGGAACGAAACGTATGAGTTCGCAAGACTGGGGCGTCCTTTTCGCTCGGTACAATTGAAATCTTGTAGGAATTGCAAAACCTGCGCAGTCTTTGTTTACTCTTGTTTCCTTTTTATGTCTTGGCACGCTTCTTCCAGACTAGTTCCATAGTATCATGTTTTCCTGAGACTACTTTAACAGTTTTTCCAATCTAGAGGCCCACAGGCGATGAAAAGACCCGTTCTTTCCAGCGTTGTTCACCATGGATAAGATCACTGGATCGTTCATAACGCAATTAGTTGGTTTTTGCCCTCTGTTGTGGACCACAGTTTTCTTACTGCAATAAAAATACCGTGAACCCGAGTCTGTATAGTCTGTATAGCGCTTACCAAAACCAGAAAAGCCAATGAACTTTCCAATCAGCTAATCTGTTGAACACTCACGCGTGCAGGCGTGTCATGTGCCGCCAAAAACGGGCTGTCTTTAAAGCTCACGTGGAAAGGTCTATGCGGGTCAAAATGTGATACTATAAGTAGAATTCATCTGTTCAGTGCAAGTGAAGAACTACCAGTTAAATCTGTCTCAACGAAAACGGTTATTTCGTTGGTAGTTTTGAAGTCCAGTTACGTTCGGAGCTGGCCTCCCTAATACCTCCTCAACCGAAGGGTCGGTTGTTCTTCCTCTGCTAATGGCCACGTGTTCTGTCGAAATGTTCAGTGTTAACGGTTTCACTCTCTGAGTGAATTCTGACCAAATTTCTCTCAACTGGTTTGTATGACAAGCCCACATTTCGGAACCCACATGAACAGCATAGATTGCATTTCCCATTCGCCGATGGATTTTGCCATGACGCCGGGTTACGCGATTACTAAAACGCTCCGCTCGACGCCTAAATGTCGCATTTATGCCCCTTGCTGGCGATTATATTAGGACTCCATTTTCTGTATTGATAACGCCACTTTTTCCTTTGGATACCCTCCGGCGTGGACGGATTTGCAGTCAGGCGGTAAATTAAGAGGAATTGTGGTAGGATGTTTGCTGTGTTCTCATTTTCCGCCTTAAGCAAATCTCTTTTGAAAGTATGCACGAGTTGTTCTGCCATGCCGTTTGACTGTGGGTGATATGAAGGCGAATTGGGAGGACGTGAACCGTGTCCCGTTGAGAGGTGCGCTCATTTGCACATGACTTTTGTTTTGACAGTTGGCTCAGAGGAGCCCATCTGAATCGCTTGTTTGTAACGGTCTGCTGCAACTGAATGTGCTGCACGAGGCCGCCTCATGTTCCATTCAGTGCGATATTCGGGACACCACAATGCGTTGTTGTTTACTCATAAAGTTTCTGAAAACTCTCGCTCAGTCCACGACAGGTTTCGCCCCTTTTGGGGCTCCTGTCAAAACCGTGTTCCATTCGTGCGATATTCGGGACACCACAATGCGTTGTTGTTTACTCATAAAGTTTCTGAAAACTCTCGCTCAGTCCACGACAGGTTTCGCCCCTTTTGGGGCTCCTGTCAAAACCGAATTCATGTGCAAACGAGACTAGTTATCGAAATATTCCTACTCTAATTGGCCAGTTTACTCAGGAATATACCTACGAAAATTGCACGAGTACTTGTTCTTGTTGTAATACCTTACCCTTCTCGGTAGGTTTCTTCGTCGAATCAAAATGGTCTGACCAAATGCAGATCGCAGTAGCGAGTAACTGTAATCAGGCACCATGTCGACAGTATTTTCCTGATTTTGTGAATTGCGGATTGTTGGTTCCTAGTAAGGATGAAACAGATTTACACTGCTTCTCAGCCTTTCGACAGAGACTGCCTTTGCTTACAGGAAGAAATGTCCACTAAAAATTCCTGCGTTTTTCATACTATCAACAACTGGGTTCGGCAGATAACCCCAGTATAGTTGTGTAACGCGCGAGGAATGTCCGACACCAATTACAAAATCACCAGAAGGGTGTACCCATGGTTTTGTGATAACCGAAAAAAATTTGTTCATCACTGTGTTCTTCTGGATTACAAATATTTCAGTTGATGTCTGGATACCCACCACAGCAAACCCACAAGTTGTTATCACATTCATAGAACGACAAATCCACGTCAAGACGAAGCCCAATCGGTTGTGATGTGTTAAGTGTGCTTTCTCAATTTGGGAATGGTGATTGAACGTCTGTTGAATATCAAATACTAGTTAACATTCAGAGCATAAACAGGCCTAGTGGACATGGCCACAAAACGGAAAGAAAAAACACGCGACACTATACTACTCAATGAGAACATGGGAAATATTTCCAGAATTCGTTTCGACTTGTAATAATAATTCATCTGGTGAAAGAAACCTCCGGAACAAGATTCAACTTCATCTCATCCGTAGAAAATTGCTTTCGGAAGTTCAAGTTAACTAAGGAGCTCAGGATAATTCAGTGCTCGAAATTACTGACTGTGTTTCGAATCCAACCCCGGCACCTCAACTAATCCAGTCTAGCCTTGGACCACCCGGCGATTGTGCTTCCATTTTGCTTCCCTCGGGCAATATGGTGGCTGCATACCAAAACGGTGCTGCAGCTAAAATATCAGCACTATTATTATGTTCCCAGTATTAAAACTGCTATTTTGTCACTTTGAAATTCAGCAGTTTATTCTCAGCTGTAATGCTGCGACAGTTGGACGGGAGAACTCATGTGAATACCGCTCCGATAATCTAATCTCCTAAATTAAACTGGACAGAGCACACGTGACATTACAACCACTTGCCGATTGCACTTTATTTAACCGATCCAAGCACTGAAAATACGTCGAGACATTGCAAACTCGGATGACTTTACAGTTTATTGATCACCTAACTGCTGATCTGCTCCTGAAGCCCAACAGTTGGATTTCAAATGTTCCGGTAGACATTGGCCTTCTGCGGTGATATTGCATACTATGCTGATGACAGTAAAGCGTTTGTAAACTAACTCTCAGACTGAGCAAACTGGTCAACAGACACTTGATAGACAGTCCTTAACGGTCGCACTCTTGTTGTTCCTCATTTATCAGAGTCTTCAGTGAGCCGTGCTCCATTCGGACGACGCACAAGTGATGAATTGCGGTAGAAGAGAGTTTATAATGATTATTGGCATTGGCGATCGGTTATTTGTTCATTTGCAGGAATGGGTACAAGTGCATATTGTTTGACCAAAAGACACCGAGTAAACCCTGAAATAAATTTTAATCGTAAGCGTTTACTGTCAACAGAAGATTGTGCACACCAGGAGAGGCCAGATGAAGAGCAAGGGAATCCCAACAGTTGGTGTAGCTAAAGCCGTAATTTCATCTTATGGTTATTGGCGTTATGCTGTCTCACATTTATCGAGTACATTAGTAGTATACCTCTACTTTTTTTCGTATTCTTTTCCTGAATTACGCAGCCAAAAGCACAGCCGGACTGATCGCATGTACATCGACAAAATATCTCTTGATGTGGCCCAATTTTGGCAGTTACGATAATCATTCTCAAGGTTCAATCATGGGAGTGTACGTTGCTCAGAATATTTGTCAATTAACCAATTTTTAGATTCTGAGTCTGGGAGATGCATGGCGGGCATCGCCATAAATATTATCAGCCGAGCAAACTGCTGGTTCTTCAAAAAATTGCAGCTTTTACTCTTCCTGGAGATTCGTGAGATGCGATGGTTGGGAGCGCTTTCCGGCTTGGCAGTACAGACAGGCTTGAGAGGTAGAACGAAAACTCTATTTGAACGGGTCCTAACCCTTCATACTACTAACGACCCATAAATAGATCAGAACAGCCCCACAGGATGGTTGAAACTCCCTTCTGAGATGTCGTCCCATTTACCTGGTTATTCAGTAGACAAATTAAGGAGCAACAAACAGAATGATTTAGTGGAGGGTTTACTCTAATTAAAAACAACAGATTACTTAAAACACAGCTTTGAAAATTTCCGCATCCGTACTAAGAAAATGTGCCTAAATAGGTTCCTTTGAAGGCTTCAGAACATCAGAAGTTTTGACATGCATAACATTCCCCGATTCGATACACCATACCGTCGAGTGTGAACTCAGTTTCAGATACCCCACTTTCAGGATTCCAATAGCCAGATGAACTCGGAAATTTTTTACATGTAAACGTGTCCCACGAGTTATATTATTGAAAAAAGTCGATCACCACAATACCGACCCAGTGAGATTGCCTGAAACTTCTGGTCGTTTCTATCTCGAGTTTTTTACGGGGTAAATCACTTCAGTACATAACAGATGCGAAATTCGACGGTGGTTGAGGGAACCCGATGTTCAACATTTTATGTCATACGACTAAAGTTTCACTCGTCCACATCCGCCGGCAGCGACGGGGAAACTGCATCATCCACGAGGAAACCAGCGTAATCATTTACTTGTACGCAAGGAAGGAATGTCAAAATGCAGGGGGAGATTACCAAAGAACAACGGTTCAAAGAACCACCAAATATCTGAGACCCAAGTTACGTCTTCACTGGCCACCAGAAATTCTTGCTAGGAGTTTGTACACTGTTCAGTCATTGGGCATGCAAACGCGTCCCTTGGACAAGTTAGGAAACCTAGCTTTTACAAAATCTGTAATGTGGTGTTGTAGGTGGTTATGCCTTTCTTCCGATGTAGTTGTCAGCGAGCACGTCGAGAAAGGCACCAGACTTCCACTTCGCTCTGGACTGCTAGCGTTAAGCAAGCAGATCAGTAGGTAATCCCTTCGACTGTTTACTTCTCACTCAATTACGATGAGAGTACCGACCAGTTTTGCGACCTATGCTGACTTGAACTATAATGGCGACCTTAATCTGAAGTATATTTCCATCCGAGGTTTTATTTACTCACGTGTAGTCCATGAAGCTAGAAAAAACGCCGGAATTTCATTATTGAACGCCTTCAGTAGCGTGGTTCATGAGAGTTCATATTTAAGGAACCGCCCCGAATCCAGCGCCTTAGTGTCGGAAAAAACTCAATAATAAAGAACACATAGAACAAGCGAGTGCTAAAGTTTCAAGGAGCACCGCGCACTTTTGACCTTGAATCTAGAATTTCGCGTCGGCGTCGGGTGGACACCCATCATGGACTGCCTTTGCTGGACTGTTTGGTTACCTCAGCGTCCAATCAGCAACGGGCTATTTTGGCTCTCCTGACGTCTATTCTGTTGCGAATTTGGCATCGTTTAAGGTTCTCAGTAAGTTTCGGGCATTATTTAATGAAGCTAGAAGCTGCGTAAAACCCTTTGGAAACGCATAGGAGTCCAAAGAAGTGACCCACTATCACGATACATGTGTAAAGCGAAGTTCGATTCATAAGAAGCGTGCAGTATAAAATTCCAGGCACATGAAGCTTCAAGTAAGCTCGAATATGATGCGTCGTTGTTCGCTTCTTATTGCTTTCTTGTTCTGCATCGACCACGTTGCATGTTTGGAAGCCGTCGGTGGCCACAATTGGTCATCCATATTTAAAGAAGAATCCGTCAAATAACTGGGTTATCAACATAAACCATGTTCCAGTTGGTTTTTTATTGGAACGACTAGAGTGTAAAAATTATGGGCTGTTTATCATGTAATTGTCAACCTGACAGTGAGTTTACAAACGTTGCATCATCACCGGCATAGGAAGCATTTTCACCGCGGAAGGGCAATGACTACTGGAACCTGTACAATCCAACTGTTGGTCTTCACTGACAGATCAGCAACCAGGTGATCAATAACCCGTAAAGCCAACCGAGCTGGCAATGTCTCGAAATAGTTTCAGCGCTTGGACCGGTCAAATAAAATGCATTCGGCAGATGCTTCAATTTGCGGAGCGATATTCACTTAGTTTCGACCGTCCATTCCTCACAGCATTGAGGTTGAAGATATTCTACTAAAATCCAAAGCAGTTATAATATAGTAGTAATTCAGCTGCAGGACAGTTGCCGTATGGAGCCGCCATATTGCCCGAGGGAAGCACAAGGGATGAGAAATCGGCGGTTTGCCTAAGCCTAGACAGAATTAATCGAGATACCGAGGCTGCATTCGAAACAGGGTCAGTGATTTCGAGCCTTAACCACTTAATCATTCTGAGCAACTAAGCCAGCTGGAACTTCCGGAAGCAATTATCTACGGATGAGATGTAAATTGACTTTGTACCAAAGGTCTCATATATTGGATGAAATGTTATTACAAGCCCACATCACAATAATTGTTAATATTTTCCCATTTTCGCATTGTGTACAACGATATCGTGTGTTTATTGTTTTCGCGTTGTGCTCATGTCCACTAGTCTTGTTTATGACCAGAACAATGAGTAGTAATTGACATTCACATTGAGATAGCGTGCTCAACACAGCACAGCATAACTTATTGGGATTCGTCGTCGTAGCATATTCATCATAAGAGAAACGATTATCATTTTATGTAATTGAACGAGTAACCAACTTACAGCCAAAGTCAATCGGACAGTCTACACGGATATGAGGTGTGCATTAGCATATCAAATATTATACCGATTGGCATAAAATTTGGAAGAGCCAAACGGGATTCATCTCTAGAAAACCGATCGATAAAGAATAACTTTCGAAAACCACTGGTCCAATCAAATTGAACGGTTGCGCACAATTCCAAATTCGGTTTAACAAGCTGCGCATAAGCCCTGCATGTGATAAAAAGAATGACTGTCAGCACTCTCATTTAAATTTTGTTGCGCTAACACGTGGAATCGTAATGGAATGCGCTTGTGTAGGAAGTTCGTTTATCACACTAAAGGTGAAATTACGCGTGAGATGTAAAGCCAACCAAATACGAGCTCCGGTTACTTGCAAACAGCCAGTAGGACCGTTCTATCTTTTACAAAAACAGAACTATTCACCGAATAATAATATACATCCAAAGATGGGAAGTCCTCAGAAGCTGGATATTTACTCATTGCGTAAATCGATGGTTTTATTGACACTTCTGATTTACTCAAGTGAATTACACTGAAGGTCACGCAGAGCCTTGAAGAAAGACATTTACTTTCCTCCATGGTTTTATTTTACTTCAAAATACGAGCATTTGAAAGTAAAACCATTAAGTGGGTATTTCAAATCAATGAAAGTATGCTGTGGAACTTCGCCGCTTTATGTAACCCTTGATCTCAATTTTCCAAATCGAAAGAGCGTGAGGAAAGATTCTGCTCATCCAGTTTCGATCCGGAAGCGATGGTAAACCCTCACAAGCCACACAAGCTGAAGTTATTATGGATGCTTTAATAGTGATTCTCGTTCTGATGAAAATTCGCAAAATGGGAGCCTCTTTGGCTTGTGGGCGTCTGGGGTCGACTTGAATTTATATTGCTTAAATATTCCCATGGTTTGAAAAAGAACACAGTGACGAACAATAAAGTTTTCGGGATCTCGTCATCAGATCAATACATATCTAATGGTTAAAATAGGATAGAAAACTGAAAGAAGCTGCGAAGAATGGTTAGTGAAATGCAAAACGTGGAGGCACGAACGATTGGTTGTCTGTAACCCCCCCTCCACGTCGCATCTAGTTGGATGCTGTGAGACAGTGAAGAGGACTGTTAAGTGACTTGGCCGGTTGATTCGTGTCACACGACCAAGGCAGACTCAGCGTTCGTACGAAATGTTTTTGCCAAATACCGGGTTTCGCAGACGTATAGCGACTGCCTCGGCTGTAGCCAAGCAACGCCGTTGAATAGATACTGGCAGTCTATTTGGCACGCGGTAAATGATTTGAAATGACTCATTTGGCATGACTACGTGCCCGGTGTCAATGAGGTGGGACGCGAGCTCCTGGTTGAACTGTTGAGGTTAATGGTATTCCTGTAAGAAAAGTGCTCGCGTATTGTCTTAGAAAGTTGCCGTGTCGTGCGTACAGCATAATCCGTTGAACAACAGCAGGAGAAAGAATAAACAACCATATTCTGGGTGAGGACTGTCATCTTTTCTTTGAGGTTTAAGTTGAGCAAAGGGTTTGTTGTAAAACAGTACCGCAAAGTTCCAGCCTGAAACGTGCGTTTTAAGGATTGTAACAAGCTGTGATTGACTGTGTCCGTCGACAGGTTGCCTTTATACGGCAAATTGAAGTATATTGGCTTCTTTCCAACAGCCGTGATAGGCGGTTGGATAGGGCAGTCGAACATATTCTTGGTTATGAACCTTTCCGGGTAACCATTAGCTCGTAGCACGTTAGCAATTTGCTGCAGTTCGGAGTCCAGTGTATCAGCAGAGCAAATAAGTTTTGCTCGGTTCGTTAAAGTTTGAATCAGGGTTCGTTTCCGCCTCAGTGGCACAAAGCTCAGGAAAGTTTTGTACTGCCCGTCCACGTGGGCTTTCTGTAGACAGACGTCTGAATTGAACCCGTGGAAAGTCTGAATAACTTAACGTCCAAAGAGTGGAAAGCGTGTCACTTTCAGGTTTAAAAGTGAACTGAATAGGGGAATGTGCTTGGTTGAAGTTAGTTAGGAGAGCATCCATTTGGGAACGGTTTGATACTACCATAAAAATATCATCTACGGACCTCAGATAAAAGCACGTGGTCTAATCACCCCATTTATATGTTTTCAAGAACAAGTTGTGTTTCACGACTTGGTGTAAAACCTGAACTCGACAACCAGTTAATCTTTCGCCGCCCATGCTAATGCTGCTGGTTGCCTACAAGCTTACAGCGGAATGGCAATTCTAGAATGATGACTGCGACCAATTTTCTGTGTATGCAGCAAGAATTCTAGAGAATACAATCTGTCCACCTTTGATAAACCCGACCCACTTCACTTATATTCAGAACGAATGAAGACCCAAGAAATCTAGTGTACGAAAGGTCAGATTCCTGAACATTTTCCCACAATGCCCAAAAGCTACTGAGACCCTCAAATCGCACCAAAATCTCAAAAGAGAAGAAATCAGAAAACAACTTACTGATTGGACGCTGAAGCAATCAATTATGAAACTCAGATTTTATTGAGTGACCTACCGTGATTCACGTGATTCACGTCATAGCGTAATGCACGTGGCATACCGTGATTCACGGAGACCAGAATTGCCACCCATAAGTGTTTTCTGTTGTGGTACATTAGGTGAACTCACGGTCTGCGAGTAGACGGTATGGGCTTGCATATCCACAAGAGAAATCCTAGGGCATCTCCTATTCCTCGGACTAGAATTCAAATTTACAAAGATTTACAGCACCTGAATGTAGTTGTCTCAGTTCAGTTCGCCGGCGGCTTGACGCACAATGCATTTTTCTGCAAAACTCATGCGGGCGAAATAAAAACTTTAACGTCAAAATGTTTCACTTCTTTGCATATATGCTCAGTCTGAAAATTCCGCATCGGCCGTCCTTTTTTCGCGGTTTGTTTTAATTGATCTCTTTTGAAAATTACTGGCGCACATTCGGCTTTTAACTTCGTCTGCTATGGCTTCGGCCGTGGGCTAGACGCACGCCGAAAATTTCTCTGAAACCGTGGTTCGAAGGAGGAAAACTTTAACATAAAGTGTTAACATTTGATGGTAATTTTTCGGGCGTATGAGATCTTCCCAAACGGCCGCAGTTTTGTTGAAAGTTGTTTAAATCTACTCGATCCACACGATATTCAAGACCCGGGATATTCATATTTTTAATGGCTGCTATGGCTGGTCATGGCGATCACGCGACTTGCGGCGTCATCCTCATTCTGATTGGTTGATACTTAGATGGCGGGAACATTCAAAAGTGGCAACATGGCGGATTTGCGGTTTATGATTGACACCCTCAAACGAAGCAGAGATTTAGGGTGGGCCAAATGAATACATGAATGATAACTTTGTGGTATTTGTGCGTTCGTCCAGTAATCGAAGCACCAACGTTATTTCGCGTTACGGATGGGTGTACTACAAATGCAGCAGGCGTCCTCCAAGACCAATGGAAAGTCGTGGAGTCCGAAGAAGAGGATTTTCTAATAAAAAGTACGCGAAGCACTAGCTATCCAGTGCGGTTTTGTCTACGGAGGCAAAGGAACCAACTGGCAGTGACCTCTTATTTTCTGGAACACAGCCACAAACTGTCAAAGTTTCTGTACGATCGGCTTCCAGTCAATCGACGCCTAAACGAAGACGTGTTGGGCACATGCAAGGCCCTGCTAAAACACAGAACGCTGTCATCTGAGGTGCGGCAGTTTGTGGTGGATGAATTCGGAAAAATTCTTACAACTAAGGATATACACAACTACCGCCGGAAGTGTCCACCGGCCATGTTGAGTAGGTGCCGAATGGTTGGGTTTTAATGTAGCAGATGATATGCCTTCAGTCCTCGGAAACCGGACGCGCCCTTGTGTGTCAGGAAGAGGAAGGTCACCATAGCCACATATGTTTCTCCCGATGGCAGCAGATAGCGTTATTCCGACGCTTTCCAGATGTA
>NW_008751747.1:305872-325232 GCF_000715545.1 Opisthorchis viverrini
GACAGGCGGCAAATCCTGGAGGGTGACGCCTACGTTCTAAACGTAGTCTGTCGAATGACGTCATATGCATGCTCTCTCGTCTTGAGGCACTTGGGTCCACGACCGCCATGGCTGCCATACGAAAGTTTCGGAACAAACAAGGTGAGGTCGAGCTACGTAAACTAACCTATAGTTTGTGGTGCATACACCCAGATGCTAGGGGTACACGGTGCCTAACTAACTAGCCACATAGAGCCTACGTCAATAACACCAGACAACTGAACGATCTTATCCCACGCACACGACTAACATGCGGCTAGGGGTACAAGATGCCTAACTAACTAGCACACCTATCCACCTGTAACCGGGAAAAGGCTCAAAATGGACGTCATCGAATGTTGAGATATATTGGTCATTTTGAAGTTTACATATGTCCTTCTGGGAGGCGCATTTTCTTCTCCGTAAGGAGTGTTTATTTGGCCGTTGAAGTCCTGGAATGAGAGGAAGATATAATTCAGGTTATCGAAATATCACCATAAGGCAGGCGGCCGACAAACTGGTTGAGATACTTACCCAAAAATTCACCGCAGCGACTATGCTGTCGCAGATGCCTGTTCACATAATGCAATCTTCAGCGGTTGTTTCGCATGCCTGTTTACTGCACCTCTCAAGAAATGCGAGAATTACATGAAATGCATAGGACCTCATTAACAGATCAACTTTTAGGAACCGATGGGTCACGTGAAATCATCTTTGTCTCTTTCATCTAGCTGGCGCTCTACAGAGTTAGTCGTAGTTGTCAGACATTGACTCTCGGCGGTCGAGTAGGTCCTCTGTGGACCCGAAAACACGGACGCACACAGACTTACGGGACACACTGTCCTAGGACTATGTGCTTCGGTCCAGGTCAACATCATAAGACGACCTCTTTGCGGGCCGGGCGGCAAGCACAATTTTGCGTTTTCTGGATGGGCCAGGAGCTAAGGACCAAAGGTCTTTTATTTTAATGTGGACTCACACTTGGGACAAGCCTGAAGAGCACCACCACGCTGTGGTTCACCGTCACAACAGTCGGCGTGATATGACACGCGATCCGTTGCACACCAGTGGTCATTGGTAGTGGTAGGCCGGTCACAGAGCACACAGAACCCTAAGTCAGCGTTTCCAGACCGCCATCTGGGTTGAGGTGCAGTGTCCTCGACCACCAACGACAGGTCGTCGGTTGCAGTCTTTGAGGCTTGGCGCATCAGAATTTGTCCCTGGACAATCGACCGCTTAAACATGGCGGTGGCCCGCCTGGGTTCCAGCCTCCGAAGCTTACCCATCACCCGATTCAGTTATTTACGAAGACCGTCGAAAGCTATCAGCGGTGGTTTGGGAACAAATGTATGGGGTACACCTTTTTCCGGTAGGTTGTAATCCGACAGCCATCGTTGGTGGATTGGAGAGCAAGCTAAGAAAAAGTCAATGCTGAATAGTTCTTAATGCTCGGAACGGACTGATCTCGAAATACAGAGAACCGGTGTCCGCAGGGGAGCCACATCGCCTGATAGAAAGGGCATGTTCATTCTCCAGCACAGGTGTCGGTTAAGATCGTTCAGCTGTCCGCTATGATTGGCGTATGTTCCATGTTCCTAATCGATAAACCTCGAGGTCTTTCTAGCATAATTCGCAACCCACAATGGAATACTCTGGTATTTGCCAGCAAAAGTGCGTGACGTTTAGCAAAGAATTAGCGTGTACTACGGAATTTTTACTGGCAACAAACAAACATCAACCAAAATTTGTTTGCACGAATGCGCCTACGCATAGGTTGCATCTCCAAAGACCATTTGGATTCTAGAATATTGAAGAAAATTGTTCCCATGGAAAAATACCTAAAAGTTACGTTCATTGTAAGTGAGTCAGCGTTTTCCACAATTCGCGAATTTTTATCATCAGGTAACGTATTCGCAGTCGGTGGTGTTCATTGACCTTGAGAATTCGTTCACTTAAACAAAGTAGTAAATGATTTTCAATAACACAGGAGCATGTACATTATAATAGACATTCCGCACTGTGAAGTGGCAAGTCTGAGAATGCCGTAGATTTCGAGAAATCAATCTCATTGTGCGAATAGCCAGCGGCGTTCAGTTCAGTTAGTTTAAGTTCAGTCAGTCAGCGACTTGCGGTCTGGACCGGGTAGCTGGTGTGTGAAGGCCAATGTCGGGGTGGTATACAAACTCGTGTCGAGCTACAAATGGTCATTCCTCGCTTGCTCTGCTTGCGGTTAGGGTGCCCACGACGTGCAGGACGCCGTCACCACGGTTGCGACGACGGTACGGCCAAGTAGGATGGTTAAATGTGGTAGAATGTCATGTAGGTCCACAGGATGTATCCTCGGACGAACAGAATGTCGGTAAAGTGTGTTCTCATTGGAATGCTTATCAAAAGAATCGTCGGTAAGTCGACATTTTGCGCACAATCATGCAAATAACCTATATTTTGGTATGCTGATTTTGACTGCCGATCGCTCATGCGTGTCGTTCGCCGGGACAGTCGCCTTGTAACAATTAGTTTTTGTATATGCAACACTCGCATGACCTGCGTACGTCCGACTGCCAAGTGTATGCTGCGAATCGACGTGTGAATGCTCAGCAGGAGTGTGTTGTGTTTGGATTGTTGCGATATCTTCAATCATCCATGGAAATCCGAGGCCATGTCCGGATGAACTATTGAATAGACTTGACCGGTGATGGTGTGCAGGTCCTGCGCGATAAACTACTCCGCTTGAACTGCCCTGTAGGTGATCTGCAGGGTATCCGAGATCTGGTGTGCCTGTAGCACTTGTAAACTGCTCTTTTTCATGTTCACTATCATCTTCCCCATCATTATCAGTTACATCGCTGTACAAAAGTTTGTTTTACTGAAATACAACCGCTACCGCCCGCTTGTTGGCTCCAACTGTTGTTGTGACCACCGGTTGGCTATATTCGACCGCTACTAACACTAAACGTGAACAAACATTTTAGTTACAAACACTGGACTAATATATTCACACTTGTGTGTTAACATTTCGATCACCGGTGATCTGGAACGCCAGGAAGATAGAATTATTCTTGGTGTGGTGGTTCAACGGAATACGGAACTACGGAATCTCCTATTTTGAACTGTGAGTCAAGATTTACTTGTATTTTTCTCCTTGTGGCTTTGTATGTGGCTTACATTAGTAATTTGCTCTGTTCACTAGAGACTCCATAGGGCCGTTAACCACTACATGCCCAGTTGGACCCATGGCTGTCTTTTTGTGATTATGGGAATTTGAATGTTCTCTCTCTTGCTTCCGTCCGTCTGAGTGGTTTGCTTGCAATGTATAGTGCTGCAATTCAGGCAGATTCAACCTAGCACCTGCAATGCTACCACACGCAGGTGTTGGTGGTGGTTAGGTTTCTCTGCCGTAACATCCATCCCCCCTGGTCGTTTCCATTCCGTCGCCTTGCACTAATTCTTTTCCCATTTACTTTCCAGGCACAACTTTGGAACACATTTTTAATGGTTCTGTTGTTTGCTCGCAATCAATCGTAATAAAATTATGTTTTCCTAAACTTGGTTTCATATTTCCCGACAACGCAAGCCTCGCGGCAACCAAAGCATCCAGGCCTTGAGTTGAAGGCCAGCTTGTATAGGTGAGAAAAGGGTGGCGTAATTTTCCGGTTTCGTCTATAGCCTCAAAGTGGTTCCGAAACCTTTTAGGACATTATAGGGTCGCCTCTAACAGCATACGTCTAGCATTATGTGCAATAGCCCGGCAGCCCAACTTTGCCTGAAACACTTATTGCGCTTTATGCGTGTTTCACGTCACGGTGTTACTAGTTACGCAACCGACAAATATTGTTCGATCCGAAGATTCTATGATGGGCGCACCGTCTGTTGTTACATAGTATGTAGAGTCGCCAACAAAAGCGGAACGAATGATTTCCAGCGACAAGTGAGTTTCAGGGTTCAAAACCTACAGTTGTGACAAGTTGCTGTTGCTTTAGTTATAGCTGATATGTGTCGTGAACAGTCGAATCAAAAGGTTGTGGCAATGATGGTATTCCAGGCTTAGCGTTTATTGCTCACTAAATACGTCAACAGCTGCTTAGATTATTCTGTGTACTCAGATGATTGGTAAGCCTTCCTTCATGCCACGACGATACTTTAAGTTAAGGAGTGAACGACCAGAAGTAGAAAATAGGTGACCACCTAGTAGACACGCCGCCGGTAGGCATCGGTGCCCAAAGGTGGCGTGTTACGCTTGCCACCGGTGGTGCCAGAGCTGCATCGTCAAAACGCGCCAAACCATCAGGCACCTCACGTTTTTGTCCGCGTATGCTCCAAACTTTATCAGCTGCTCACAATTTAGCGAATTTAGGTATCGTAAATTCACATACGCCCACACACTATATCCGCCTTTGAATATTAATTAACGTTTTATTTACATCGGAAAGCGGCGCCTCATTAAGGTAGTTGAATGTGACTAATTATTATTGCCTTTTATGTCGGGCCGCAGTGAAACTCACACCATAGTAGCATTTAGAAGACTTCTTTGACACTGTGAAATTTGGTTCTGTTTTATTGCCTTGTTTAAATGACAGCAGGAATGTTGTTACGTCGTTCATTAACCTAANTCATTAACCTAGAATAACCCCGGTTTTAATCCGGTCTTAATTTGCTGCAATAGACAATGCTAGTAGAGTATAGTAGTACTAGTATATACTCTAGGCTTACTAAGTTCTTCGGATTCTCCGGCTGTCCGTTGGTAATGGAGGGCGTATGCTGCATTTGGAGTAAACCTGTAGAGTATAAGGTCAGCAAATACCAGTTCAAAGTAGTGAAATAAAATGGGAAAAAATAGGCGAGGTGATACAACTCACAGTTCGTTGGTTCAGTTAGTTATTACCACCACAATAAATCCAAAGCGATCTCCTTCCTGGAATCTTCCTTGATATATTCCTAGATACTTTTTATCCCGTCGTAGTCTGAAAGGTAGATCACCGCTCGTTAATTCACTGCCAGCGTAATTCGACACAGCAGGAAGGGAACACGCCTTTCACGAGGTACAGAATTTGTACTGTGTCCTATTTCTTTTTCGTTCATTTAAACAAAAGTTATTCGGTATGAAGAGATTTTAGTGGAGATTTTAGTGGGAGATAGAAAGTGGTACAATTTGAGTAATGAAAAGTTACAAAGAAAGTACTAATGTACAATGGTCAGAACTTCCCCCCTACAGCGTTGTATAAACAGAATAAAGGCTCGATAAGGAACGCTACTAAGATAAGTAACTGTGCAGCTTCGTTAGCCAAGTCACTTTTCTACCAGAACGAGTATGAACAACTGGCTGTAAGTTATCCGGCTTTTGAGTTGCCATGTCGTTTGTGTTAAGCGGAGGCGCAGATAAGCGTTGTGATTAGTTGATAGGAGAGTATACGGTGGGATCAATGTGCGCTACCTTTGGTCGATCGGCGCTGACGGTATCTTGAACACCTCCTTTGTCGATGACGAAATATTTAGGTCGGCGCGAAATAACGCGGTATGGGCCGACGTATGGTCGCTGTAACGGTTTTTTCACTTGACCAACCCTAACGAAAACGAAGTCACAATATTGTAGCACTGGGGAGATTTGTGATGCACGAGTATGTAAACGCGTTGGTTGAGCTCTAAGATGTCTCACAAAGGAGCGTAAACGATTAAGATACATTGTTGAGTGCATTCTCACTACTTCGTTTTGCTCAGCAACAAACTCACCAGGGAGTCGGAGAGGCCTGCCGTAAACCATTTCGGCGGTCGGACAGCCTAAATCTTCTTTCACTGCAGATCGGATTCCCAAAAGTACGAGCGGGAGATTCTCTGTCCAATTTTGAGGATTGCCGTGAGCAATCAATGCTGCCTTCAGCTGCCGATGGAAACGCTCGACTAAACATTTGGCACACGGGTGGTAAGCGGTAGTGTGGATGTGCGTCGAGCCAAGGAGATGGCTAAGGTCTCAAAAGAGAGAGGACTAGAACTGTGGGCCGTGGTCCGTAGTGATTGTTGTTGGTACTCCGTGATGGGCAATCAATGGCTCGAGAAAAGCGTGAGCCGCGGTTTCGGAGTGTGTCTTTGATCGGCACGGCGATAGGCCAGCGTGTAAAACGATGCATGTGAAAACGTACGTGACGGAGGCCACGGGCCAACAAGGTCTATGTGAACATGGTTGAACCGACTATCAGGACTGAAAAAATGACCGAGAGTGGTAACAGTATGTTGACGGACTTTGCTCTTTTGACACGCAATACATTCACGAGCCCACCTAGTGATGTCCCGATTCGTGTTAGGCTACACGACCCTATCGCTGATAAGCTTCCGAGTAGCTCGGATACCTGGATGCGACAAATTATGTAACTGATTGAAAATCACCCAACGGAGCGAAGCAGGTATAAATGGTCTGGGAGAACCTGTGGAGACGTCTCACGTGACACTTTCGGTTGAATTGGGTATAGGAAGTTGTTGTAACTTTCGCGACGGAAAAGACGACCGCACAAGTTCGGTATCCCTCTTTTGATGTACAGCCAGTTCAGACGAGGGAAACTCCGTAAAGCCTAAAGAATCAATCTGCATACGTGAAAGTGCATCAGCAACTACATTTGCTTTTCCTTCAATATAACGGATGTTAGTCGTAAATTGAGATATATATGGCAGCTGCCGGCTTTCTCGGGGAGAATATCAATCGGACGTACTTTGGAGAGCGAAGATCAATGGTTTATGGTCCGTCAAAACTGAGAATCAAAACTGAGAAATATCGACCCTCTAAAAGATGTCGAAAATGGCGTATTGCCAGATATATAGCTAATAATTCTCGCCCAAACTTGCTATAACGGGTTTGTGCGAACTGCAGACGTTTTGGAAAGAATGAAGGACTGAAGGACTGCACCGACTGCTTCTTGCGAGGCATCTGCGGCGAGGTACAACTTGGTGTGTGGATCGAATGGAATGTAATGCAAGAGCGTCGAGTGAGTCAAGCAGGATTTCAGTCGGTCGAATGCTAGGAGAGCTTGTTCGTTAAGAACTAACTTGCGAGTGCCCTTTCGAAGTAAATCAGTGAGAGGTTGAGCAAGTTGAGCGCACTCGGGGATGAATCGACGGTAGTAATTGACTAAACCCAGAAAACGACGCAGTTATCCTACGGAATTTGGGGCAGAGTAGTCAGCCAACGTGTTTACTTTTGAGGGTTGTGGTCTGAATCCGGGACTCGAGAAAAGCTTGAGCCACCGTTTCGGAGTGTGTCTTTGATCGGCCTGGCTATAGGCCGGCGTGTAAAACGATCAATTCATGTGTAAACATACGAAAAATTGTGTGATGGAGGCCACGGACCAACAAGGTCTATGTGAACATGGCTGAACTGACTATCAGGACTGGAAAAATGACCCAGAGGAGTAACAGTATGTCGATGGAATTTGCTCTTTTGACACTCAATACATTCACGAGCCCATATGGTGATGCCCTTATTCATATTAGGCCACACGAACTTATCGCTGCTAGGCTTCCGAGTAGCTCGGATACCTGGATGCGATAATTTATGTAACTGATTGAAAATCAACCAACGGAGTGAGGCAGGCATAAGTGGTCTGGGAGAACCTGTGGAAACGTCGCACGTGACAATTTCGGTTGAATTGGATATAGGAAGTTGTTGTAACTTTAGCGACGGAAAAGAAGACTGCACAAGTTCTGTATCACACTTTTGATGTACAGCCAGCTCAGATAGGGGAATCTCCGCAAAGCCTAAAGAATCAATCCGCATACGTGAAAGAGCATCAGCAACTACATTTGATTTACCTTCAATATAACGGATGTCAGTCGTAAATTGAGATATATATGCCAGCTGCCGGCGTTCTCGGGGAGAATATCGGTCGGGCGTACTTCGGAGAGCGAAGATCAATGGTTTATGGTCCGTCAAAACTGAGAAATATGGACCCTCTAAAAGATGTCCAAAATGGCGTATTGCCAGATATATAGCTAATAATTCTCACCCAGACGTTTTGTAACGGGTTCGTGCGGGGTGAAGACGTTTTGAAAAGAATGAGAGGGGTTGAAATTCTGCGTCTTTCAGTGTCTGAAAGACTGCACCTGGTGCTTCTTGCGAGGCATCTGTGGCGAGGTACAACCTGGTGCGTGGATCGGATGGAATATAATGCAAGAACGTCGCGTGGAGTCAAGCAGATTTCAGTCGGTCGAATGCTAGGAAAGCTTGTTCGTTAAGAACTAACTTGCGAGTACCTTTTCGAAGCAAATCAGTGAAAAGTTGAGCAAGTTGAGCGCACTCGGTGATGAATCAACGGTAGTAATTGACTAAACCCAGAAACCGACGCAGTTGTCTTACGAAAGTTGGAGCAGGGTAGTCAGCCAACGCGTATACGTTTGAGGGTTGTGGTCTGATGCCTTTATGGTCAATGATGTGGCCAAGCACTTCGAGGGAAGGTACACCGAATTCACATTTCCCAACTTGGAGAATGATACCATGTTGTCGAAAACGTTCAAAGACGGCTTTCAAATGGTGCATATGTTCAGTGTGTGAACTGCTGGCAATGAGAACATCATCTAGGCAGGCGTAAGCGAAATTTAACCCACGTAAGACTTGGTCAATGAAACTTTGGAAGGTCTGGGCAGCATTGCGTAAACCAAAAAGCATTCGGAGGAATTCAAATAAGCCAAAAGGAGTGGTAATTGCCGTTTTCGGTTTATCGTCAGTGGCTACTGGTATCTGCTTATAAGCACGGACAAGGTCAAGTTTCGAGAAAACAGTCTTCCCGTCCAGGGTCGAAGGGAAATCATGTATGTGGGCTACAGGGTACTTGTCTGGAACGGTGGCCTTGTTAAGCGCCCCATAGTCTCCACAAGGTTGCCAATCGCCACTGGTTTTCTTCTCTACCGTGTGAAGTGGTGATGCCCAAGAAGAACTAGATGGACGTATAATGCCCAACTTGAGCATGTGCTCAAACTCCCGTTTGGCTGTAGCCAGCTTATCTGGTGCTAAACGACGAGGACGTGATGACACAGGGTTTCCGTTGGTGACTACGTGATGCAGCTGCGTTGGAAAAGCTGAAGGTTGGAATAAGTCTTTGTATTCCTCGATCAGGACAGCATATGGGCCAGCTAAATCGGGGGTGAGGACCTTGATTGCAGGAGGCGTTGAACAGCACTGGATTCCAGCGATGCTCAAATTGGTTGCTCGGTCCACCAGTCTGCGACCGTTCACGTCTACTGCAAGCCCAAAGTGTGTGAGAAAATCAGCCCCTAGGATAGCAGTTTGTACATCGGTTATTAAAAATACCCAACGAAACCTGCGTCAATGACGATGGCCATAAGTGAGGATTCGAGCCCCGCTCGCCGCACGAAGTGTAAGAGCCGTGGGTGAATGGCGTTCCTTAGATGGTAAGTTGCTGACTTGAGCACCAGTATCGACTAAGAAACGCTTGTGGGTCAGGTTATCTATAACGTGAAAAAGGCGACTTACGTTGGGGCCAAGAACAGTTGTCGCCGTTACTCAGAAGGATCACCATTCACCCATTGGTAACGCAAAACGGTGTTGGTGTTTCGGCTACTGGAGGATCGCACAAATGCCACAATTTTATCCATCATGTATTGACTTAAGGCCTCCTCAAATGCCGTGAAGGATGAAAACGTTACACCCACAAATTTGTCAACGAAATTGTGTAAAGCCACTTCCGAAGCCATAGCACACTAAGTTCAAACCCGAAGTTTCGCCAGTAATTTTCAAAGAGATCGATTAAAACAGATTGCAAAAAAGTGCCAGCAGATGAGGGTGATTTTTGGACCGAGCACATACGCAAAGGAGTGGAACATTTTGCAGTTAAGGTTTTTATTTCACCCTCAGGGGTTTTGCAGAAAAATGCATTGTGCCTCGAGGGCGCGGCAAATCTGCCCGCCTAAAAGGCGGTTATTTGAATTTCCACTTGTCTGGCCGCACAGACTACCTAGTCGCTTACTGAACCCCCGGAGGGTGTTGTTCCGTCCATAGATGTCTAGTGCAGATCCTCGAAGGACTTCACGAAAGCGTGCTCGTGAAGGAACTTTCATAGACAACCACAACCCTTCCTTTCCAGATGAACTCTCCCTTGAATCTCCGGTTGTATCCCCCTGCATTACCAACTCAGCTCAACACCGTCTCCAAACTAATGTGCACTTTAAGTCCAGATCACTATCGACTAGTCTGAAAAGGTAAAGTTATGCTAGGTGTTAAAGTTTCTCTCGTAGGATTCAGAAAGAGTTGGCTGATATAATGTCCGATCCACCACCGAACTGCAGGTATCTTCTTCTAGGTAGTTCCGCTCTACTTTAGCGCTGTTCCTCGTGGTGATAATCTATTTGAATGGGTGTCTACTTTGCTCGGACCCCCGGGTTCTGTGTACGAAGGAGGGATATTCTTTCTCGACATACATTTCTCACCAGAGTACCCGTTCAAACCCCCCAAAGTATGTGGTGTCAATAGAAGTACATCCATCCACATTTTCAGGTAACCTTCAAAACTCGGATATATCACTGCAACATTAACAGTCAAGGCGTCATATGCCTGGACATATTAAAGGTGAGACTAGTGGTAGTTTCCATGTCTTCGTTACCTGAGTCCGGTGGCAACTCATCCTATGGTTTGCTACGCGTCCACATTACTTATCCATAAATGATCCCGCTTTTAGGACGGCTGGTGTTGGTTGCTCATCGGGTTTGTCTTGCGTAATCCACTGCCTCAAAACATTTAGTTCTTCACATGGAGTGTCGAATTCGCTTTATGTAGGCACTCGGTTTTTTTAAAGAGTTGTCGCGATTTTCACGGCTGTTCACAGAGCAAATATGAGTTATGTTCAAGGTTTCCCGCGTTGTTATCTCCCAGAAACATGCTGTCCAGATCATGAAGCTTCTATCTCATGGAATGCGCCAGTGTAGAATCAACTGGTTTCTGATTGCTTTATTGTTTTTATGATTTAAAGCTCCCAAAGGCGATGGACGATCACCAGTCACCTGATGGCATGCATGAAACAACACCAGGGTGGACGCTGGTACTTTTTCTGAGTAAGATAGATAACCAAAACTGAGGGTTTGGACGCTTATGTTTGTAGGTCTATTCTATCCCACGCCATCATTGACACTAGACTCCAAATACATGATTCACTGCAATTTAGGCTTAACTGCTACGTTTACAGGAGACAACACCGGCAATCATCCAAATTGGAATAAAAAGTCAATCTCGGATACCTAGCTCATTTGATACTTTGTCAAGTGTGACCCCTCTCCGTAACGAATTACAAAGCCTTTCACGGTGCCTTCTTCGGACACTTATACTGCTCATTTTATGGTGCGTGAAATCCGATAGATGAGAGACAGGCTTGTTTATTGCCTTTGGTTATGTTTTGTCGCGGTCATTAGTGTTTTTATGGCCCTTAACTGGCCACTGACCCATTATCTTTCTGATTGTTGTTGACGGAAACCCACAAATATAATTTTTTGGTGGGAGGGGGGGTATCTGCAGCCCGCCATTATCACAGCCATCATCGATAACACAACATGCTTCGTTGCTTCCTGCAGGCAGTAAGTCAAGCTCGGGGAGTATAATGGAGTAATAAAAACGTTTCACTCGATCTCGGATATATTAAAGAGAAAGGAGAGAGCCGTCAACAGTAGCCTGTTTTCGCCTACTTGCTTTACCGTATACAACAAGTAAAGAAAACTGGCTGTGGGCGCCACGCGACCACTGATTATCATGAGAACCTTTGTAGGTGTGTAACTTATTATTGTTGGCTAGGATGCTGCCGAGGTATCCAAATCTAAACAGGAGGACAATTAGCCCTAGTCCAAAGGCTTTAGCTAGAAGGCCAACCACCACAAGGTGGCGGTGTTGGGGCGACAGAATGCGTAAAGGCGCCCCACAACCTTGGTGTTCCTTGACTTCAAAAATTCGATTCCGCGAACTTGTCAGTTGTTTTCAGCACGCTTGCGCAACAGCCTATGCCCCATATATTCGTGAATATCATGCGCTATTTGTATCCACATACTTGTGAGTGCGTGGGTGTCTGGAAAAGCTATCCAAAAGTTTTTATACAAACAGTGGTGTCTGCAAAGGGTGTACACTCCATTTTTGCCTAATTTCTTCATTAATGGAATGATGAGGTGACCGCTGGTTTCATAACCCCCGTTCAGATGGCTTCGAGACAGCTTTAACCACCGGAAATATGCACGCAACATTGTCCTCATCTTTTAAAAAGAGCAGGTGGCTCAAACATTAATAGAAAAGCTTACCAAGATCATTCAGTCCTTCAGTATGTGCTTTGCGCCCCCAAAAGCGCAATACTGGAAGATGTACAGTTCAAAATATCCCTAAGAATTCGACTGACAATGGAAAGTCTGGAACGCCACACCTATTCCAAAAGTTGCACTTGCTCTGATGGTAATGCGACAGACTAAATCGACGCACAAATTCCAAATGACAGGATTGCGTTTGCCAATTTAAGACATTTGTGGCTTTGGAAAGGCGTATCACTGGGTTTCAAGGGACGTGTGCATCAGATTTCATTACAGGCTGTATTGTTGAGGCAGCCGGAGAGGCCTGAACACCGGTACACCAGAAACATCATTGAAATCGGCCTGCATCAGCTAATACGCAACGAGGCAATCAGGAAGCAGGCGCTTGGTAAAACTCACGTCACTTCACTCAAATAATGCATCCGGCACTGCAAGCTTACTTGGCTGAGCCATATGTTATTCATGCGAGTTGAAGTTGAAGAGAGATCCATCTGCAACCAAGCTGAATCTCGTTTATGCTGTTTCCAAACAACTGAATGTGCTGCACCAGGCCGCCCGATGTTCCAGTTGGCACGATATTCGAGATATCGCGATACGTGGGGCTGAGATGGCCCATTCACCTGGGTTCCAGGTGAGTCTCTCGCAAAGCCAAGTTTGTTTGCAAATGAGTGTATTTCGTTAATTTCGTGACGGAAACTCAGGTTTTATGCCTACCTGATGAGCCCCAAGAATGGCGAAACCGGTCGTGGGCTGTCGAAGAATTTTCAGTAAACTTGTGATTGGTGCCTTACGTTAGTACGGGGAGTTTGGGCTTTTTTGATGCTGCTCACCTTCCAGGATGGGGTCCTCGCGGCACTCCTTGTGTTTGGCTGTGGATACTGGTGGTTAACCGATGTCAGTGGTGTTCATACCATCAGTTTCGAGGTCGACTAATAGTTGGTGGCTTAGACACCTCGGATGTTTGTATTATGTCAGCCTTAGGTTAGCGTTTCCGCCATAGTTTTCATTTCCATTTGGTTCAAGTAATTTGACATGATGCGTGTATGTTTTTCGGCTGGTTAAGTATAGAATCACGCTTAAGGTTGACGTAAGTGAAAGTGTCTTCCATCTCATTCGAGCCATCATCACTGGGTGTGTATGCAGCTGGTTATTATACCGAGAGTGACGTCCAGCCAGGCAAAATGACATCAAGCCCGTCATTTGAACCGATGCTTTCATCAACGCAGAGGTGGTAAATTCCCCTGAAAGCCACATAGATAAGTTCTCGACAGATAGTACACAACGATTTAATCTTGCAGGCGTGCCTCAGAAGTGCAACATATCTGGAATTTACGTACCTCGAACAATATACCCTAACTACCCCACGAACTGATGGGCATTGGTGTGCGAATTGTGAAACATGTACACTCAATGGCGGTGCAGATGTGGAACTATGTGGAAGTTATATCCACTCTTCGAGGTTTGTGAAAAACGTTCAGTGATTGTGTCAAGACAAAGGGCGGGGAGTCGCTACTGTACAGAACAGAAATAACTGAATTTCTGATGTTATTTAGGAGGAGGGGCGAGATGGCTCAGCGATTAGAGCGCGGATTTACTGACCGGAAGGTCCGTGTTTCCAACCCGACCTCTACCTCTCGACGGCAGTTAGGCACCGAAAGGGTGCTACAGGTGAACGATTTCTTGAAGGCTATTTGCTGATAGCTGAATTGGCATGCAGAAAATGAGGGACGGCATTTAAGGGCACACGCGGATAACAGACATCAAAGGTTCACGAAATGTCTGACGCCAATATGCGACCAAAGTAGATAGTTTTTAAGTTCACCTTGGAGCCCGGGTTTACGAAGTTGACCCGTAGGACAACGGGACACAGCGAAGCACAAAGATCGCAATCCACTGGGAGATAGTGGCAAACAAAATTCATCTTTTCTTAAATTTATCGAAGTTAGCGATGTAGCACAAGCCGTCAGAAAATGTTTAAGTATGCCCATATTAAATGCTATCGGGTTAGCTAGATTTACCGATTATATATATGGTCATTACTGATGGACTGTAATGGCTGAGTTGGCCGAAATGGACGTTTCGGAGTTATCCAGGACTGATAGAATTTAGGGCTTGGATCACCAGTGTGGCCATTGAAAGACGTTGGATAATTCAAGCAAAACCGGTAACTTGACCCACAAAAATGATGGCTTGGTAAAAACCGACAACCAACCACAGTGCAGTAAACCACTGGGCTGCCCAAAATCGGTTTTGACCATAGTTACAAGCTACTTATTTGGTACTTAGTAGCGAAGGGAAGAGATCACGGGGGCAGGTACAAAAGCCCAACACGATGGTCCTAACATGGAGTAATTTAGTGCTTGGATAACCTCACCACTACCAAAAAACACTTTGTTGAGCAGTGTTCTTAGGGCTACTGACCAATCGACAGAATCGAACATATCCTTGAAGTCTAGGGACGCCAAGCTTGTGGGTCGCCCGTACACAGCGTTGTTTTAACATCTGACGGAGTGTGGAGATGTGGTCAACGCAGCCTCTACCTGACATAAATCCGATTTGATGGCCATGAGTCAAGGATTCGCGTGCCTTCCCAGGATGACGAATAATCAGTGAAGCCAGACGTCTTGTTTTTGCGGGAGACAAACGGACACCCCTGGTACTACATTCCCTGCGAGTACCCTTTAGAGTATGGGCACTATTATTGAAAGGAAGAACGCCTTGGCTGCGGAGTTATTTATTAGAAAATGCCAACTGACCGGTTACAGACTATTGCACAGGGAAGCAAAACTCTCATTTGCGTCCTATTCACAAAGACTGGACACCCATCTTCTCCTGAACGCGTCTTCTTGAACTTTCCTGGATATTCATTGACTCCAATCATCCATTGCTCAAATCCAAGCAAATCCTACAGAGCAACTCCACAAATTCCGCGACATCATTAACTCAGCTCAGCTGCCCGACGTGGTTTCCTTCTCACAGATAGACGCGGATAGGCTAGATAGACATTGGCTGAGAACTTCACCACGGAGCAGGTGGAGCGTCGGCAGGACCAGGATTAAGGATACACCCAGACACTTCTGAGGCTGAGAAGGAACTTGAAATAGCTCAACAGTTAAGGCGTGAACTTAATGACCGGAGGGTCCGCGGTTCGAAGCCAACCTCAGGCTGTCGACTAATCCTGTCAGGGTTCGGGCAACCTTGCAGTAATTCGGCCCTTGTGCTTCCTTCGCGTAGCATGGGAGCTATGCACCGAGGAAGTCTTACAGCTGGACGATTTATTTTTTTTCTTTCAGGCTGAAGGGGCTTCATATTAATAGTTAAACAGCGACAGTGCGGATTGTAGGTGGTCAAGTGAATTATTGTTCAAAGTATTATGTTCGAAGGTAAAAGCGCTCTCCTGTGCTGAGTTCAGAGCTATTTCGGTCCCAGATGTTTTTGTTGGCGACGCTTCCATAAGCAGTTGAACGAACCAGGTATAACCAATTGCGCCCGTTTCCAGCATTTTTAAATCTTCCATTTTTTGACTTTTCGAGTTCTCCAACCTTCTGGGCCTGCACGGTTTCACCTGGTATCGTATGATGCCTTGGGTTGATTTGTGGTTGCAACCAAGAAAAATATTGCCGCTGAAACCTCCAGCAAAGCCATGCCCCTATCACAGACTCAGTGCTTGGATGAGCTTGGTTGATTTGTGTCGCTGAGTAGCATTGGGTAGCATTGTGTGACGCTTTGGATTTCTAGTGGTCGTTAACATCCTAGATTGGACGTTGTAAGGTTCGGTTCTGACAGGTTTGTTTGATTTATCAGTTCACAGGCTTCTCATTGGCTAAGCAAGGTGTTCGCGTTTTGCGTACCTTTGAGAAGCATAGTGAAAAGCAACAACGGGCAGTTACGTAATCGAAGTACACGAACTTAGTCCAGAAGGAGCAGCAGACAGTGTTTGACCCCCGCCGCCGGTAACTGATGTCCTATTCACAAAGACTGGACACCCATCTTCTCCTGAACGCGTCTTCTTGAACTTTCCTGGATATTCATTGACTCCAATCATCCATTGCTCAAATCCAAGCAAATCCTACAGAGCAACTCCACAAATTCCGCGACATCATTAACTCAGCTCAGCTGCCCGACGTGGTTTCCTTCTCACAGATAGACGCGGATAGGCTAGATAGACATTGGCTGAGAACTTCACCACGGAGCAGGTGGAGCGTCGGCAGGACCAGGATTAAGGATACACCCAGACACTTCTGAGGCTGAGAAGGAACTTGAAATAGCTCAACAGTTAAGGCGTGAACTTAATGACCGGAGGGTCCGCGGTTCGAAGCCAACCTCAGGCTGTCGACTAATCCTGTCAGGGTTCGGGCAACCTTGCAGTAATTCGGCCCTTGTGCTCCCTTCGCGTAGCATGGGAGCTATGCACCGAGGAAGTCTTACAGCTGGACGATTTATTTTTTTTCTTTCAGGCTGAAGGGGCTTCATATTAATAGTTAAACAGCGACAGTGCGGATTGTAGGTGGTCAAGTGAATTATTGTTCAAAGTATTATGTTCGAAGGTAAAAGCGCTCTCCTGTGCTGAGTTCAGAGCTATTTCGGTCCCAGATGTTTTTGTTGGCGACGCTTCCATAAGCAGTTGAACGAACCAGGTATAACCAATTGCGCCCGTTTCCAGCATTTTTAAATCTTCCATTTTTTTGACTTTTCGAGTTCTCCAACCTTCTGGGCCTGCACGGTTTCACCTGGTATCGTATGATGCCTTGGGTTGATTTGTGGTTGCAACCAAGAAAAATATTGCCGCTGAAACCTCCAGCAAAGCCATGCCCCTATCACAGACTCAGTGCTTGGATGAGCTTGGTTGATTTGTGTCGCTGAGTAGCATTGGGTAGCATTGTGTGACGCTTTGGATTTCTAGTGGTCGTTAACATCCTAGATTGGACGTTGTAAGGTTCGGTTCTGACAGGTTTGTTTGATTTATCAGTTCACAGGCTTCTCATTGGCTAAGCAAGGTGTTCGCGTTTTGCGTACCTTTGAGAAGCATAGTGAAAAGCAACAACGGGCAGTTACGTAATCGAAGTACACGAACTTAGTCCAGAAGGAGCAGCAGACAGTGTTTGACCCCCGCCGCCGGTAACTGATGACCATGTGGTCTATTTTGACTCGGGGCTGGTTCGTTGATGGGCACCACATTGTCAAACGATTTCCGCTGTTCCACAAACCGGTACTACGAAGGAACACTCTGTGATTAGTATGTATCTTAATGGTTCGTTGACACCACATTGTCAAACGATTTCCGCTGTTCCACAAACCGGTACTACGAAGGAACACTCTGTGATTAGTATGTATCTTAAGTAGGCACACTTCGCAGTTCATGCGTCTCGTGCCAATCCAACACCAAGCAATCCACAAAAATGGACTCCAGTAGCGCCAAGTCCACCTACCTAAGCGCTAATGCTACCAGCAATCACAACGATATGGACCTTGAGCCTGCTGAAAACGTTACAAACGTTGCCTTTGATAGTAATAGGCCAAGTGACTTCCAAAATGGGAAAGGTCAAAAGAGCCTTTGTTAACTTCCAACATTTGTGGAGCCAAATTGAAATCAGCTTGACGTTAAAGGTTAGGGTGTGCAGTGTCGTGGTGCGGTCTGTCCTAGTTTATGGATCGAAGAAGTTACAGCTGCGCGGAAAACCTTTGGAGGCTCTCCATGTCTTGAAACGTTGCGTGGGTTTGGTCAGGACATCCTATCAGTAATGCTGAGGTACGTGAAATGATTTTCCAGGAAGGTCATTCGGCAGATCAGCTGGGCACAGGTTACGCCGGTTAGGCCCTTTCCTTTGTATGCCAAAGGACCATGTGCCTCATAAGCCCCCTTCAACCAGCGTTGTGTCGGATGGAGACGGCCCAGAGTGACCAGTACATGACTTGACAAAGAAGTCCTTATAGTCTACTCACTCGCGTCGGCATGCGCGGTCTCCCTGAATGTGAACCGCAGGACGAGACAAACCAATGGTTAGTGCCGCTGATGGATGTGGACATGTCATGTAGTCAGTGTCGGTGATGTACCAATGCTATCGCCTTCACTCATCATCGTCGACAGCATGACATCGATATTCAACACCGATGCTTCACTGCCACACAATCATGATTTGTTTGAATGCCTTGTTGTAAAAAAAGAGTAAAGGCGATGGGGTAAGGAACTCAGTGCTGGCTTACCACAACCATTCCGAGGTGCCTACACCTCCAAGCATTCACTCAAGCAACCTGGATACAAACTGACTACAAGAACGACGCTGACATCGGTTGGCAGCCATTTCTTTGAACACCTCCGATCAGGCGCAGGGGAGACCACGCGGTCCCCATCCTGGAAGGCGAGTAACACTGACAGCACCTAAGCGTTTCGTAATCTCCTTAATACCCCTCTGCTAAGTCAAGGCCACCTCTCTACTTACGCCACTCTGAGTTGGGCATGGAAAACAACACTATCCGCCAAACGATGGACCGGGACACGCAACATATCTCCCAACCAACGCAGCTTCTGATGCTGAACACATCCTTCAATGGAACTACTCGTTGTGCAATCGAAAACTCGCTCTCTAATTGCATTGTTACGGATACGCTGACACCAACCCACACGAGCTATGGTTCTGAGACCGTTGCTCGAACAGGCCAAGTCTCGCAGCCATACAAAAACAGCCCACACAGTAGCTCGATGCACACGTTCCTTGAGATTCAGGGATACACCACTCTGATGCCATAGGTCTCAAATTAGCACATGCGGCCCGGGCCTTGCAGATTCGTGCATTGGCCTCATCTATCACACTACAATCACAACTAATACAACTTCTAATATACGTGAAGCGCTCCACAATTTCTAGTACCTCTCGATGGATTTTAAGTGGCGCGTTCAGTCACTGCATGTCCAGGAACATGACCTCACACTTGTGGGTGCAAAGTGCATACCAAATGACTGACAAACTCATCATCATCATCAAAGACAGCAACATCAGTGTTGGCACTGATGCTTCACTGCCGTACAACCATAAGGTTCGTCTATACATATATATATATATATATATAT
>NW_008751747.1:326133-329753 GCF_000715545.1 Opisthorchis viverrini
AGGCTCTCGCCAGCAACAATTTGAACACCGGGGTCTTGAAAACCATCCAGTGTTCGCCTCATTATTTCATCGATGACGAAGTTGAACAAGAATGGGGAGAGTGGAAATCCTTGTCTGACACCACTTTTTGTAGGAAAGCTTTTGGAGAGCTCACCATACACCCTCACCCGCCCAAACGTATGTGAATATAGGGATCGGCCTATGTTTACAAACTTCTGGGACATACCCTGCTGAGCAAGTGTAGTAAACAGAACTGATCGGTCAACAGGATCAAACGCACCCTTCAAGTCAAGGAATACCAGGATTGTGGGTCGGCTGTAAATGTGGGGTTGCTCTAACATAATCATGATTATCAGCTGTAATAACCGCGTACTCGTCGTACAGTGGTTGTAGCTGCCACAGTTTCGTTCACCGATGTTTTGGGGGGAATACGTACAGTGGGCTGTCAAGTGGGGGGGGGTTGGAAAAGGAGCTATGCATTGAAGGCAATAGCTTGGATGCACGAGCGCCATTGGGCGCGCGACTGGGCCATATCTGACAATGTCTCTAGCCATTGATGTGGCCCGTCCAGGAGTCCCCATCCAGGAAGACGACAGTGGCCAGCGCAGCTGAGTTTGCTGGTAAGTGCTTTCATACTTCGCTGCCAAGTCATTATTTGACCGCCTCTGGCTCTCTTCCACCCTTCACATGGTTGTGCGAAAAGAGCGCTTCGAGGAAGTCGGTCGACTGGCATACGCAACACGCGACCAAGCCAGCGCAACCTATGCAGTGTGATCAGTTCATCTATCGAGGTTGAGTTATTTCTCCCGAATACCATTCAACGTACTTCAGAATTGCTGATCCGGTGTTCCCACCAGATTCGGGCAATGCTCCGAAGACATCGATGGTCGAACACTGAAAGTCGTTTGACGGCCTCGGCGCGCAGCGGCCAGGGTTCTGATCCCTATAGTAATACGGAGCACACCGCAGCATTATAAACTCGACAGAGAAGCTGATGACACGCCTACGCCACAGATGACGTAGGTTCGCAAAAGCTGCTCTGAACTTCCCAATCCGGATAGAAATATAATCTTTCGCGAGATCACCGGGACTGATCGGTTCATCGCAAGCACGAAGCTAGGGTTCGAGCCCACCCAGTCTTGCAGTAGCACTTTACACTTTGCAGGTGTGAAGCGCATACCAAACCCTGCGGTTATTTAAGATCTGCATTTGGAAAGGATTTGAACCAGGGAGAGCAATTTCGTTCGCATACTCAATATCTGTGAGCGAACGTTTCGGGAGCACTTCGACTCGCGAGGTTTCAGAGGCAGGCAGAGAAATTTCCAGCAGCATATCAATAACGAAGTTGAGGAGGAAAGGTGAGAGAGGGTAGCCTTGTCATACACCACTGGACGCGGCAAAACCTTCCCGCATACTTGTACGCACCCACGGGATTTCGCATACAGTACAACAATAAGGAATATAAGTTTAGAAGGAACTTCTTTGACGGCCAGGCACCGTCACAGTTTCTGACGATTGACCCAGTCAATAGCAGCTTTCAGATAAGGAAAAATGACCGGCTTGGGATGTTTGAAGGGTTGGAACCGTTCAAGTATCTGTCTCAAGGTAAAGATATCGCCAATGCATCCTGGACTAGGGCGAAGCCCAGCTTGATTCTCACAAATGTCTCGCCCGATAATCTATCAAACTGCGCAAAGTGATGCCAGAGAGTACCTTGGATACAACGGGTATAAGAAAGATACTACGATAGTTTTCACATGACGTTTTTGTGCCCCTATAGAAAACTGGGATGACGGCCGAGGAGCTTCATTCGGGTGGTACTCTGTTTTCGTTCCAAATCCTCTGCAGTATGGTCGTCAGACTGTTCACCAGGACTTCGTCATCTTCTTCGAACAGTGCGGAATGCAGAGCATCCGGGCCAGGTGCCTTGTAGCGCTTCAGGGTTGAAATCCCATGCTGCATTTCGGTTGCTGATGTTGGGTTGGTGTCAACATTTCATTCGTGCCCGCTTGGTTCTTCCAGCGTTTGTGTTGAAGGAGATCAAGTGAACTGTTCTTTGAAGTGCTTAGCTCACCGCACAAGATGACGACCGATGGAGTGAATTGGTGTTCAGTGATTTTCACATATTGTTTCATCGATACCTGCCTCCTTTTGATCAGTTGATCGAGTTAGCTAAAACAGGGAGCAGCTGTTGACTACAGCGAAAGCCTACTCCATCTTCACCCACCAGCATTATGTCATTCTTCAAGCTCGGATTATCCGGTTTTTGAAGGATCCACGTGCACCACCATAGCGGCTAGTTGTTGATGTGACCTTTCTGGCAGCAACAAGATCTGCTGTTCACAACGGTATCCAATGCTCATTTATTCGAGTCAGATGGGCTGGACAAATAGTTCTGAAAGCTGAGAAGATTGTTTCTTCCACCCAACTCCATTCAACATCCAACCAGCCTTCGTAATCCAAATGACTGTGCGTTTCCAGCGGCTTTCTAGCCAGATCAGCTCGATACTCTTCAGCTACTGAAACTTGTCGAAGTTGATGAACGGAGCTGCTCTTCTGTGTCATGCGTAATGCTGGCGAAAAGCGAGGTGTAAATCAGGCCCGCATGACGGCGTGATCAGAGTCAAGTTGCGTACCCGAGAAGGAACGACAATCCTTAACTGAGGCTCTCCATCAGTAACTGATAGCCAAATGGTCTGTCTGTAGTAGACTACCTTCAACTAACCCTATGTGAGCATTTGCGCTGGAAGTTCGTACTGGCCAAGAACAGACGGTGGTCTGCACGCAAATGAAGAAACCGCTCCAAACCAACCACCTAACTGTGCTTCTTCCGACTTCGTCCAACTTAGACCCAGTGTCAGTCTCAGAGCTGCAGTCTGTTGGGGGCGTACACTGATACTGCTTACCGCATCCACAAGCGTTAATCTTAATTGAGTCAGACAATCGCACAACCCGAAAGTAACTATTTCCTGGGATCCAGTCCGGTAAGGTGCTTCCAGCCTTGGGGCTGAGTGCAACTCCCACACCGTAGATACCACGAGCAATTGCGTTAGGATCACCGGATGCCCGAAGAATGAAATGTGGAGCACCTGGGCTTAAGGAACACCAAAGCGACTTGAGAAGCACCAACGAAGTGGTCTTCTATGCGTACTTCGGAGACTAACTATCCATCGATAGAGAGGGAAAGCAAGGTTTCAGCAAGGGATGCCTATTTCCGAATTTGACATGGAGTATTGAGGTTGAAAGCTGCAACGTGGATCAGATCTTTAGAGGCTGGTAAGTGATTGTTTTGGTTTATTTTTCTGGGTGATGGTTGAGACACGGAGCAGTGGTTAGGGGATTGGCAGATGGGTTGGTTGCACTGCATTGTATGATAGGTGGGGAGGGAGTGTCGGATAAGGCTGGTGAGAGAAGACTTTCATGTGCAAATTATTCTTCCCACTTTACCAGACCGAAGAAAAGGGTTTATTTGAGGCACCCACCTTGAAGCTTCGACTCAAAAATCTGACCCACAAGGCAGTGGGAGGATGCAAGGGGACCCTGTCCTTAGCCTCTGACTCGAAAGTTTAACCCGCTTGGCTGTAGTGGTCCGGCATGGCCCGAAGGCGCAGGGAATCAGG
>NW_008751747.1:331915-337324 GCF_000715545.1 Opisthorchis viverrini
TTGTAACTGAACTCGGACGTGCAGAAGCTGCAGCTGAGTGTGATGCAGGGCGAGCAAAACGGTCAGTCCTAGAGCTGGGACCTGCGGATAAAGTATTCAAATTTGGGCGGGGAGGGTGGAAGACGGAAAACGTGAAAGTGTAAGAAGGGAGGCGTCAGCAGTAGCATGTTTTCGCTTACCCGCCCTGCTGTATGCAGCGAGTAAGACGACCCGGCTGATGGCACCACGCGACGGCCGATGTGGCATGAGAGTATTGTTAGTTGTGTAGGTCATGGTTGTACGAGGGCTAGGATACTGCCAGGGCGCCCATACCCAGACAGGAGGACGATTAGGGTCATCAACCAAAGCCTTTGGCTCAAAAGCCTAACTGCAAGGCAGCGGTGTTTGGCGGCGAAATGCAAATGCATTACCTTTTCTACGGAACAAGTCGTCATACATGTTCCAACCCCCAACCTGGAGGGTCAGGAGACTGTGTTCGTCAGACCTCTAACCATTGACCAACCTGGTATGAGAGACTCTGTAAGTGTCGCGCGGACACCCCCCCCCCCAGTATAGCTCAATGGGTTTCCGAGGTACACAAACCGCCACACCACGGTAAGGTCCAGTCTCTTCGTGACAGGGTAACTTTGGTCAGTTCATCCAAACACACCTGCGCCTTCTTCTCCTCGAAGATGAAAACGATGTCGTCTGCGTACTCCAAATAGACAAGGTTTTCCTCACAGGTTATTTGAACTCCGGGGTTTCGAAGAACTTCCAGCGTTCGTCTTATTATCTCATCGATCACGAAGTTGCCAAGGACTGGAGAGAGTGGGCACCCCTGACGGACACCCCTTTGTTAGCGGAAGCGTTTGAAGAGCTCTCCGTATACTGTCACACGTCCTGAAGCCATGGAATTATTATGTTTACGAACTTATGGGGCATTCCTTAGTGGGCAAGCATGTCAATAAGGACAGACCAGTCAACCGAAAGAAATACGCCTTGGAAATCCAGAAACACTAGCACCGAGCAACCTAAACAATCTTTGGGCATTCTCGGCTTTCTGAGTCTCCTCAGTTTTTACGGCCTTCTGTGTCCACCACAATTCACAGTCGGTTTGTACGCTCACCTGCACCTGACGTCTGATAACTCGTCGCATCAAGTTATGTTCGGGGCCGGCTAGCATATTTCTCGGAGATTTAAGCAGTGCCACCGTTCGGTCTGATATTCTGTGCTTGAGTGAGCCTGGTGGTGCGTCGCCACAGGCCAATTTTTCCGCGCTGTGCAAAGAAATTGGCAATCTCGTCCCAGTATGCGTTCACCTCTGATGGTAGAGCAGTTGCTCAAGACTCTAAAAGATGGTTCTCGTAAATTCGTCTAACATCGGGATCTGTCAGTCTCTCAGTTGCAAAGCGACTTTTCTGCACCTTACGCGGCCCCAGGAAACGTAAAGGGACGACTCCGGTCGAGTGCGTGGTCAGAATCTACAAATGTGTTCCAAAACGACCGGCAGTCAATTATTGATCCGCGCCATCGGAAGCTAAAAGCAACGTAATTGGTTTGAGTTCGTGGCCGGTTTGCCTTTGGAGTGTACTATGTGGCCTGACAACTTCGGCTATTTCGAAAGCTTGCACTGTATAAAAGCAGCCTGCGATTAGAACACCGCTGAAGCAATCGTTCACCATTGTCCGTACCTCCAATTTATGGCGGCCTGCCCATTTGTGCAATCATATCTCGCAACCACCACGATATCTGAGCTTTTAGCTCGCTGCAACAGAGCATTTAGGGCGTCGTACAACCCATCTTTGACGGCGTCGGAGCTACAGTCAGTTGGAGCGTAAGTGAACACGATAAACAGACCAGCGATCAGCTTCCTGCCTGTGAGGCTCCTTCACAGACGTTGCCAGACGAACCGTACAAAGGCGACTCTCAACAGGTATCCAGTCAAGCAAGTATACTTCCGCTCGGTGACTTAGGACGATGCCAACCCCTTCAAATCCAGCCGCAGCAGCCTCTGAATCACCAGAAGTGCGCAGCCGAAAGTGAGTAGAAATTGACGCGGTAATTAGCTCAGTTACTCTGCTTACATGTTAAATTCTCGTTTCTGAGACACTACTCATCAGTCCCGAGGGAGATCAGTGTGAGTGCAAGAGTAGCTTGTTGTTCTGTTGCTTCATAGTGCGGACATTGAAGGTGGCCAGATAGACTGGGTGTTAAAGCTTGAAGACTGATTCGGAGATACCTGAGGATGTCGGTGCCATTTGACGGGCAGCTGCCGCATGCGAAACCAATTTAAGACGAAAGGAGTCATCAGTCCCAAGTGCTGGGCCTACAAGGGTATAGCTATAATGGGGTGGGGAAAGGTGGTAGAAGAAGTATGTGAAAGAGAGGGAATGGATGCGTCAGCAGTAGCCCATTTTTACTTACCCGCTCTGCTGTATGCAGCGACTAACGTGATCCGGCTGATGGCACCACGCGAAGGCCGATGTGGCACGAGTTTATTTGTATATGTGCAGTTCACGGTTGTTCGTGGGCTGGGCTACTGCCAGGGCGCTCACACTTAGACAGGAGGACGATTAGGGTCCTCAACCAAAGCCTTTGGTTCAAAAGCCTAAGGCAGTGGTGTTTGGTGGGAAATGCGAATGCACTACCATTTTTACGACAAGTCGCCACACGTTCCAGCGACCAACATGGAAAATTACGAGACTGTTTTCGTCAGATCTCTAAGCTTTGATCCACCTGGTATGAGAGACTGTGTCGTGGGGACGCCCCTAAGTATAGCTCGATGGATCGCTGAGGTGCGCAACAGTCACCACGCTAGGGTCCAGTCTCTTCGATATGGATCACCTTCACTGCGTAGTTCCCTCACCTTCTGCCGCACTGGAAAAAGGTCCATTTGTCGTCAATATACAAAGTTTGGGTGGAGAGATGGCTCAAGTGGTTATAGTGCGAGTTTGCTGACCGGAAGGTCCATGGTTCGAACCCGACCTCCGCCTCTCGCCTTCCCCTGTCTAGGCTTGGGCAACCTGGCAGTATCCCAACCCTCGTGCTTCCCACGGGTGGCATGGCAGCCAGGGCGTTGCAGTTGAACGAATGTATCAATTGGACGATCGCATCCAACTCGTGGCCTTCAGTTCCCTATTCTCTCATTCTCGATGAACTCAGCGGTGGCAGCTGGAACCGCTATACTATGGAGAGCCGAAAATGTTTGGTGAACTGAACACTCATATTCATGGAGATTTCTAATACAGTCCTTACCTCTGGAGGTATCAGTGTATGAGTAAAGAGTGCACATCTTCCGGTTCACGACTGAGTCGTGTTTTCTGCATAGATATGGTAGGTAACAATGGTGGCAGAATTGTTTCTCAGCACGACGGAGTTTGGACAGTGTCAGCTGTCCGGCTACCGGCTACACCATTTCGGTGCTTAGTTGCCATGCCACTCGAGGGAAGCATGAGGTTGGAATACTGCCAGGTTGCACAAACCTATACAGGAGAAGTCGAGAGGCAGAGGTCGGGTTCGAACTACGGAACCTCCGAACAGTAAATTCGAGCTCTAGCTACTGACCCATCTCACCCTGGCTATCAGTTTATGGTGCAATCAAATTTTTCGTGTGGTCATTGGCTACCGATGGCGGGAATTAGTGTTCGGGTGGTGATCGCTCTCACTTACATATTTCAAACCGTGGCTAATGTCCAGTTTTCATTTTCCTTAAGCTTCTGGTCACCGGAGCAGAGGAGCGAACTGCTCCTCTAGAAGATGCAAAGCCTTCTGAAACGTGCACTAGTAAACGCACAAAAATCAGCCTTGTGATGTTTTAAATCAGCACCAGAGGTGTTGGTACTTAACCGAGAAGAGTTAAAACAAGCTATCTGTCACGAAGAGACTGGACCTTAACGTGGTGTGACCGTTTATGTACTATTGAGTTATAGTCTGGCGTGTCCGCGCGACACTCACAGAGCCTCTCACATCAGGCTGGTCAATGGTTAGAGGTCTGGCCAACACAGTCTCGCAATCCTCCATGTTGGGGGTTTGAACGCGTGCGTCCTGGAAAATGGCAATGTACCTGCGTTTCCAGCCAAACACCGCTGCTTTTGAGCCGAAAGCTCTGTTTGAGGACCCTAGTCGTCCCCCTGTCTAGGTGTGGGCGCGTGGCAGCATCCCAGCTTACACACAACGAACTGCACATATACAACTAAACTCATGCCACATCAGGTGCCGCGTGGTGCTGTCAGCTGGCTCCGCACTCAAGCAAGCAGGTCAACAAGCTGTTCTTGCTCTCACACTGCACTCGCTTAGCATTGATTTGTGCTGTGTCTCAGAAACCAGAATTCAAGATGCAAACAGTAGTTGAGCCAACTGCCACCTCACTCTACACTCGCTTCCGGCTACGCACCTCTGGTGATTCAGAGGCTGCTGCGGCAGGGTGTGCAGGGTTTGGTATCGTCACCGGGCGAAACGATCCTTGCTTGACTGGATACCCATTGATAGTCGCCTCTGTGGGGCTTGTCTGGAAAATTCTACGAAAGAGTTTCACGGGTGGGAAGTTGATCGGTTCCTGTTTGTCATGTCTGCTTACGCCCCAACTGACTATACGGTGAATGATTGCTTGTGCTGACTACAAGCTGCTTTTATGCAGTACTAACTTCCGAAGTTGTCTGGCCACATAATGTCCTCCAACAGCATATCGGCCACAAACTCACGTTGCCGTTAGCTTCCGATGGCGCGGATCAATAATTGACTGCCGGTCGTTTTGGAACACATTTGTGGATTCTGACCATGCACTCGTCCGGAGTTACTTCTCCCTACGTTTCCTTGGGCCGCGCAAGATGTGGAAAAATCACTTGGCAACGAAAAGACTGGCAGATCTAGATGTCAGACGAATTTATCAGGGTTGTTTTCTAGAGTCTCAAATGATCTACCCTCAGTTGTGGATTCGTACTGGCATGGGATCACCACATCATTGCACACTACTGGGAGTTTTGCCTGTGGCATGGCGCTACTAGTCTCACTCAAGCACTGGACACCATATCGAACAGTATCGCTGCTTAAATCTCGCAGAAATATCCCTCCGGTTAGAAACAACTTGACGCTGTTCTCCCCTACACGCTTGCGCATCAGGAAACGTCTTAGATGTTTGCGAACATAATACTTTCTTTGTATTCTCAGAATTCCAGGTGTATGAAAAAATACGATTACCTCTCCCATAGCTTCCATACACAAAGCGCTGTCCGGCAGGGGTGTCCACTCCTTCTATTCCTATTTAATTCGGTGAGCGAAACCCTGGTGATCAAAGAGCATTTGACGAAAACCTTCATCGTCATCATCACCATCAAAGACAGCAACACCATTGTTGGCACTGATGCTTCACTGCCATACAACCATAAGGTTCTTATATATATATATATATATATATATATATATATATATATA
>NW_008751747.1:337992-349344 GCF_000715545.1 Opisthorchis viverrini
GCCAAAAGATGAAATGACGGTGGTCGGTTTATTCAACAGGGCTTGTGCTTCGCCAAGACATCCAAAGATGAGGGCATTGTCATCTGCATACTCCAGCAACAATTTGAACACCGGGATTTTGAATACTTTCCAGGGTTTACTTTGTTAGTTAATGAATGATGAAGTTGAACAAGAATGGGGAGAGTGGAAATCCTTGTCTGACACCACTTTTTGTAGGGAAGCTTTTGGAGAGCTCACCATACATCCTCACCCGCCCAGAAGTATGTGAATATAGGGATCGGATTATGTTTACAAACTTCGTAGTTAACAGAACTGATCGATCAACAGAATCGAACGCACCCTTGAAGTCAAGGAATACCAGGATTGTGGGTCGTCTGTACATGTGGCGTTGCTCTAACACCTGACGGGGTGTGAAGATGTGGTCAACGCCGCCTCTACCCGGTCGAAATCCCGCTTGGTTCTCACGAGTCAAGACTTCGCGTGTCGCCATAAGACGACGAAGAATCAATGACGCCAGAAGCCTTGTCACAACAGGCGTCAAACTAACACCTCTGTGGTTGCTACATTCACTGAGAGTACCCTTTTTGAAAATGGGTACCACTATCGATTCACCCCAGTTGTCTGGGACGGTCTCCTTCTCCCAGATAAACCCAAATAGGCTAGACAGGCACTGGCTGAGAAATCCACCGCCATCCTTGAAAAGAGCAGGCAGAAGGTTGTCAGGACCAGCAGCAAGGTGACGCTTCAGTAGAGAAATGCATTCGGACACTTCTGAGACTGAAGGCGGCTCCATATTTACGGTCCACCTTTCTGTTGAAGGCCCGGTTTCTGGATTGGGGGGTAGCAGGTGGCCAGCTGAATTGCCGTTCGAAGTACTGTGCCCAGCGGTCCCAACGTTCTGCTTTGCTGCATATCAGGGAGCCATTTTGGTCCCTGATTGTTTCACTGACAAGGGGGTTTCGAGGACCAGTCGAACGAATCAAGTGGAACAGCTTGCGCATGTTTCCAGCATTCTTCGCATCTTCCATTTCTTCGAGCTTTCGGGTCCACCAAGCT
Organism: Opisthorchis viverrini; assembly: GCF_000715545.1. Taxonomy (NCBI): domain Eukaryota; kingdom Metazoa; phylum Platyhelminthes; class Trematoda; order Opisthorchiida; family Opisthorchiidae; genus Opisthorchis; species Opisthorchis viverrini. The sequence continues at coordinate 339,049 of NW_008751747.1, forward strand.
TCTCGGTCTGCGCGGACACTCAGTTTCACCTGGCATCGGATGATGCGCCGGGTGGAGTTGTGGTGGCGACCAGGTGGGATCCGTCGCCGGGTGTTCAGCAAAGACACGGTCCTATCAGAGATTTAATGCTTGGATGGGGGAATATGCACGCAAAATCGTTATCGTTTTTGGAAGGGAAGTGAATGCGCTGGTGTTTTTGGATGAACTGACTAAAGTCATCCAATCATCCAATCCTTCGGCGTGCACTTTATAGCCACATAATGTAAAGTCAAGTTCTTCTGTATGGAGTCACTGAACACGTCACTTATAATACACAGTGCATTACTCTATTTAGTGGACCGTTTCATATATCTTTGAGGTTGTATTATATCTGATTTTAGGTGGCAGATGAGGTCGACGGACGAATCTGCAAGGCTCAGGTTGCTTTTCGCTAATTTGAGACAGCTATGGCGTCAAAGCGGTATATCCCTGAATCTCAAGGAACGTGTGTATCAGGCTACATTGCCAGCTGTTTTGTTGCACGCCTGTGAGATTTGGCCTACCATTGCATTTTGATGAAATATTTCTAGTCTTCCATTGAGAGGTTTTCCCTTATCGCATGGGTTTTGTACTTCCAGCATATTCCACCCATACAACACATTTGGGGTGGCATCACTACTAGTTTGGGACGGTTGTGATTTCAGGTGAATATGCACGCTTAATTCGCTGTTGGCTTCTGGGTGAATAAACTACAACAGCATTCCTGTCCCCCTCCTACAAAGGGGCCAAATTCCAGTCCATCTTTTTGTCTCTGTTGCCTATCCCATTGAATTTGTTTGACCTATCAATTGTTGATTTAGTCTAAAATGTATTCACTGTTTCCACTCTTCTATCCACAGAATAATTGGTCTCCTGCATTGACCATAAGCAAGGTGCTTCTGTCAATCTGCTCACTTCTGACCGATTGCAACCCGGCCGATCCATTAGTCGGCTCAATAGCTCATCAGTACATACACAATCGAAGCGAGCACGACCGGATAGCCCGACAGTGGACACAGAAATATGCTAATTCCCCAGTGTACCCCGCATCGCGACCTTCCGTTGCTGGTGACAATTCCGTTCGCAACTGTGGCGGCGGATCATCTGGCACTCGTTCGCAGTATTCTTCATCGGCGCACTCCAACGACTCCTCTGCAGAGGTGACACTGTCCATTTCTAGTCGAGATGAAACTAATAGTTTGTTGAGTGGCAACTCTAGCGCCGCAGCCAGTAGTGACGCTCGTAGTGACGAAGACGAGAGCACAGAGGAGATTCTAGGCGAGGATGACCAACGGAGCGCTGCGTCTTCTGAGGCCATGCCAACCACACAAGCCAGCTAAATCTCCTCTTTTCAACTATCTCTCCTCTCTGTGTTTCAGCATTGGAATTCCACAGCATTTCCTTGTTATCAAACAAACAAATGTGTAGTTGCGTTTCGTTCTTCTATGGATCTGCGGTGTATGTGTTCTGACGCACCGGAATGACTTCATTCACTCTCCTCCTGTTGTGCCAATCCCTAGGTTGTTTTGCCGAAGGGCGTGCTACTAGTACACATAGCAACAGTAGTATTCAACGCGCCGTCGCCCATTGCAGCTGCTGGAGGCTAACCGAAACTTCTTTGAGCCAATATCTTGCTTCACAGGCAGTTGTTCTGTATAATTTGTCAGTTTAAGTTTGATTCTTTTGTTTATTTCGTTCACCCCGCTTCTAGTGGTGTCTAGTATTCCGCACTTCACTCAGGTTGATTATCACTGATATTACTAACTGGAGATGTCCACCACAGGGTGTGTATGTGCGCTCTGAAGGCATCAACACTATCCAACCTTGTGGTGTAATGTATCTTTGTGTGTTTGTGAATATTGCCCTGTAAATTCATTATTGATTCATGGTTTGGTTAATCTCTGCATCTGTCATTATGTCCGTTTAACCAAATCTGTACTGATATTGTATTCCGTTATAGGTGTTTGCTATCCTGTGTTTGTTGTCCTCTGATCTTACCAGGTTCCTCTGCCCAGGCAAGGATGACTAAGTGAAAGGGCGGAGCTATAAGTTGTCGCAGTTGGGCTGCTATGTCATATTCTCTATTTACTCTGCTTCATTTCTGGTCAGTCTCTTGAAGTGACTGCCCTCAAGGCACAGAATTTACTTGTGTGTAGCTGGTCTTTCACTTTGATTCTCGCTCCGTCAGAGAAGACGTTGCGTCCTGGAACACGTAGTCGCTGTCGACCACCTTTTTGGCGTGCATTGACTCACTTTAGAAGCCCTCTCTGCTTGTTCTCTCCAGCGAAGTCACCAGTTCAGGCTGCGAAACACGTCATTGTTATCTTCGTTCAGAGTTCTCCTATGTACGTTTCTCGTCCTACTTTTCAACTGGGTCATTCCAATAAAATATGGTACTTTCTTATAGGCAACCTTTCTCAAGGAACACCTCGAAAAAAGGAGTCATTGTAGCTATTCGCAATTTTTCCACATCATTGTAAGAAATCTTCATCTAAATGCGTGTGGAAGGCGATAAAAAATTTCGCTATTCAGTTTTCTCACAACATGAATCCTTTGTGCCAGCAAAAACACTTCGCAGAAACAAAGTCAAATCACAGATGGATGAATCGAAATGGATGGGTTAAGTCTAGACAGGACACGACGAGTGATCATCATTTCGTGGCTTGATGCAGCTGGCACCGATTGTTAATCCTGTACTACGATATTGTGTTGGTGCCTCCGATGGCTAGCCACGATCTGTTTGTTTTATGCCGAAAAGATAGTGATTGCGCGTCTGAGCAAAACATTGGGGTGTGATCGAAGGGCTGATTATGCGTACGTTTTAAGTCACTGTTGGGTGCAATGCCTACTTCAAAACGGGGAACAAGAAACAGTAGAACAAAGACTCATTGCCGATGGAAGATGATTATCGCAGAGAAATGTCTTCTCCGAGACCAATTATTGGTCTAACGAAATGAACTGTTTTTCTTGGGATAGCTTATGGCCGTGACTGTGTCTACAGTTTCTGGGTAACATCATCATGGTTACAAAGTGAATATCCCAGTCTTGTATCGACGTGATAGGTGACTTGTACGGCTCCTGAAAACTGTTCGATAGCCCACGACTGGTTTCACCCTTCTTTGGTACTCATCAAGTGGCGCAGTCTCCGAGTTTCCATCAATCTTAAGTTCTGCTTGAACCCAAGTTACGCTAAATTAGCCAACTGCACTCACTTGTATACAATTTGATTTTTAGTGGACGACAGCTTAATCTCTCATTTATGGTTTACTTCAACTGAATGTGCCGCACCAGGACGCCTTATGTTTCAGTTGCTACGCTACGTCAGCGTCCCCATACATTGTACAGACGTAATGCACTACTGTTAAGTTTGCAGCACATTCAGGTTCAGCTTGGTATGCTAATTAGTGTAGTTCGATAATTTCGTGCAATTTGGGTTCAAGTAGAACTTAGGTTCATGGTTCATGCCTGCCTGGTAAGCCCCAAGAAGGGCGAAACCGGTCGTGGGCTGTAGAACAGTTTTCAGCAACCTTACGAAGAGTGTGTTACGTTTATACAATGTGTTGCGATACTGTCGTATCGTAACAACTGAAACATGAGGTGGCCTGGTGAGACATTCAGTTGAAGAAGAATGTCATCAACGAGAGATTCAGTTGGGTCTTTGGTCAAAACTAAATTAGTAAGCAGGTGAGTGTATTTCGCTAATTCTCATGGCCTTGTTTTATTCTGGTTATTGATTTTTATTCCTAACCTCCAGCTAAGTATGGTTCATCCGCAGTGGTTACCCTCATGAAGAGAGAAACAGCGGTTGTGGCCCAGCGGAGTTCTCTGTCTCATCCTTCCAAGCTAGCGCCTTCAGCAGAACGACCGTCAAAGGTATACGTAATGTACTGAACGCCCAAAGGCAACCCGTCCACAGCACTACTTATTTATAGTGTTTGTTAACGTGACATTCTGGAGATTCGAGTTTCTTCTGAACGTGCCGCTGGCAAATGGCGCCCAACGAGACTGGACTATTATTGGGTCCATATTTACTACCAATGAAAACTCGCCTTGATATCGAACCGGCCAGCGGACCGATCCTTTGACTAGTCACGTGCCAGTTAGGCTTATGGGCTGTTGCAGCGTCTAGTTCAGAGCAATAAGGTTTGGGCATAAGATTCCGTCCAAGAAAGGGAGTACTGTGCAGTGACGTTAGCAGTACCGGTAAACTCGGCCATTCCGTAAAGCTGAACGCTATAATGGGTGACGTAATCTGGCACTTGTTCATAAGTTACACTGTATCAAAAGGTAGCATTCTTTCTTTCAAATGAGGAACAACTTGACGGTTATAAGGAGACAGACATCCTGATGACATCGACCGAAACTGGTCACTTCAGGGATGTGTTTGCCCTAGGGGATTTTCATTGGTATAAAGGAACTAGTTTTCTGTCACGTACAAGTACCCTTCAGGTGGTTAGTTTGTTTAAAGTAAGTTCCGCCATCGCAGAGCCAGTAAAACAGCGTCCTACCGAGCTACAATAGAATCCCACTGCAAAAGAGTCATCAGTAACAGAAAATTAGTTTCAACGGGCTGTACTTCAACTGTACTTGTTGCTCATCACCACAAGCCTAGATCAATGGTGGAAACTCGCGGGAGTTATCCTAATCCGGCTCTAGTATGAGTGACCTTCATTTAGCCCGGTTAACGATTTTGAAACAAGCATGAAGAACAAGCTATATCATAATAAAATATTTCAGCACCTGCCATTCTCAAAACGAATATGAGTGCACATTTTGGCAACAATTGAAGCACGTTGGGATAGCCAAAGCAGCATACTGCATCTGTGTAAGGACAGGAAGATGGACGTTACGGGTGTGAGCAGCTACAGTCAAGCTGGGTACCATGGAATTTTGGCATCTCCTTGGTTGGAGTCCATGCGACTCCTTGAACTTCACAGTATGTGGAATTTAACCTATCCTAGTGGCGTTCATGTTTCCAGTTGCTAGCCACAGTACCTGGCTAGAGTTTGTCTATCCCTGGGCTCTTTTTGGTTGATGTTCGCAATGGGGGTTGGTTCAATGCCATCTATAGTGCCTCACACCGGTATGGAGCTGGGATGTTTATCTCGGTGCTTTTCCAAAGTGTTTTTGAGCGCGCACTCTTTCTGTGAAGATATGGAGTTTCCAACCAATTCTTCGTCCTTTGTCTCTAACTTTCATACTGGGATATTCCCTCTTCAAGGCTGTGTGCCAGTTAAGTAGTTACTGTTGATATTGGAAAACAAATGATTAAGGGGTTGAATTATGAAAGCAATTGATCAGACCAACTAGTAGGAAGTCTCAAGAGATTACCTTACCTTCCGTGAGATTTGAGATGGAGGGGTGATAGGGGGTTCCTTTCAACATTGGCTCCGTTTTCTGTGCCCAATGGCCACAGCCTGTGTCCAATAAAGGGTGCCACCGTTCGTCAAGAAATGTACGACCTCTGTTCACTAAAGAGCTAATGGCACATAGGGGGACTCGAAGACATCTGGTCGCCAATATACTTGTTTATTTTTCTGAAGGTCTGCAACCCTGACAAGCTAGGCTTGTACTTTTAAAATGTGGGTACCTGACTCATTGCAAAGTATGTTCACCATTGACTTCGGTTGGTCTTTCCGGTCCAGGTTACTGTGCGTTTTCGTTGTAGCGCCTGACTGTACCAAATTCTCATACGCTTTATCGGACCAGAACATCTAGTCTTCACCGAATAAAGTCAGTTGTGACGCTAGTCAAGATTTTCGGTATCTAAACTCAGTTTCTATCACTGCCCGAATAACCAATGCCCATATTTTTATGGACAGCAACACAGGTGGACATATTCCGCCTTATACCATATCAACCGTGTTCAAACTAAATCACACGCGGTGTGGCGAGATATCGCCTAAAGAAGCCTTCAGTGAGCTAGTAAACTGAGTCGGACAGGCAGATGCGTCTTCAAATCCTCGTAAAAACATGCTGTTCGTGATTTTGTATGCACACCAGTGGTGACGCCGAATAGATACTTCTTCCTCTGGCAGCTGATAGCAGTAAATTTATCAAGCATTTCAGTACAACTGATGTGAAGGTGTTTTTATAGTTTTCTGGGGAGCATTTTTCAGCAGCTCTACGTGACCGTTTTGGCCAATATTCCGAAACGCCTGTAAACTGTTGCCTGTTCACACGCTCCGTGTAGCACATTTAGGTCGGTGACTCATACTGAAGAAATTTAAACAACGTGGGGATCCAGCACCGAGTGTCTATAGCGATAGGATTTAAATAGAATATCGGCAACCTTATTATCAGTGTGGTATATCAACTGAATGGCATGTTCCACTCTATCATCTTTGGAATACGTGATTTAGCGTGCCATACTTTATTTTCTCCTGAAAATCTGCGATATACCACTTGCACATAATATCCACTTTTTGTATTGTATACTAGGTGAATTTGCATGTTTATCCAGCTGCCTTCATCGATTTGAATGATCCTGTCGACCATGTGTGATTATCAGTCATCATCGTTGTCAGCTCTAATAACCGCGTACGGCTATTTCGTACCGTATTTCTTCTTGCGAAAGGCGATCAAGGTTTACATTCCATTCGTCCGTATGCATTATCTCCACCGGCTGTGTTGCAGGAGGCCAGCTGAACTGCTTTTCGAAGTGTTTGGCCCATCTTTCCAGTCGACGTTTTTTGTGAGTGAATTAATGAGCCATCTTTTTCCCTTATCGTTTCGCTGACCATTGCTCTCCTAGGGCCAGTCGATCATATGTGATAGTCATCATAATCCCATCTACCTACTCCCGTAGTTCTGAGCGTACTTCATCCACACATTTTCAGATTGAACGTTAACTCCTTTCCCGTAGGAAACAATTCATCTGCCGACATTCCATTAACTTGTGAGAGCAGATTTATTTGTCGTTGAAGTTCCAAACGTTTCCCGTACGTGGTGAACTTGAACTTGCTGGGTGCCGGTGTTCTGTTTTGTGTGCTGCAGTAGCAATATTTAACGGATCAGGATTGCCTGACTCATTGCTGAATGATGGAGCTCTTCTGAGATATCTATTCTGTTTCGTACCCTAAGCACTGGAGAATAGGTTCCATTTAGTGATTGCAGCCAAAACACGACCGCGTTGGGAATCAAGTGTACTGATGTAGACACTCGAGCCACAACGTCGTACATCTCTGGGGATGCCTTTCTCAGGAAACCCTATTGCTGTTTGTTTTCATAGACCTTGACAGTAATATGCCTAAGTGCCTTTGCACAACTCATCACTCTCGTTTAGATGGGATCGTACATTTTGAGAGTTAGCCCATACTTGCTTCAGACTCAAGTCACGTCTGAGTTCAGCTTTATTCGGCTACGTATGACACTTGAGAATGTTTGGAGGTATAGGTCTAAGCCATCGATCAAGGAAGCATCAATTGTTGTTGAAGCACGTAATTGCTGTTGAAGCACGTAATTCGATTTGTTTCCACGTCACATGTCAGACTGGTCTACTCCCTGTCCTGTTGCAATTCTTCTGTTCAGTGTACCAAAGAAAGCGATGAAGTTACGTGGCTAGATGGCCAACAACTTATCTTCATGGTGATTTATTATCACTTCATATCAAGTGTATCAGTCATGATGGATATTCCAAAGGAAGTGTGCACAATTGATCAAAACGAGACGGTCACTTTTTGTGATTTCGTCTAAAAACTGGCTATTCCGTAACCCTCATACGACCCATTTAGACAGCATTGAACTACCTGTCAAAAACTGACGTTTCACCCTTCATTGTTAAAATAATCCCCCTCTAATATGAACCGCTCACATCCAGTCGTTTTACGGGGTACGTCATCATTGACAGTATGACAGTGTTTAACACTGATGCTTCATTGCCGTATACGNAAAATAACCCCCCTCAAATATCAACCGCTCACATCCAGTCGTTTTACGGGGTACGTCATCATTGACAGTATGACAGTGTTTAACACTGATGCTTCATTGCCGTATACGTGGTTAGTCATCGTGAAAATGGAAGGATTTTCAGATTTACCCACTGGTGAGTGTCGTTCACACTGCTGAATAGTTGTACAGAAGTTCATAAGATTTCGTGTTATGCAAATCAACGAATCTGAATTTTCGTGAAAGAAACTCGCTCCCACTTTCATATTGAAGGGTGCTCTCTTAAACAATCATCCCTCCCGTATGAACCTGGGGAATGAATGTCAAACTTGATCGGATATCATAGGCAAATGGTATTCGTCGGTTGTGCTCAGGATGATCTGCTAGTGAAAGGAAGGAAGGCTTCGATGCGGAGTTGTTTATTGAAAAGCACCAACTGACCGGTTACAGATTATTGGATGGGGAAGCAAAACTCTCATTTGCATCTTACTTGAAAAAATAGGACACCCATCTTCTCCTGAACGCGTCTTCTTGAACTTTCCTGGATATTCATTGGCGCCAATCATTCCTTGCTCGAATCCAAGCAAATGCCGCAAAGCAACTCCACAAATTCCGCAACACATCTTCCCTTTTCAAGAAACGCAAAGCAAAATTCCACGAACAATACATACTACCGTGTACCTCCCCATCAGTTATATCACCGTTACACTAGTACCAAGCCTCACGGGTTGCCGAAATGTGGGTAATACCGATTTCAAAGGGCTCTATTTGTCACAGTCCTGCTAGCCCCCTTTTGCCGTACCTACTGAGTGATGTTAACCTACCCATGGTCGAAAGGAAAACCTGTGTCACCAACGCATGGCGCACCACCTTACCCAGAGCATTCGAGAATACGCTTGGACCGTAGTTTGTTTCTGGATGTTCGGGCTACTTTTAGTTCACTCAATAGTTTTTCATGTTAATCCTGTCCGTACTTAATCTACCTCTACTGTGGTTGTAGGGAAACTGCTTCTGAAATATGTTTCCTCCCAAGTCCTCACTCAACCCGACTGAATCAGTTTGCTCNTGGTTGTAGCGAAACTGCTTCTGAAATATGTTTCCTCCCAAGTCCTCACTCAACCCGACTGAATCAGTTTGCTCACACGGTCTTATTAGGGAGGGATTACAGTCCCCTTTGTTTTGCTTCGAAACAGAAATAGATGGACAGGAAAACACCCTTTTTGGCGATATCATAGGTGAAAAACAAAAGTTTCATTAACGAAAGAACTTCAGTTGTATGTCGGACTTGGGGCTACCCAGTAGCAAGGCATGAAAACCTAGTTCGGGAACTGAAATCTTAGTCGTATTGGAGAAGGGCTTGTTATAGAGAGAGGTAGGAGTATGTTGCAAACCAGTCGGAAGTCAACCTTAATGTTCCATTTTTGTCCTTCGGAATACAACTAACTTTCTTTGAGCTTCTAATCATGAAACCCCGCCGTACTGAACAAGGATTCATTTGAATATATTGTATAAACTTGGTTGACCCCTAGATCTTGCACCAGTCTGGCTTGAACATACCTGAAGCAAGACGGCAACATACCATTCTGATAAACGGATCCTTCGAAGTTATTAGCGTACGTGCGTGGAATTGTGTACCACATTTTTAGACAGCCGATGTCCTATTATCTAAGCTATGAGGCATGCGGAGTGTAAATCAAGACAAAAGACTACTGTTAGTCGTTCAAACACACGGGCGAACATGTTGGTGCAAAATTCGATCTTTCCGGAGAGCAAGTCAAATGCCAATGGGTGACAATTGTACGTTTGAGCTATTCTACCACATAGGCTAGTGAGGTAACGCTCGTTTGTTGGTTGTGGGACTCACTGACATGAATTTTACTCCGACCCATTTGAAGTTAATCGCTTAACTAAAATTGCATTTCTTTAGTCCTGTATATATATATAGCACTGTAAATATGTAGAAAAGTAGGGAATTTCAAGGGATAAATGGTCCATGAAAATTTAATCACTCGATGAAATGAATCACTCCCAGGCGCTGTTTTTCGGCCACAATCGTGATTTTTCACAGGTTTTATATGGTCTGATATTCATGTGATGCTCTATGTTAATGATATCTTAAAGAGCAGCTCGCTTTGGGGCAATTGAAATTCACTGTGCTCACTTTCGACTTTTTTCACTGTTCAAGTTGAGAAGCTGCTAGGAACAAAACGAAGCAATATGAATGAAGCTGACTCGAGCACTCATAAAACATTCAGTTAGCTTAGAAGTCCCCGCATGAAGGTATAACAAGGTGGTCAAAGCACAACCTGCACTGGTGCGTATCGCCTGCCAGACTTGGATATCAGGCACCCGCCACATCGGCGGGGTGGGGGTGCAGGCACACACAACACA
>NW_008751747.1:349463-374525 GCF_000715545.1 Opisthorchis viverrini
TCCTGCTGTACTGTTCTCATGTTTTTAAGTAGTAACCTACCATTTATCCTGTTTTTATTTGTTTTCTGTGTCCACTTTGCTGATGATGGTGAGTATTGATCTCTCCCGAACCGCAAGGCACTAGAAGATATGTCAAAAGAAGCTGGGCTAATATCAGGGTTAGCCATCTTAATGGTGTCTGGGCACATGAAATCTATTGTTAAAAAACAGTGAGTATCAACAATCAGAGGCTTCGATTACACAACATGGGGGCGAACGGCTTGAACCAAACAATATACACTCCAAAACAGTCGAGATACCAAAGAAGAATGTTTAATAGGTAGATATATGGGTGGGTACGCTTTTTGTTGTCTTACTACCGTTTTGTAGCCACTGGATGCGTTCGAGAATGCAGCTACACCCAAGTGCCCACGAAACCAGAAGATATGCTACCCACAAGGGGTGGGTCCGTCAGATTTTGTTCATGTGAAATATCAGAGAGAAAATATGTTTACCTTCAAACGTCGTTTCACCGTCGGTAGGTGTTAATCGGGCTCGAGTACCCTACTAAGTTCAACGAGTAATCGATTGCCTGTGGTGTCTGTCAGTGGCCACCTGTAAGGGGGTGCCTACTATGGTGGTGACAACGCTGACTGACAGTGCTCTGTCCAGCAGTGTAACCACTCCCGAAAGCCCTGTATAAGTGTACTGTTAAGCTGTGTAACTGTTTCACGAAAACCCTTATGTGTGGCTTCCGCAGCATGAAGAAGCCGACAAAGCGTTTACAATTCAGTTCCATCAACAGCTGACGTCTCAGATGCTCTTTTACACCACGAAGCTTTGCAAACTAACTTGTGACTCTTGGCGATTTCCTGCCTCGCTGTTTTCAGGTGGCATTTAGTAGCGTGCGTCACGTTGTTGGAGTGGAGACTACACTTTCCGTCAAAAGCAATGTACTTGAGTCGTCATCAGGTGGTATATGGAAATGGCTTGAACATTCCTGGGGAAACTGGAATTCGCAGCATATGACGTACCAACTGAGGGTCTGTTGATATTTCGATAAACCGGACAACGCGTAGAGCGTGCACTTCTTACGCTGGCATTCGTTGATCCCAGTTTTACGCAACACCTAGTCCAACTCCCGCTCAACTGTCTCACTCTGAATGTCAGGCACACAACAGCCGAATAACTTTCCCTGGGTGTCATACACTGCACTCACCTGCCGTTTTCTCAACAAGCATATAAGTGCTATATAGAACTCTGATGTCATGTCCTAAAAAACCGGTAATACTGATCACTGTGTGCACGGTGGTAGTTTGAAACTGCTGAAGCGGACTTGGATGTAATACATGGCCAGTGCACATTGACATCTGAACAATTAGGCATAGGTTTAGCTGGCTCAGATAAAGATGAAATACTTTTGCTGAGTACGACTGCAGTAATTCACGTACGGTGGTAGTATATGCACTCTATCATATGAACATCATAAACGAGACACTCAGCTGGGTTCTAGACAAGTCTCCCATCAAAACCAGACTGATATGCAGATGAGCGTTTAGTAGGAGATGTCTTGCTGTTTGGTCGCTGTTTGAGGATACATTCGTATCCGGGTCGCGAACCTGAATTGTGTTGAAGCAATCCACCTAGGGTATTTAACATCCTGTTCTGAACAGCAAGACAGCCAGTTGCAGGGTTTTTTTTGAGCGGACTTCTTAAGACTCGCTGCTCCAATGGTCTGACTGATTTACCTGTAGAGCTGAGCCTAATCCGGCTGACGGTGACTAAGACATGACTGACTCGCAATGCTCCTGCGCAAAGAAGGTGTATTCTGAGGCGCACCGAGCTGTTATGTAAGGACTTTGGCCGTCTTAGATAACGCATAGGTGGCCAAGGTCAACCGTTGGGTGATCGAAACCGTGTGATCTTTGGGGTCAACCTCTTCCTACTCATCCTTATTCGGAGGGAGACAGAATAACTGTTTTCACAAGTACGAATATGCTGAACCCAAAAGGGAAACACCTTAAAGTCCTTAATGTATACTATAACGAAGTCTGCATTCAAGCTATTTTACAATATAATTACATATACCATGGCGAATGCCTACCCTTCGTCCTTGTGCTCTCTGCCAAAATTTCTGACAGGACAAAATCTTTAGTAGCCAATATTCCAGTCATTACAGCCCTCAGGGCAATCACTAAACACCAACCCAACCACCAAGACAAGGTTTCGGATATATATATATATATATATATATATATGACCCACAATTCAATGAAATAGCCCTGCCTCTCTCCACATTCTACAACCACATTTCCTCAAGTGAACAAGGGCGCACTCCAAGTGTGTATCTATCATGTCAGGTCAGGTCAAGATACCAAAGGTCACACGAGAGAAGCCAAAATAAGAGCAGTGGGGTGGAATTACGGACCTCTGGTAAGTAGCTCATACCTTAACCTATGAGCTACATCGACTGTAAAACCCAACAGAGTCATGTGAGTTTCCTAATACTTCTGATGGGGAGGTACAGTCACTTTACAGGTCGCTGGCTTAAAGTGCGTGAACTCGGCTCTTATGGTTGTCCTTTATCTGAACACTTATGGACAATGAGCCTGACCTGTTTTCTCTGGTTAGATCACCGTTGAGCACTAACCGTCGTGTTGTTGCACAAACCTGAAAAAACCTCCCTGTCACACGGCATACGCTCGGTCGCCCTTTGACAACTGCACAGCTCTGAACACGATGAGGTTAAGAGATCGATAACCCACGCTGTGAACGAATCCACCAATCGCACATAGGCCGTTCGCTCAGTACATTCGGATTGGACATCTGACGTCTTAAGAACAGCATGAATATGCAGCCGATTGTTTTCGGTTTTCGGCCTACCGTGGGAGCAATGGTACACGATCTGAGGGTAGGTTTCCTTTATTTCACGATCATGATATTTTCCACAGACAGTGATAGTACTTTTCAGCCTGTCCGCCATGTACGTTCTGATGCATGCACAGAATACTGAAAAACCAGGAAAGTGCAATTTGGATGCGAAGGTTCAAAGATGTAACAAGGTGGCCTACAGTAAGGTAGCTTAAACAACACCGCTGTCTCCGTTTTTACTTCATTTTTTATCATTATTATCATTGCCTTTTGTAAATGAACCATAAATGGGCGACGGCTCAGAGGTTGTATGTGCCCGAATTAGGATGCCTTTGTGGGAATCAGCACCAACAATATACTTTTGACAACGTAATCTGATTGTTGACGAGGCTTAGGACTTCCGGGGCAAAGTCGGCTCGGATATTGTTAAAAATACTGAGTACCATATGTGTATTATAAAGAAACTTTTAAAGTCAAAGCATGGCATAGCGAAATAAGATGTTACAATCCAGAATTTCCACAATTGATTGTATAGGTCCTTGAAAAGTCGGATTATAACACCTTACTTATAACATCTTACTCTATTACGCTGTGTTTTAACTTTAAAAGTTTCCATATCAAGACTATACCTTTTAACCAACGACGATGTTGAGGTCATGAAAAGATTACGATTGTTTACTCCATACGGTGCTCTACATTTAGAGGGGAAGTGCAGCAGGGAAGCCTCCGTCTTTGAAGATAGCTAGTGGAATTTTCTGCAATTTTCCCTCGAAAAACCCACCCCACAACCAAAAAGGTATGGTTTCTGGTTTACCTTAAAAAGGAGACAACATAATGGCGGTGTCAGTTAGCACTGGTCCAGGTTTACCTGAAATCTGTCACGTCAAACGATTTGCGTCACATGCACCACTGATATGCAGCCGGATCACAGCAGTTGATTTCTGGCCGGTGTTTTCGGCCGGTATACGCAAGCGGCAAAATTGATTGGAGCAAGTCAGTTGAATTATGGGTTTAAGATGATGAAACTGGAAATCTGGACGGGGCTGTGAAGCCCCTAACAACTGCTGTTTTTGTGTCATCTTGGAGTAGCAAACTATCTATTTTTATATCGCTCCTATTTGTGCTTGATGAGATGGAACAGAAGTTTTTTCTAATATTGAGGACACACATACGACAATTATGAAGGCTAGCCACGTTTCGACAGCATGCTTCATCCGCTGATTGGTAATCTTATTGGTTATCTAAACCGAAGCAAACAATTCCAACACACGCAAAAGTTGTTTAATGTGCCTTGTACGAGAAAGTTTCCTTGACGTAGAGACAGTGGGGTCGATTTCGGAGGTTGTTCCTCAAGGTGGAGCACCTTGCCTGCAACTCTTATTTACCTAGAAGTTTGATGCAGCATTTTATTGAAGACGTCGCCTTCTTTCATATTCAAAGGCTAGGTATGAAAAGCAGTTTGTAACTTATTATGTTTGCTTTTTCAGTGTACCCGCTTACGTCAGTAGGGATGTACTTCTTGGGATGTACTTTTAGATTTCACCTTATTCAAATGGGTGCCTCGTGAAAGCTGAAATGTACAAGATGGGAATACGATCAATTCTAGGCAGCCGTGAGTACTAAGGCATCCATCCTAGGAAATAAAAAAGGAGCGAAACATACTGATGCAGATGATAACACAACTAGTCCGAAGGGTTCAGAATGAAACTAGATGAGTACTGGTCACTTCCATCCATATGTATGGGTGCAGCTTATCAACAGGCATTTAAAACGCGATTTACCCGAATAGAACAAGAAGCCATTTTCGAAAAATTCCTTTCTTCTTAAGGGTCATGTTTTAGACTTCTGAGAATAGGCAATCACTGAATGAGGGTGCTTCTCACTAGTATTCAAAAACTTATTTTGAGCTTGACGGTCTCCTTTCGTAAAGGGTATCCCCCATACAAAGTGTCTATTGTTGAGGGTCCGATTGTATTAACCTTGATGCTGCCCCCCAGCTTATTGTGGACGAATTCGACCCCAGAACAGACTAATTTATCTGGCTCACCTACTCGTGGGGTTTCTGAAGCGAAATTGTAACCTGGAAATCTCCTGCATGGTTTTTGCCTCAGAACTGTTCGACCAGTGTGTTATCGCAAGACCCTTACCAATGGAGGTGTTTCTGTCCTTTAATGGCTTGTTTATTACCGTTTGTATGGCCACAAGATGACCACAAGATGACACCCAGGTTTACTAACAAAAAGAACAGACCAAGTTATTGGAGTGAATTCTACCTCATTGGATAGGATGGACTTTGAGTGTATCCTGAAAAAAATTAAATGTAAACTTTGTCCACGCTACTGTAGGATTCCGACTAGTTCAGGTTCGCTTATGTTGGACGTCTCTACATTCGTACCCTTAAAATCCGGCCAGTCGAGAATTCCGTGATTGTCAATGGTGGTGTCATCTGACCAACAAGCAACCTATCAAGATACAATAATCCCTCAAGAGGAAACATTTTAGCCAACCAAAAAATATATGCTGTAGGATATAATATATATCATACTGTACTATACCGCACGACGCTACAATATACTACACCATAGTGGTTGATGATACCAATGGTCCGACTGTGACATTTTTGAGCGACTGAAGAGGGATGTTGTCACCTGCATTGTACTTATTCCTGGTCTTGGTCGCTAAATCATATGGTATAGAAAACAAAGTTATCTCATTAGAACTTGTTAGGTGGGTTCAAAACTGGAGGACCAAAAACAAACGACTGGAGAGTTCGATCGGTTCATCCCCTCGATGAACCTCAATCCTCCAACTTAGGTCAGTTCCAGGGAATACCGCGACAGTAAATAATCATCAGGATGTTTATCTTTGTATAAATCTTTGTATCATCCTCAAGCCAAAGAGCTCACAGGTAGGTTTAACCATCCATTTAAAAGTGGGGCTAATGGTTATCTTTCCGAGGGCTTTTTCCAGTATCGCACAACAAATCGCATGTCCTACATAGTCATTACTATTCGATCTTGTCTAGGGGCGCAAACCATAACCATGCTTGACATGTACTGAACCACCAAGTAGTCTTTCAAAGCAGAACAGGCGTTTGGAAAGGTGACCAAAACACAACAACGAAACCAGAGAGGATACAATGCATATAGCAACGCGGGGGTGTAAACCCCATTATCTTGTAAGGACCAGTAACGACAGGAAATCTGAAATGAATTCCACGAGAGATGGATGGGTGCTGATGCGGGCAAGGAAGAAGCTAGGTCAGTGAAACGAGAATGGCAGGATATTACCCCTGGTGGAAAGAATCAACAAGAGAGATGAGTGTCACATGGCCGCGGCCACGTGAAAGATTGAACACAGTAGGGTTAAACGGAAGCCGATGACTGCAACTAAATCAAAAGATAACACGGACAAGGATGTTTGCGGAGGAATTCGGTGCGCAAATACTGACTTTAAGGTTCTGCTGCCAAGGTGTCCAGTTAAAAATTATGGTGTTGCAGCCCAAAAAATGAGGAATGTTTGAAACAGTCAAACATGAGTCCGATGCTTCCGTAAGCAGAAGGACCCCGAAACCAATCTGACAACCAATCGGAATATGATGTTCGATAACGGAAGGCACACAACAAGAAAGCGTCAATATGTGGGTAGAAATTCCACCCACATTTAAGGCGATTTGTTGATTGCCCGTTCGACTAGCCGTAACAAACAGTTGATCTGAGAGCCAGTCTTCCCGTTACATCAGTTCCCAACTGAAGTTTGAGGAGATATTCTTCCAAAGGGGTTGAGTGCTGCTGGAGTCACATTTCCCCACAGGAGCTACATTTAACCAACCAAGAAATACGAGAATGAAACCGCTTTCAGCTAACTCATGTTATGGTCTGAAATCCATGGAAACATCGAGTTTGCGACCAAGAATTATATGGAAAAAACGAAGAACAAGAATATACCATCACTATAGTCCACTTCACTCCGGCAGTTTCCGTCCAACCTTTGAGCAGCGTCTACGTTGATTTCCGGGGATCCTAAGGTAGAAGTCGTTATAGTTGACGCACATCCAAATGGACTGATGCATGGGAAGTGACGTCCACATCAAAAGCGGCAACCCCCGTTTTTCACTGAGTTATCACCACGGGACGATGATTTCGCTATCAAAGGCGAAGATTTCAGGTGACATGTATCGCAGAATGGTATCCAGAATATGCTGCTACCCGACTGCAGGCAGTTGTCAGACAATTGTTTCAGCACTAAAAAGAAACTAGTAAAGTGAAGACTTTTAACAGACGCATCCGGACAGATACTTTCTACAATACTTAATGGCTCTGTACACGACAATAGCTCAAAACTACGAGAGCTACCGATGTCTCTGACGCTATCTCCTCGTTTGGTGAGGAAAAGCTTGCAAGTTAATTGCCATGCTCGGCGAACAGATCAACAGCTACCTTACCAACTTCCATTAAAGGCACCCGAGCTACCAGTATTTTGGCACTGCCAATTCTGAAGCTGTTTACGGCAGTTGAATCGGCGAAAAGAACGTCTTGTCTGCCTTCGTTTCCAAGCTTGGAAACCTCTTCCACCGAGTAGTGTTATGAACTGAGGACGAATATTTCCCAGTTCGTCCATATCTGCGCCACCAAAATTGATCCATGCTCCCACTCACTGTGCTGCTCAGCCGTCTATCATACTGAACATTGGCTTTTCAATGTCGTCTGCCACCAGTTCATTTTTATCATCGATTCATTTGGATATTTGTAGCTGTCGACTTACCATCATACTTGATTCCCATCGACTTACTCCAAAAACGATTCAAACAATTCCACAGATGAGTAAATTATGTGGCTTTTGTGCCCGATGAGGCAGGAGTTGGTTTTACTTTACGCTATTTCGGTCTGATGTCTGGTTGCGGAATGACCTCAAATTTTAAAGTGTAGACAGGCACTTAGTAATCGGGTCGAGATCCGTAGGTTGAATCACTAGATGGACGTACTTCATCTAAAGTTACATGAGGACAAAGTCAAGGAAAACACCCACTGTAATCAAGGGGTAAAGACCAAATGGATCTTTAACGTTTCATAGGTACGTGCGGCTCAGTTTGAGTCGCATACTACTAACGAACGATCTATGTGAGTTTTCAGCGAATAATGTAGGCTTGACGAGTTGCCATCCATTCCTCTTAGGTTAGGCTTACATGCACAGGCCTGCATAACTACCCTTGCGCAGTCTTCCTCAAACTCATCGCTTTTGAGTGTTCACTGGTGAGTCACGGCGACTAAGGTGTGTCTGAAGTTCCTAGCATTCTCGAAAGCTCACCATTCTACCTTGAGGCTGAGGCCTGTTGGCCTGTAATCACAATGACATCTGATTGGTAGGGCAACAGATTTGTAATTTAGTAACTCACCAAGGAAGAATAATGTTGTTGGATTTATAACGCAGCAACGCCATTGAAATGGATGTTAAACTCCAAACTAGGTCCCTGTTGGGCTAGAACACCTCGTGTTGCCATTTATTTAACAGATATTCTCTACGTTCCAACTGACAACTTTCGATGAAGCTGACTCACGCTGAAGGCAGTGTACGGATGTTTCATACTAGTTGGAAATCATGATGTATGTGCTTCCTGGGAATCTCTAGGGAGATTCAAACTGAGGAACTTCTGGTTCAAAGTTAAACACCGTCACTTCCAGGCGATGACTGACTAATGGTGTGATTAATGGGAGCTTTAACAAGTTACAACATCCTAATTCAGTCATTCTATTCAGGTCCTGTGATCTCATTCTGACCGGTTGCTTGAATGACATCCGTACGGTGGCCAGGGAACCTAATGAAACTTACATGTTTTTAACAAGAGTGTTGCTGTGTTGAAAAGATTCATCCTTCACAAATGCAGGTGGTCCTAGGTCACAACCTCGGCATCTGCCACAGAGCATCAACTGCTTTTTCTTCATGGACATCCGATGTACAGTATGCCTTCTTCAATGAAAGTAAGATACCTAGCCGATAATGGGAAGAAAGCGGTGTTTGGGAGCGGGTTAGACTGTCCACCTATTTATTTGTTTTCGATAAAACAACGACAAAACGACTAGTATTTTCTCTTTACTAAAACTGCAGTAACTTCGAAGGACTTGTGTAATACAGGATCATTGCTCGTTGAGATGGCTTCACCTGGGACACCACTAGCCTCACTATCCGTACAAATTAATCTTAGATTTAAGAAAGTTTCCCAGGATAGACTTTGAATTCAGTATGTCGATCACTACTAAGATTTATCTTGTAAAGGCTGTCCCAGTATATTACACCTGTTTGCCTTCATACATCAATAAAATTCCTGCATTATGGCCCTTGTACTAATTATAAGGCTGGTGTTTCCCTAGTCGCCTTCAGTTTTGCCTTCTACTGAAGGCACGAAATATAACTCATCCAAAGCCTCTGCATCTGCTTTACTTGGCCAACTCAGCATCAGAGGTGCTAGGTTTATCGGTCTAGTAAAAGTCATCATTGAACCAGACAAGAATCAAGCACGGCTCCGTTTATTGACCTAGCCCATCGTCGGCACGATAAACCTGCATCAGTCAGTTCCTCCCACGAAGTTAACTACAACCATCATCACCAGCTTAAAGTAAAAAGGACATTTAGCCTCACTTTAGTGTGAGAGGATGGTTATGTGGCTCTTCATTGGAATGACCCTATTTGAAGGAACAACTTTTAGAAATGTACTATATGTAATTCTGCATCTCCATCAGGTAACAAACGACTGAATGAGCAAGTACTTAGCTTCAGAACCTACCAAGGGTTGGACTTAACCGTACCTTGGTAGAAGAACATGAACGTCGGTTAGGAACGGTTGAAATTTCCCACTTTCCACTTTGTATTATAACCACATATCTTGGGGATTAAGTGAGAGGTAACACTGTCTTTTGGTCCATTTGCTTGGACTTTTACTAGAGATATTCTGTGTCAAAAACTAGGATAACGGCTGGTGTCTTTGTTCAGACTTACTTCTTTCTGATGAACATATTGTTGTACGGTGTACGGACGGATTGGTTTTCAACAAACTTTCTAATTTCGAAAGTCAGTTTGAATGAACAGACTACAGTACAGTCGCCTCAAAGGCTAAGAAGCAATCGTTTCATCAAGCACCGTCAAGTTCCTCTTTTGAAAATTCTGTTATCGGTCAGAACTGAGCAAGAAGGCAACGTTTCGCTGGCCCCTTTAGATGACCTCTAAAAAGCAAACAAGTGTGAAACTAAATTTCATGCACCATTGAAGCCAGCTTTGATCACTCGTTTCAGACGGTTGCTCTAATCAGTCCCGTGCTACCTGTGACGGAAACCCAGGAAGTCTGGAAACAGATCCAAACTAGATGCCTTGGACATTACTGCTGTTTGTATCATACATTACTGTGCGTAATGAGAGCGGTGAAAAGCCAGAAAAATCAGCGATGTCTAACACCGGAAAGTAAACTGGTCGTTCAAAATCTGTGGAAGGCATTAAACCGTCTACATGGTTGTACGAGTCTAGACATCGCCCGACTACATTCTTGGTTGGACACAACAGAATATCTGATCCACAATACGACAAAACCAGCCGGGAAATAAATCAGCAAGATTATACGTGTACTCCTTACTCATTTTGGCTAATAGACGTCTGCGTACAAATCTTCTGTTCTACGTAAAATGGAAAGAGTAAGTCTGTCACGTTTGATCCAGGTTCGTCGATAAGTCCCATCCTGTCTAGATGGAATGCTGGAATACTTATCCTGGCTGGGGTCTAGGAGGTGAGAAAGGAAAGGTCGCATGTTGAATCAGTACTGTATTTCAACTAGAACATAAGGTTAACAAACTCGGAGATTGCGCATACCTGATGCACCTCAAGAGGTCTGAAACTGGTCGCGGAATGTCGAACAATTTTAAGGAATCTTGTGCGCAGCTGTTTTCAAGAGAGTGAATATCTAATGTACCGTACACGCAACATAACACGAAGAGAACAGACCGTTTTTGGCAGATCACCGTAAAACCGAAAAACACGAATCCACCCGCATCTATCTTTGTAATGTACTACCCATAAGGTTGCTGAAAATCCGTCGACAGCCCACGACCGGTTTCGCCCTTCTTGGGGCTCATCAGGTAGGCGCAGTCCCCGGGTTTCGTCAACTTTATGTTCTACTTGAAACCAAATTGCACGAAATTAGCGAATATACACTCATTTGCAAACTAATTTGGTTTTTTCGAGAGACTCACCTGGAACACAGCTGAACCTCTCGTTTGTGATGTTTTCAGGTAACTGAATGTGCTGCACCAGGCCGCCTCATGTTTCAGTCGCGACGATATTCGAGATATCGCGATACATGTATATCTTTGTAATGTACTACTCATAAGGTTGCTGGAAAACCAAATTAGTTTGCAAATGAGTGTATATTCGACCCGCATCTACTTCTGGCCGGACAGCGGAGCTAATCAGCGCGTTGGATCGTACTGTGACTGCAACCGCCTACGCACACAACGTGGGCCATGGCGACGAGTGCTGGATGAGAGGTGGTGATAGGAAAAAAGAGATGAATCAACTGTAGGTGGCTGCAGGATTTGCAGAATTTGCGTTCACACCACTTTTGACTTGAGCAGACCTCCTGTCGTGACGCAATTATTCCGGTGAGTCTACACCAAAGTGGAAAGCACCGGGCTTAATTTTCGCTTTTATTCATGCTTCTTGGTCCCGCCGAGTTTGAACGGAATCACTCAAAAGGAGAACACCACAGCACCTCTCCTCCTTCTAGTTGTATGGTTCGCTGGAGTGTAGAGAACACCGGTTTAACGACAATTTCCAGGGGGTGTAGTGGGATGTGTTGTAAATAGCGTGAGCTCCGTGGTTACTAACTTCTCTCGATCGGGACGTTTTGATGAGAGCACCAGACTTCAGAATGCAATATATGAAGGGTTAGGAAGGAAGTGCGAGGTATTTCGCATCATCAAGGGTGTAAATGGGTCTCGCGTTACTAAAACCGGTAGGCTGTTGACTTCTGCTCGGTTGTTAGCGGCGCTTGGTTCTACTTGTTGTGAAGGAGACTAGGGAACTACTGAGCCCAAGAGGAGTCAGGTAAATCCAGTGAAGTTTGTATTATGCAGTATGTATGTAGCATGTAGTATGTTGTGTGAAAAAGTAAGCCATGGACAGATCCACATGCAAACTATGACCTTGCGCCTGTGTAATAGCATAATTCGGTTTGATTTCATTCTCTTGCGAGATTCGACACATGTACTGCGGCTCACGTCTTAGTAACGAGTGATTCCAAAATCGACAGAAAGTTTCCTCTTCTTGTAGTCAGAAGATTGCGTCATACATGAGGGGCAGAACTTTCTAGAACTTTAGTAGCGTACGGATGAAGTAAAATATGATACTAAATTACTCGCAAAAACTACAACACAAAGGAGAGCTTCAGCTGACTACCGGATTAGAATCCCGTTCACGCCAAATTCGTTTGCAAGTGAATGTTAATCGATATATAGATACAGTTTAATATAAAAGTATGGCAAACGACTAATGAAAATTCCGGAACTGCTGCAGTTTGAATGGATCCAGGAATGGTGAAATTGGGATTCGGTTGTCCAGAGTCGTCCACTGACCCTAAGAGATGTTTCAGGAAAATGCTACGAAAAAATGAATATCGATCCAAACGAAACAAGAGGTTGCCGACAAGCAGCACATTCAGCTGAAGTATGATGCAAACCAGTGATTCGGTTGCATTTCAGCTGAATTACCCGTTACTGCTCATCGATATTACACAAGGGTTTTCGATTCTACATTTCCACTTTGATATGGATCGGATGCATCCATCGGACATACGGAGAAAAAACCGCGTTCATTGCGCACATATGGTAACGCTCCTGGTTAATACGACGAACAGAAGGGAGGAAGAGAGATTGGTAGACAGGTAGCTAGGTAGGTGATTAAACTGTCCGATTTATAGTCGAATATTTTGTTAGGTAAATTTCTTCCTTATTGGTTGATAAGTCACTGATAGATTTTCGCTTTTTGAAGGACGACTTTTCTACCTTTGGATTTCATCAGATTTCATTGTTAAACTTAACGTGATTATTTGATTGCGGAGTGATTTGGTGGCATAATTTTTAAAAATTCTGTATGAAACTGAATTCAAGACGAAATTCAGATGTGTTCGACGGGTATTAGTTTTCCTCGGTTCAAATGAAGCTTAGGTTTTGATGACTATACTTGTCAGGCAAATTTCAGATCCCTTTGCGATACTCCGCGTTCAAGGAGACGCCCTCAGGCGGTGTTGAAATGGCATTAGACAGAAAAAGCATTATTTTTACAGGGTAACCAGGCCACAGCTTGGGCCATGGCGCGCTTTAATGTTGATAAATTCCTCTCGGTGGCTGTTAGAAATCACCATCCTTTTTAAGAAACCTTCCTCTTGAAGGGAGACAGGAGTACAAACACGTCTCGTGCCGTTGAACAGAGTGCTGAGATATAAAACTGGAAAATTCAAGGCTTGCAGTGCACATAAAGCCTATGAGCCATATCTAAGCGTCTGGCAATAAGAATATCTAAAAATGCAAGGTTGTTGCCAGTTTCTACCTGAATATATACCGAAAGGTTTAGATGTCAGCTACTCATGTGTTTGTGTGGGTTCTCAAACCGGTTGCAGTATGTGAAAACTAAAACACCGTCTGCATATCGCCTGTAGAATATACTATTCGAGATCAGGGCGAAAAGCTGTTTTCCAACTATGCCAAAAAAGACTTCTACCAATAAAGGCCTAATGGGACTACCCATTGCTACGTCATCGATTTAACCTTCAAACTCAAAGTGGACTTTCTTCGGTACATTGGAAAATCGGCTCTCTGAGGTATACGAAGGGGATACATGTTGAATTTTGTAGACGGTAATAAAGTCCCACAAATGCTCTACAGTCTCGTGAAAAAGGACACTTGTGTATGAGGAGTTGGAATTTATGGAAACACATCTTTTGTGAACTTGCTGACACCTGGTCTGTGATTGACTGCTGCATAATGCACCTTCTTAAAACAGCAAGGTTGGGGTATGCGTCGGCACGGAAACTCATGTTCACCAATTCGGCTTTCAATCACGAGGTGTTCTGAGACGACGTGGAACAAAGATCTCATTACGAAATCTCAACTGGAGAATTCCGCTATGCACTTTATCGTTTGGTGGAATTTTGTCATCCTCGAAACCGAAAGGTCTCGGTGTGACTTGTTCTTTCGAGAATGGACTGCAGTACTTTCTTGGGAAGGGGAGTTGGCAGCTTCCTCACTCCTCGTTTCAAAGACCTAACTACATACATTTTGGTCGTCTTGCCCATAGCTCATAATAGCACATGCCACGGCATATACAAACTGTTATATCTGCTGGTTTTCCAATCTATGGTATTTCTTGCTGATCCGCTCCAGTGCCTAGTTGCCGGAGGAAAAAGGACTCACGGAAGGAAAGTCTTCCTTTTGCCCACGTCGATTGCACACTGAACATTTGTGCTTTTTATACGGATACAATCGCACAGAATGCCATTCACCGCATTGCCAGCATGCTGAAGGAGGCTTTGCTCCGTTCGAATTTGTCACCACGGGAGGTTGTTTCTTGCCGGAGGAAAAGGACTCACGGAAGGAAAGTCTTCCTTTTGCCCACGTCGATTGCACACTGAACATTTGTGCTTTTTATACGGATACAATCGCACAGAATGCCATTCACCGCATTGCCAGCATGCTGAAGGAGGCTTTGCTCCGTTCGAATTTGTCACCACGGGAGGTTGTTTCCATGGCGTCTTGGCAACGTTGAACGCAGGGTTGGATAAGGGCCTCTCCAACATGGCCGTGGCGCTGGCACTCATGGGTAATAGACTGGAGCGTTATCTCTGGAGTTTGTTCAGTCTTGCTCAATAGTCTCGCCCTGATATCACTGTCTGAATGCGACTGAAGACCGCATGTGAAAATAAGACACTTGAACTGGTCTTCCGTCATGGTAGATAGCTTGAATTGTTCGCATTCAAGGTTGACTCTACCGGCATAAGTGATGTAGTCCTCAGATTCCTCTTTCGCCAGTTCCATACATTGGTAGCGAATATTAAACAAGGACGAACGCTCACCGAAAATCATTGAAAGTTGCTTCACGGTTTTGTCAAAACTGAGATCTCGCGTGTTCTTAGGCAGGATAAAGTTGGAATATCGTATGTGTTCCGTTGTGCCAAGCTTTCTGAGCAATAAGCGTACTCTCCAGGCATCATTTTTGTAAAAAAATCAGGAAGCTTGTCTTCCTGATACAAACCAACAGACCTGACCAATAGCAATTATAATTTTGACTGTTGGCTTATAAAAAAGCGAAGTGTGTATGCAATATTATCCCTTATCTAAGGTTGTTCAAAATATACGATTGTGTAGACACGGGATACTGTTCGGAGATGTGGTGTTTAGACGTATAAGAAGCCTGTTCAACATAAATGGTAGCGTTTTAATGAAGCGAACTTCGTACGAATTCCTGATTTCGCTGGAGAACTACAGTGACCAAACACAATTCCGGGTATCATATTGGTTTACTGCCACAAATTTTGCTACATGAACAAACAAAAAGCGTATATGTAGAGGCCTTCGCTAACGGAACACGATAACTGTGGATTCTCGCTTGTGTGGAAGGTACAGTGGTTAAAGTTATTGTGTGAAAAGCTGTATCATGGTACCCCCCATTGTTGGTCAACAGTGTGAGATTGTAAAAATGAAATTATGTTGAATGTTTCTGGCAGGGATGGCTCTCGAGTGACTGTACTGTTCTGGTGTGTTGATTCGCGATTCTAGCTTGACGACACTCGAGGACCAGAAGAATTACCAAGGGTGATTCACATTGCAACGCTTCTCACATCAGTCTCAGGATGGTCTGGAATAGATATTGGAAGTAACAGCGCGCATATTTTCTTTTTGGTCAGGTCCCACCAAAGCATGATCATCCACCTTACGAACAGCCTGAATTCGGTCACACAACCTTGTTTTCAATGGTTACCCTCTACCCGGTTTGGATAGAGTTTTAGAATGACGTGTTAACATATGAGGGCAAAATCGACCACACGGTCGTCGGCTAACGGATGAATGAAAATACCTGCTTGACTTTAGCACTCTGAATTACAGTAAGTATATGGGAACCGGTGCGCGCTTGCATTTAGTATTCTTTCGTCCACATCAACGTCAATAGCTGAAGTAAAACGCAAGATGACCACATGAGTACATCGAAATTCGAAGTACACACACAATGCAACGAAACTACACTTTTCAACCAGCAGCCCCTGTCAAGAGGCAGCGAACGGCACTCTGTCAGATTACGGTCAAATGTGGAGCAGGCCATATTGAAGAAACCATCAGTTGTCCGAACGCGACGACGAAGACGAACATGCGCAATCGGGGTAGATCTCAAATTGACATGCGAACCAGGTCTATCCATCCGTAGCCAGACATTCCACAACAGATTAACGTTATCCTAGTACTTATGATCCTTCCCTGTCATCAGAATTTTTCCGAGGCTGCCGTAACTACATGATGGAATTCTTCCCCGTGTTCACAAGAAACGCGACCTGAACTTTAACTTGGCTTGAACAAGTTGATGCGATTGTTTATGCCTTTTATGACAGGCCGAATAGTATATTCGATTTGTATCCATGTGGAATCACTCAGTTTTGTGAGCTTAAATGTAGGTCATTTGGTGAGCTAGGAAAAGTCTATATTTGTCGGTCTCCGTGTCTCATTTTTCTTTTTGAATGGTCGATGTAGTGGTTGGAGGTTAAACACAGGAGGAACACACGGGAAGCATTCGCTTAGCTGACTGATTTTTCAGAGATTGATCCGTTTATTCTCAAGTTACACGGCATAGTCAGGTCATTCCATGTTTCCATGCCTCTCGCTTGGTCATGTGATACACATGATAACTAGGCTACTTTTAAACCACATATCTAAAAGT
Source organism: Opisthorchis viverrini (assembly GCF_000715545.1). NCBI lineage: Eukaryota > Metazoa > Platyhelminthes > Trematoda > Opisthorchiida > Opisthorchiidae > Opisthorchis > Opisthorchis viverrini. The sequence continues at coordinate 366,276 of NW_008751747.1, forward strand.
CTGTACTTAATGGCGTAACCTTTGTATTTCTAATTCACCTGGAGAATATCATTGGCGAGAGATTCTGTTGTTTCTGGTTAACACCGCTGTGATTCGCAAATGCTTCACCAAGTGTTTGTCCTCGCTAAAAAAGCCAACTTCGTGTGTTAGGAAAGCAGGACAAAGCAACTGGGAAATTACAAGTCCATACAGTAATAGTCACTTTACGTATGGTTTAGGGATCAAAACAAGGAACACATCAGGAAACGGTAGGGAGAAATATCGTATCCACAGAGAAAAGGGGTCCATGCAAGAAAATGGCCTTTGAAGAAGAGAACATTAAACGGTTTTCTACCCACAAACTTGATGAAGGACGCACATTTTCCTCTGAGACACCAACAGGAAATTCCTTAGTAGAATCCTTATATAACTTCGAGTTGGTAAGAAGAGTTCTTCTGTTCATCCTACACTCCGAATTGAATTTTGGTCGTCTTCCAATCACTCTTTCAACCCGTAAAATCAGGGGAGTTTAGGTTGTCTCGAAGGATGTATTTCATAATTGTGACTGACGCACGAATGAAGAGTTTTTTAAAGCAAAACTGTCACCTGATAGCACTTGTCTTCTCAGCCGAGAGGTTAAAAACAACTGTCTTCATTATGGTATGACATGCGTAAAACGCTCCCGTGAACCCGATTTATCGTACCATTCTCGTTTGGGTGGTATATTCCTTGGGAAGAAGCGTTGTGAATAGTCCCCTTCAGGCTAGACTCAGGCGCCCCAGCTATTATGGGTTTCAATTTCAAACTCATTTTCAATGGGAGTTATCCCTATTAGCTCCTTCGCTTTGTAAATCGCCGTTTTCTGCAAAATGAATCACTGCGCGTCCTCTCGGTGACCTTTCAGACTTTAGGATACGTCATCCGCACTGTGGCGGGCCTCAACCGAGAAGCACTTCAAGAATCCATCAAGACCAAGTGCACTGAACAAATTTGTTGTCTGTATTATAAACTCAACTGTATGTTGGCGGAAATACGAAAGCCAGAAAATAGACACTGTCTAACTCCGGAGAATGAAACATCAATCGACAAGACATGGGTCAAGTTGAAAAAATTACGCGGATGTAAACACGACGATCTTAGACGATTGCAACACATTCTGGGAGAAGGTGCAAAGTTATTCCAGCTCAGAAGGAAACGCCGAGGAAGCCAGCCAGTACAACGTCCCAATTTTTGAAACTATAAACTCGTCAAGTGTTCTCTACTAACTGTACTTTTGTTCTTGCCAACAATTCCTTTTCCTCACATCATCAACCGAGCCTTCATCCAGTAAGTGAAGTCAGCTTATACCGAAAGAAAAGAAATTATTCGGCTGTAGCACCCTTTTGGTGTCTAACTGCCATGCCACCCGAACGAAGCACAAGGACTGGGATACTGCCAGGTTGCGTAAGCCTAAAGAGGGGAAGTCGAGAGGCAGAGGTCGGGTTTGAACCACGGATCTTCTGGTCAGCAAATTCATGCTCTAACTACGGAGCCACCTCTCTCCTAAAGGCCGAGAAACAATGCGTTTCCACATTCCGGCACAGATTAACTTCACTTATGGGACGAAAACGCGATTGAAAATTTCCAAATCTCGTCATAGTGTCAACAAATAGCGCATTAGTCCTTCTAAAGGATGTACGTACAGAGACTGAATATAACTAAGTAATCAGTGAGAGGCTCTATTCACAACGGTGCCGCGGTTGAGATCACATACCCTACTCACGTACAACACCACTCTTAAGGTAGATATTTCTACTTGTAAGGGGTAAAAATATGGACTGTCACAGACACCGCCTTTAATTGGATGAAGAAAGTTTGATAAATACGACGAAAAGACACGGATGGTAATATATTCACGAGGGATTTGCTTCCGTCAAAAAAGTAAGACGGGTATTACTGGGTAAAAAAAACACTGGAGGAAACTCGTGGTCATGTGACATAGGGCAGAAGTGGGATCAGGTTGTGTTTGAGTCAGCTGCTGCAGCGCACAAAAACTGGCTTTCCACTCGAGATAAAATTGCTTCACTGAATTCCAACGGCAAATGTATCCAACTGGATAATCTTACTGTGAATGAGAGGTAAGGGTCAAGCGAATGAACTAGCTTTAAGGCATGTGCGGCAGCTGCGGTGTCCCGGTTGTGCTCCTGTTATTTTTGCGTGCATGATATCGAGACATCCCGTAAAATGCTCAGCCGCTTTTCTTGAAAGATACCCATTCGGTCTACAAACGTAAATTTCACGTAAACGATAGAAAGACCGATTGACGAGGGTTCACTTACTTTAAGTGTGAGCATTTTGGTAGTATTTCTCCCACCTGAGCAGCTAAACAATATAGCAAAAGTTGATTTGCTCGGCAAATTACTAACATTGACACCTCTTCCTTAAAGATGATTAAAAACGAACCCCGGCCTGGTGTGAACCCGTGCGAAGCATGCCTGTATTTGCCTCGCAAACAAGCCTCAACTGGGAACACATCAATCTTGTGCACTCGGTCGTCAGTAAAGGCTTTTCGCGCCTATGGGTGGAGGTCTTCACTCAACCAAGCTTCTAAGAAACTAAGGGGAGGCGAAGAAAACCCCGCAGGTAGTGGCCATTCTATCATCTGACTGCAAATATGGATATAAATTCAGTTACTGTGGGTGTGAACAAAGGTTCATATTGATAGGTTTTCGTTTCCATTCCACACCCGCGTACACATATGACTAAAACATATTCGGATGTGCATCGAAACCATGGATATCAAATCCTGTTAAGCTGCACAAAATCGCAGTTAGTGTGCTCCTCAGCCGGATTCGAATGTTTGAAATGCGGCGGTCACACACGGCCAAGATAGCAGTACCCCACCCCCTACGAGGAAACACCTTCAAAAGATTTCAAATGTTGCATGAGCGAGGACGTTTTTGCGTAGCAGAAGGACTAAGGATAATTGTATCGTTCTACTGGCAGTGGGACTTTGTCCGTATCGGGGTGTTTTTAAACAATTTTTGTGGAACAGCATAGTTCATTTTGTCTGGGCCAAATGCCCCAAATATCTAAAGTTTGCATTTCCGTGAGTGGCGAATACCATTGCAACATGCTGGATATTGCGGATGAGAAACGTCAGTCTCCATCTCTAAGTGACTGGGGACTAAAGGTATCACATACGGCTAAATGTGAATAAGAACCCCAAAGGAGGATACATAATTTTGATGAAGAATTCATCGTGCAAGTGAGGCAAACCTATGCTGAGGTGCAGAGGAGCATTGTACGGCTGTTTACTGGGAAGTGCACATCTCAGAAAACTCCCGAGTGTCCCGAACTCGCAAACTCTTACCTATTGAATTGAAGACTTGGCCGTTCGGCGAAGAGTAGTTGATCGGCATTGTGAGTAACTTACACCTAGAGAGGGGTGTAGCGCCAGTCATTGGTTTATCGTGCGGTCATATGTGTTTGTTGGCTCTTGAATTGACAGCAGTGTTATCACGAAAACAAACTGCCGTATAGCAACGAAGACAACGACGAATAGTGGGAAATTGTGATTTATTTTGAGAGAAGAACGACTGAGCAACAAATGAGCACTGTTTTTTCCTTTTTGCTGCACAAGCTCCCGAAGGTTTCGGTGAGAAATGTATTGCAATTATAACTGATTGGGGCACAAGTGAAATGGAATTGGGTCAACCAACTGAAAACTGCAAAAAATTACTTCACAGTGTTGCCGCATTCAGAACCAAACAGTATTATTGGATACATGTATGAATTTACGAGAGGCACTCAGTTCAGTCGTGTAAGCCAGTTGCGAAAGCCAAATGTAGGATGCAACCTTACTAGTTGCGATCATTCGAACTGATTACCTGGAAGCATCCATGAAGTGAACTCAATTCACAAGGTTCGGCAAGTATGAAGCGCAAATCGAATTCACTAGCTGCACGAGCGCAATGGTAGACAGGTGGCTCTAAGGTAAACGCCAACCCCATAGTCAAGCTACCGATGCCATATATGACCATCTGATGATCTTGATGAAAAGCCCTTTTGCACTCGAGCTTTTTAGGAATTGATCAGACATATTTGGACGAAAGAAGACGGCTGTTCAGATTCCTCCAATTTTTTCATCATTACTAGCTGTGAAAACCGCGTACTTGCCGTGCAGTGGTTATAGCTGCCACAGATTCGTTCATCGATGATTTGGGGAAGTGGAGTAGATAAGTTCGCATTGGAGGCAGGGAGCTTACATAATGGATACGTAAATAAAGGGGTATCAGTGGACTTTTAACTGGAGAAAGCGGGAGGGGAACTATGTACTGAAGACAACAGCTAGGGTGCATGAGTGTCACTGAGAGTGCGACTGAGCCATGTCCGACAATATCTCTAGCTGTCAACTTGTCCCGTTTCGGGGTCCCCATCTAGAGAGATGGGAATCAACAGCACAGCTGAGTTTACTGGTAATGGCTTTCATACCTTGCTGCCAAGTCATTTCTTGACCTATCCTGCTCGTTTCCACTCTTTACGTGGCTGTGCGAAAAGGGCCGTTCAATGAAGTCAGTCTACTGGCATACGTATATGGCCACACCAGTGCAAACTAATGAGTGTGAACAGTCCGTCTGTCCTGGGTGAGTTATTTCTTCCGAATTCCATTCGACACATTTTAGCATGGTGGTCGTTGGCTTGTTCGCTGAGCTGGGCAATTTGATGGCAAACGTTTCATCACCAATAGAGGTGACATCATCAATGCGTTATTGTGGAGCGTAGGAGTACGTAGCGGTGGGTCGGTGGTTGTGCGAATATTGGATTCACAAACAACGAAACAAGGAACTCCTTGAAGGCAAATCAATAAAGGTCACAACCCGGGACTGGAAAGGACAAAGGTCACCCTAGCATCGACCAGATTATGACGGCAGGGGATGCCAAGCTCAGAGGTCACGTGGGCATCGGCGAATGAGGACACAGGACAACGGAGCAACCAATGGAATCGCCCGACCGAACAACTAATCGCGATCAAAGGTCATCCGCTGCTAGCAGCACGTATATTAGCACACGCACAACACTACCCAACGCACAACCACCAACCCACCGCTACGCACTACTACGCTCCACAATAACCCAATGATGATGTCACCTCGATTGGTGATGAAACGTTTGCAATCAAATTGCCCAGCTCAGCGAACAAGCCAACGACCACCATCTACGCTACCTGAGCTACCAACATTTTCCTATCAGTGGTCAAACATAGTATTACTGATTCGGTGTTCCACCAGATTCGAGCAATGCTCCGAAGGCATCAGTGGTCAAACACTGAAAGATTTTTTGACGTCCTCAGCCCGCAGTGGCTGGGTTTCTGACCTGTAACATGGATTTTACCGCAGCAGTGTAAACCCGACCCTCAATGGACACGCTGGTGTAACCCCTACGACAAAGGTGATACAGTATCATGTGAGTGATACAACTACCTAGGTAGACAATCGGCTCATCTGCAAGCATGAGGTTAGGGTTCGAGCTCACCCAATCTTGCAGCAGCACTTTACATCTCGCAGGTGTGTAGCGCGTGCCAAACCGTGAGGCAGAATTATTTTCAGTATTTGCAGTACGACGGCGTTAAGTGCAAAAAGAGCCATGCCCTCTGTGTACTCGATATTTGTGGGCGAATACCCCAGGAGCGTTTTAATCCCACACTCATTAGAGGCCGATAGTGAGTCTTTCATAACTGTATCAACGATGATGTTGAAGAGGAAAGGTGAAACAGGACAGCCTTGGGGCCGAGATGGCTCAGTGATTAGAGCGCTAATACACTGACGGGATGGTTCGTGGTTCGAACACGACTTCTGCGGTCTAGGCTTGGGTAATCTGGCAGTATCTCAGCCCTCATGCCTCCTTCCTGTCTCATGGCAGCTAGGCACCTAAATGATGTTACAATCGAACGATTATCTTTATTCACAGCTTTGGCTGGCACCACTTGGTGTGTTGAACTCAAGCGAGCGCTTCCCATAGACCTTTATACCTCTGCAGGAGTTGGTGTACAGCGCCCTAAGAAAGGTCAGGAATAAACTAATTTGTCGATTTATTGAAATTCGGTCCTCACAACTCAATGAATTTGGGCTTTGTGAAACGACATGTGACAGAGGAAATCAAAGGATCTCATCGACGAGCAAGTAGGGGGGGGTGCAACCAACACAGGCTTTATTTTCGGTATTCGTGTCCCAATCTGAACAATTCCTTCTGTCCTGGTGCAACTATTCCAGCTATTTTAAACTGGACCCAGATTTCGCTAGTATTTGAGCCATACCGGAATTCGGAGGTCAAAAATCTGACATGCGAAACCGGAATCATCATACCTGGGCAGGGGAATGTGCACACATTTAACTTGCGATTGGTATGCCCAGCAACTTTACATAGATCGCCGTCTTATAGTGACCGCTTTTGGCCATTTCCCCTAAGGCGTTACAGAATGACTTGGCAGCGAAGTATGAAAGCCATTACCAGCAAACTCAGCTGCGCTGGTCACTGCCGTCTTCCTGGATGGGGACCCCGAGACGGGCCACATCAATGGCTAGAGACATTATCAGACATGGCCCAGTCGCGCCCTCAATGGCGCTCGTGATTCAACGCTAATGCCTTCAATACATAGCTCCTTTTCCAAACCCCCACTTGACAGCCCACTGACAGTGCTGGATTTATGCACCAATTTACCAGCTCGCGCCTGCAATGCGCAGCTGCCTACCCCGCCCCCCAATCATCGGTGAACGAAACTGTGGCAGCTACAACCAGTGTACGACAAGTACGCGGTTCTTACAGCTGACAATGATGATGATGATGATGTTACAGAATGATTCCTACTATTCCTGTTGTGCAAACCACCTCACCACTGAGAAGTAAAGGCTGCGAGTTGATGCGTGAAGGAAATGCATTCGCGTTAACACACTTACTCGCCTAAATCGGCAGACTGGGCGTTTTGAGTGGCCTCGACAGTGATAAATATACAGTTATGGATACACTTGTGAAATTTTTATACACTTGATTTCCAATTGTTGTCCGATAGAAGTCAGCCGGGGAGGCAGGTAACAACACCGTCCTTTCATATTAGAAAGGCACGTTCGATTCTCTTATGACCATCCAGATTCTCGAACATTAAGCTGCACCCATAGTTCCTATACGAAATAGAAAAGATATGAGCGCAAGGGTCGAAAGGAACACGGACAGTACAATATAGAGAATGCATTAGGCATTCCATCAATGGAACCGAAGAAACCTCGAGGAGAACGCAACGCATCCTGAAGCGGATAGCTATTCTGTATCCAGCTGTTAGGCTTGGGAAAACAGGGTGATTCAACCCTCGTGCGTCCTACAGATATCACATTTCGTTCATGTAAACCAGTTTCAACCTCTGTCATCAGAATGACATTATAATGATTATCGTCAATTTCGTCTCATGAAAGTATAGCGCGTGCGTCGGTAAACAAGGTGAGGAGTCATGATATTTAAACCTAAACGAAATGCTCCTAACATTTTAGGAAACATCTGAAACCATGTGTTAGAGGAAGCGCCCAACAATGAAGGCAGAAATTCAATGACCTTCCTCGACAATAAAACCAGTTTTACCCCGTGGAAACGACAAAGAATGAAACAGACAATGTAGTCATGACGTGTTAACGTACTCAAGGAAACGGGCGATTGAGCATTCGAAAATCCGGTTAGGCCACCACCTCGCTTCATGTGCACCGTTCGTCAGAACACCATCCGCCTGGACAGGACGGTTTGAAACTGCTTACTCCATATTTCCATGCACTGTCTACAGATATTTGGTTTTAGTGGGTTCAAGTGACATCAGCAGATCACTTCAGTGAGACAGTCCGTGATTAACTCATCCACTATCACCACCTGAATTTTTTTAGGAACAAATGCACATTCACATGTGACCGTGAATATTGAACAAGGGTAGTTGCATATTTTGGATATCACAACCGTCATGTGTAAGTCAGGAGTGCCATGGCCAAGAATGGAGACGTTGAGAGCAAGACCGCATGCTAAATATACATGAGTGAATTAAGGAGACATCCCTGCTCGTTACCTCACGGAAGTATACATAAATTTTCCTCGCTGAAGAGGCTACTTGAAAAAAGAATCATCTTCAAGTGATCTTCTCGATGGCGAGTACGTACATTTGCACGCGAAATCTGGATGAGGTACAACACCAAGACTGGTTATAAATTGAACTACTATGGTCCAACTGCAATGGTTCATTTTATTTTTTTCGCTTACCCA
>NW_008751747.1:374567-392024 GCF_000715545.1 Opisthorchis viverrini
GGAAGTATACTAACTTTTCCTCACTGAAGAGGCTACTTGAAAAAAGAATCATCTTCAAGTGATCTTCTCGATGGCGAGTACGTACATTTGCACGCGAAATCTGGATGAGGTACAACACCAAGACTGGTTATAAATTGAACTACTATGGTCCAACTGCAATGGTTCATTTTATTTTTTTCGCTTACCCAAACGCTGGTACTAGTGGGAAGACAGTGACCGGTCCATTCACTCTCTTGAAGAACCATCGCTTTGAATTTTCTGCGTTCAAAAAGTCCTTGTAGTCACAGTTAACGCGTTCGAAACTAGTAACGGTATCCCCTCTTCATCCGCTCTGGCGATTCAGTCAACCGATGATTCGGACAGTTTCAATGGATAATCGACAATCACGTGATTGATCTAAACGATGTCCGAAGTAGAAGAAAGTGCGGTTTTTCATGCCCAATATGATTCATAAGAATAAGTATACGATGCAGCAGGCTCTTGGTTTCTCAGTTAAACACATACAATGTCCAAGTGATAGAATTCATCAGGTGTCTGAATAAGAGTCTAATGACCTGGAGCCATGCCACAATTGACGATTCTGGCGGTAGCAAATCTCAGCAACACCAAAACATAGGAAAGACCACTTTGAAAACAAGGATGATCAAGGTTCGACGGCCAAGTCCTCTAATTCGTTTTCCAAATCTTCTAGATCAGATTGTGCAAAGAGATCCTCATCCACGGCGAGGTCATCTGAAAAACAGAACGAAAAGTTCTGGCGGTTGTAAGTTGAACGGACGATCCTATCAGTCTTGCTGACAGGATAAAGGTTTATTCTACATGACTTCCAAAGTTTACGATTGCCAGGCACCTGCACAATGCTCAAACAAGGGTGAGTATCAGTCCAGGAAGTGGCTGCGTCAATCAGATACCCATTCTGGTGTGGAGCTACAGTAAAAAAAGGGTAAAAATTCAGTCTTCGCCGGCGGTTGCACCCTCAGAGACCATATAGCTTGGTGACGGTGCACCATTCTTACCGGTTGTTCACATCAAAACACAATAGTCGTTAACTAAAGCTCGAGAGTGGGCTAATGGCGAGTTTAATCTAAGCCCAGTGGGAAACACGGATATCCTACGTGACCTGTGTTGTTCAGGTTAGGAATTGATTGGTCTATGCACCAAGAATTGGAGTGATGAACCAATGTCTAGCTAACTTCACACACTTCATGTATGGGTCATTTCTAGTTGACCCTTACGATCTTATGGACAGGGAACGGCGCTCTGACGAAGTTATTTATTGCCCGACACTAATACTTCCTTGTTCAGGTCTGAACACCTTACTCTGACCTTCAAGAGCGTTATTACGCACTTATCAACAGCATTCAAGACCATGCTGGGGAAGTGTGGAACCAAAGCTGCTTCCCCATCGACACTATGATGGCCGGTGGCATTAGAACGGTCCTACCATGACGCTTCCACTTTGCGCTATTGTATTTGATAGCAAGCTACCTCTCACACAGTCACAAAGTCGGGAGATTTCGCTCTCACTCTCTCTCTCGTTGTCGTACAACCATGATTTATTTGGAAGCCTTATTATGGATAGAAGAATTAAGGTGGAAGAAGGGACTAAGTGCTAGTCTACTAAAATCATCCCGAAGTGCGTACACCTCTAAGTACGCGTTCAGGCAATCTGAATAGAAGGTGACAACAAGATTGCCACTGACTAGGTTGGCAACCATATGTTGCAGCGTGTCCAACCAGGCGAAGTGAGCATTACGCGATCCCCACCCTGCAAGGCAAATAGCACCAACAGCTACCAAACGTTTCGCGATTTCTTCTACAACCCAATGCCTTGTCAAGAGTTGATCGTCTCTCTGTTTCCGTCACTCTGAATTGGGCACAGATAATGGCACTCTCTTCGGAAAACAATGGATAGGCATACGCAACACATACGCCGACAACAACCAACACGAGCTATGGTTCTGAGACAACGATTGTCGAAAAACTGAAGACGTTTCAGTTCCGCAGCCATACAGAGAACAGCCCACGCTGTAGTTCAATCCCTTGAGATTCAGTGATACACCAATCTGACGCCATACGTCTCAAATTAGCAAACGTGACCCGGGCCTTGCAGATTCGTGCATTGACCTCATCTGTCACAGTAGAGTCAGAACCAATACGACCTCCAAGATATGTAAAACGCTCCACAACTTCCAGTACCTCTCCCTGGATTTTAAGTGGCGCGTTCAGTGACTGCACGTCCACAAGCATGACCTTACACTTCGTGGGTGCAAAATGCATACCAAAGGACGGGATGACTTTGGTCAGTTCATCCAAGAATACTTGCGGAACGATGTCGTCTGCGTACTTCAGATAGACAAGGTTTTCCTCACAGGTTATTTGAACTCCGGCGTTTCGAAGACCTTCCAGCGTTCGTCTCATTATCTCATCGATCACGAAGTTGACAAGGAGTAGAGAGAGTGGGCATCCCTGACGGACACCCCTTGGTGTACGGAAGTTTTTGGAGAGCTCTCCGTACACTCTCACACGTCCAGGTGCCTGGGATGCAAGGAGCTTATTATGTCCACGAACTTCCGGGGCGTTCCTTGGTGGGCAAGCATGTCAATAAGGAAAGACCAGTCAACCGAGACAAATACGCCTTGTAAATCCAGGAACACTAGAATTGTGGGTAGCTTATACGTATGGCGTTGTTCTAGCACCTGACGAACTGTGATGGTTTGGTCAACGAAATACCTAACAGATACGAATCCCGCTGTTCTCGAGTCAGTGTTTCACAAGCCACCGTAAGGCGACAAAGCACGAGTGACGCCAACAGTCTCGTTACGACCGAGGTCAAGCTGACTCCCCTGTGGTTACCACACTCACTACGAGTCCCTTTTTTTAAAAAAAAATTGGTACATTCAGAGACTCTCCCAAGTTGTCTGGGACAGACTCCTTCACCCAAATACAAGTAAGCAGATCAGACAAGCGCTGACTGAGTAGTTCACCCCCACCTTTGAACAGTGCGGGTGGGGGGTCATCCGGAACAGAGGCTCAGTGCCGCTTGAGAGAACATATGCAGTCGTAAGCCTCCGATGTCGTAGGTGGTTCCACCTACAACGTCCACGGTTCTATGTCAGCGGTGGACTCAGTTGAGAGGCGTTCTCTTTTATTCATGATATTCACTCCATTCCGATCTTTGATGGTTCCGCTGAAAGGTGGTTTCCGGGGACCGGTTGCACCGATCAACCTAAACAGTCTTTGGGCATTACCAGGTTTCCGAGTTTCTTCGGTTTTTTTGGCTTTCTGCGTCCACCACACCTCACGGCCGGTTTGCACGCTCACCTTCACCTGACGTCTGATAACTCGTCGTATCAAGTTATGTTCGGGGCCGGCTGAGATGTTTCTCCGAGATTTAAGCAGCGCCACCGTTCGGTCTGATATCCAGTGCCTGAGTGAACCTGGTGGTGCTGCGCCACAGGCGAGATTTCCAAAACTATGAAATGGGGCGGTGCAAGAACATACTGATCAATCGAATCATCAGGCTTCTGATATCGCTGGAATCGTGTGAAAGTTCCAGTGAGTGACCCATAGGAACCTCTCAGATTTGGATACAAAAGTGTGGATTACTTATTGTTGGCACGTTTGAACGTTAACGTTAGTACTTTTTCAATTACCAGACGTATAGCAATTTGACGTTCCTGCATTCTTGCTAACATACCTAGCGGATGAGCGGAAGATGAAAATATTCAATATTACGACGCAGCAAGAAATACTTCATCACAACACACCCAAACAAGATTAAGGAAGACGATAGCGTTTACAAAGGTACGTGTAAGAAGACCGGCTACCAACTAACGTCAAGCCAATACAAGCCGTTTTGCACCAAATGGTTCTGGTTCAAACTTAAGGATAATCCTCTTCGAAGGTTCAATCTACAAAGCCTGAAATTTTAAAAATAGGTGAACACACTTTTGGCTGTTATCTTCTACGCTGAAGGTGACATTAACAATCCAGAGAGCAACTGAGTATTCGGATTAGTATCGTCAAATCGGATGCACGGTGGCTCAAACTCTCAATTTGGCATACGGGATTCGTATTGGTGGCCAAAATTGGATTAAATGGTTTCAAGTTAGTTTCAGGTTGACGGAAACTCGGGGACTGCGCCTACCTGATGAGCCCCAAGAGGGGCGAAACCGGTCGTGGACTGTCGACGAATTTTCAGCAACCTTATGGGTGGTGCATTACGAATATACATGTTTCGCGATATCTCGAATATCGTAGCGACTGAAACATGAGGCGACCTGGTGCAGCACATTCAGTTGCCTGGAAACATCACAAACGAGAGATTCAGCTGGGTTCTAGGTGAGTCTCTCGCAAAACCAAATTTGTTTGCAAATGAGTGTATTTCGTTGGATCATAATCCGTTTGAAGACTGTTCTTGGTTGCTACTCCCATGACATAATATATTGATTCACTTGAACTCGAAAAAACTCAGTGGTTACGCCTGGAAGCCACTGACCAGATCATCCGCGTTTCGAAATCCAACCTAGCCTCTCGAATGGTCTCATCTAGGGTGGGGCAACTTGGTGGTGTCGCAACTTTCGTGTTACCTTCGGACGGCATGGCAGCTTAGTGATTATTATCCTTCTACATGACTTCGCTGAAAGTTCCACGAAAACTCGAGTGAACAATACTCCATAACCATAAACCACACCACTCCTTTCGAGACACTACTAGTAATGTCTGACCGACAATGAATTGCCGAATCGCAATAAGCACAGGGGATCAGCATGACTCCAGTCGTAACGAAACTCTTGGCGTCCCATGTCTTTCGCCGCCTTATGGCGACTCGATAGCATTAGGCGGAATATCAGATTGGTAACGACTTCGTTGACCAAACCTTCTCGCTCTGCAAGGCGCTAGAACAAAGTTGTACATATTGAAACACTCCTTAATTTTGGCATATTTGGCTTAGTTGAACTATCTGTTATCCTTAAAACTCTTGCTCAGCGGGGAATACGCCAGAAGTTAACCAATATAGTATAATATTTGTTTTTTCCAGACTTTCTGGTGAGTGAGAGTATACGGCGAGCTCCTCAAAAGCTTCCGTATACAAAATGGTGTCCGATAAGGATGTTCACTCCGTCCATTTTTACTTAATTTCGATAGGATAATGAAACGAACGCAGGAATGTCTTCATTACCCTGGTGTTTAAATAGCTGATGATGAAAAACTTGCTGATCTGAAATATGCAGAAATCGTTCTTGTCTTCGAAGCGAAAAAAAGCGCAGCTATCCACGGATGACCCAAACAGTCATCCCGTCCAACAGCATGTGTTCTGCACCCACAAAGTGTAAGATCATGCTCGTGGATATGCAGTCGCTAAACACGCCACTTACGATCCAGGGAGAGGCACTCGAAGTTGTGGAGCGTTTTGCCAACTTGAAAGTCATCTTTGTTCCGAGTGCAGCGTGCACGAATCTTCCACTCCTGAATATCAAGAGCAACGTGTATCACACTATGTATGAGTTGTTTTGCTATATGGCTGTGAGATGTAGCTTATTCGAGCAGCGGAACTGAAACGCATTCAGCTTTTCGACAACCGTTGTCTCAGACCTACAGCTTATCTAGTTTGGTGTCGGCGAATCTGTAGCAAGGAACTTAGAAAACGAGTGATCGGTTGTTGAAATGGATTTTAATCGAAGAATGTATCCAGCACCGAAAAATGCAGTAGTTGGGTCACGTATTGCAAATTCCGATTTATTGGTTGCTGAAAGGGGTGTCCCTTTCCGTATCTGATTTGGTGGCACAAGCAGTCAGATGGTCAGAGGGGTATGAAGGACATGAGGAAAAGTCTGAGTATTACCGATTCAAATCACCATCCACGTGGTCCGCGTAATCCGTGTGCACGGTTGGGTACGTCGCAATATGTGGCTGATGATCGATTGCAACCATGCTATTGTTATAGGTTTCCATCCGAATTGCCTGAATAAGTGCTTGTAGGTGTGGGCACCCGGAAATGACTGTAGTAAGCTGGAACCAAGCCCCCTGCCCATCAACTTTTATTCTTTTCTTCACAATAAGGCTTTCCAATAAGTTATGGCTATTACGACAGCGAAGCAACAGTGTTCAACATCTATGTTATGTTGTCAATGATCATGATAACGAAAGTCAATTTATGGGGCTTCGTATCGCACACACTGATCTGCACCGCAGTCAGAAAATACCATTTCTAGTGTAATGCAAGAAAACTGAGCATCAGGCCCAGAAACAACTCATTAGTTAGACTGGCCACAGTCACAAGTGAACCGCAACGAACAAATATAAAATTGCTGCCTTGAAACAATAATGAGCTAGAGAAACAGGCTGACAAATACAACATGGCGACCAAATTTCACACGTACTTTGATTGCAAATTCCATTGCTAGGACCAGGTGCAGCGCATGCACCAAGTATCTCCACTTCGCCACCTAGAAGATGGGAGGAGATACAAAAAAGATATATAGGATCTACAAGGCTATTTGGTTCTTGAGTTAAAACGATCCAGTTTCATACAGCGTATCACATCCTCATGACAGGGGGGACACTAGCATTCAACTATTGCTGTCAGTAGGAAAGACGGAGACGCAAAAATCGTGTGTGAAGAACCAGCCGAAATTATGGAAGCGACGATTTTTACATACAAATATCAAAAAGGAGTGGGTTATAGATAGGCAGACCTTTCAGACAATGAGCTCATGAAGCGAGGGGCCGAGATAACTCAATTGTTAGAGCGCGAATTTACTGACCGGAAGGTCCGTATTTGAACCCCATCTCTACTTCTCGACTTTTCTTATCTGAACTTGGGCAACCTGACAGTATTCCGGTCCTCGTGCTTTCTTCTGGTGGCATGGTGGTTAGGCACCGTTACAGCTGAAAGGTCCATGAAGCGACGCAATTAACACTGGTTTTTGGCTACTCAATTACCGTTCAGTAGTAAGAATATACGAGCTTGCGTGGGTTGATAGTCACGCTTGTAGACAACTGGAAGTTGAGTGCGTCCGATCAGTCACCAGAATCTACAAAAATTGAAAGAGAGTTTGTGTGCGAAAAACTGTCACGACTATAGAAGCGTTCAAAGCCCTGATGCCTTAGATGACTGGCTGCAATTGTGAGCAAAAATCCATCCAGGCATAGCTTGTTAAAGTTGTTCAAGTGGGCGCAAGGTTTGATCGAGAATGTCGATTGAGTTCCTTATGGCCCGAAGCTGCCTTATTGTTCGAAAGGACGGACCGGAAGTGGCCTGACACCCTAACGTATGTCGGCTTTAAAATCATCTAGTATTTAGGGAAATCCTCATCAATATATCGATATTGGATCGCCACTCATAGGGGCACAGTATCGGTATAAGTGTCCCATATTCACGATAAATGCGCCATGGTTGGATGTTTGGTAATGAATCAGTAAAGAATAATGGGAGAGGAAGGGTCAGAAATCGCCATACCTATATAAATTCTACCGTTCCAAACCACCATCATGGACCTTTCATAAGCAATCCAAGTGACCAAACGGGGCTTAATAAATTAATCCGGGTACCCGATTAACTTGTTGTTTGACGGAAACAGGTGCATCTAGATATGAACGCGGTCGACTGCGTAGACATCCGAGATTTGAGCAGTGCCACCGTTCGGTCTGATATCCAGTGCCTGAGTGAGCCCGGTGGTGCCGCGCCACAGGCAGAACTCCCAGCACTGTGCACAGAAGTGGTGATCTCGTCCCAGTATGAATTCACATCTGATTATGGAGCATTTAGAAGAGAGTTCAGAAGACTGTTCTGATAAGTTCGTCCAACATCCAGATCTGCTAGTCTTTCGATTGCAAGACGACTTTTCAGCACCTTACGTGGTCCTGGAATGCGAAGGGTCAGAATCCAATACGACCGACAGCAAGTTATTGGTCCGCGCCATCGGTAGCTGAATCGTTCAGCTGTAGCCTAGCTGCCATGCCACCCGAAGGTTGGACGAGGGCTGGGATACTGCCAGGTTGCCCAAGCCTAGACTGGGTAAGTCGAGAGGCAGAGGTCGGATTCGAACCACAGACCTTCCAGTCAGTAAATTCACGCTCTAACCACTTCGGCCATCTCGCCCACTCGGTAGCTGATGGTGACGTGATATATTTGAGCTCGTAACCGACATGCCGTTGGAGAACTGCGTGTGGCTAAAGGAATTCAGCTATTTCAGAAGTTGGTACTGTAGAAAAACAGACCGCCGTCAGCACACAGCTCAATCAACCGTTCACCATTGTCTGTACATACGGAATCCATACTGTGCTGACCACCTAATTGAGTCTCCGATGCGCTAAGCATGCCCACTTGTGTATTCATATCGCCGGTAACAACGATATCTGAACATTTACCTCGCCGCAACAGGGCATTCAGGGTGTCGTAAAAACTGCGTACGACGGCGTCAGATTTACACACAACAGGGGAGTAAGCAGACACGACAAAGATACACCGATTAGCTTCCCGCTTGTGAGACTCCTTCACAGACGTTGCCAGATGAACCTCACAGAGGCGACTATCAACAGGTATCCAGTCAAGTAAGGATACTTCCGCCCGGTGACTTAGCACAATACCAACCCCTGCACATCCCGCCGCAGCAGCCTGTGGATCGCCTGAGGTGCGCAGCCAGAAGCGAGTAAAGACTGATGGACCGGTTAGCTCAACCATTGTGCTTGCATCTTGAATTCTTGTTTCTAAGACAGCACACATCAATGCTAAGCGAGTCCAGTGTGAGTGCAAGCTTGCTGTCCCGCTTGCTTCATAGTGAGGACATCGAAAGCGGCTAGATAGCCTAGGCGTCGAGGCTTGAAGATTGATTTAGAGACAGGTGAGGACGTGGTCGTCGGATCACACGCATATGTTGCTTGTAAAACCGTTGCGGGACGAACGAAGTCATCAGTCCTAAGTGCTGGGCCTACAAGGATAGAGGGGGAAATAAGAGAAAGAAGGGTGGCGTCAGCAGTAGCATGGTTTCGCTTGCCCATCCTGTTGTATGCAGTGAGTGAGGCGACCCGGCTGATGGTATCATGAGACAACCGATGTGGCATGCGTTTATTTGTATATATGCAGTTCATGGTTGTACGTGGGCTGGGATGCTGCCAGAGCGCTCACACCTAGACAGGAGGACGATTACGGTCCTCAACCGAAGCCGTTATCTAAATAGCCTAACCGCAAGGCAGCGGTGTTTGGCTGGAAATGCAGATACATTAACATTTTTACGGAACACGTCACCACACATGTTCCAACTCTCAACCTGGAAGACCGGGGCACTTTGTTCGCCATACCTCTAACCACTGACCAATTTGGGATGCGACTCTGCGAGTGTCGCGAAATATAGCTCACACCCCGCACTGAAGCTAAATAGTACACAAACTGACACACCACGGTAAGGTCCAGTCTCGTCGTGACGGAGTCATTCAGATATAACGTCCTTTCGGTGCCTAGCTACCATGCCACCTGAAGGAAGCACGAAGACTAGGATACTGACAAGTTGCCCAAGCCTAGACAGAAGTCGAGATGCATAGGTGGGTTCGAGCCACGGTCGTTCCATTCAATAAATTTGCGCTCTAACAACTGAGCCATCCATAGAATTAACTAGCCATACATGTGCGCTGTAAGCGCACCTTTCGAGTGATACGGACCGTCGGGCCAACTCTCACGTGGGTTTCTACTGTTCAGTTCTTGAACAGGATTTGTAACCATGGGGCAGCTGTAAGTCATACTGGTGGCTTCAAAAATATCCCTTCCTGTTCACCTTCCTGTCCTATTCCTCTGAGTTTCCAGTGGGCACATGGCGTTCAGATGACTGCACATTCGGCTCAGAGCAAACCACATGGGGTGTGCAGAACCATCGGCGTCGCCCAATGTTAGGGGGCGAATCCACCAGGTACACCACCGATATAAGTCATTCTGACCGAGCTTTATCTCTCGAGATTGCCCCACACATTAGGTATCCGGAGGCTACGTAGATTACAAACTTGGATTCGAATTGGCTAGTCCATAATCATCCTGCGAAATAGGGTACCTGGTACAAATGGGCAGTTGAGACAAAACGGGTAAAAACAAAACACACAAACTGTAAACCCATAAAGAGAGGCTCACGGCGGCGAGAAACACAAAGGTCCCATAAGCTTGAATGACGACACTTCACTGGACGAAGTCAGGACTGTCTACTAATTCCTCCCCACCAAATCAGGCGAACAGATGCACTACCTTAATGTTTAGAATGGACAATAACCCAACGCACCAACTTCATCTGGCTCCTCGATGAGCAGAAATGTATTCAGGTCAATTTCTCGCATGGGGCCATTGTACTGAAAAGGAGAGGAACAAAAAGGTACGTGCGTTACATGGATGGATGCAGCTTTAGCAGACAAAAACGAGACGTTCTTAGTATACGGACCAGAATACAGAATCTTGTCCAACTCCCAAAGAAGTTGAAAAATCCAGCCCAAGACTACGTGTTCTTCAATTATTCAAAATACCCAATACTTTCATTTCAATGGAAAACTTATACTGTATGGAAATTACACTAACCATACACACAGGGTTGCTGAAAACTCTTCGACAGCCCACGGCCGGTTGGGGCTCATCAGGTCCTCGAGTTTCTCTCAACCTTATGTTCCACTTGAACCAAATTGCACGATCGCCAAATACACTCGCTGGCACACCAATTTGGATTTTACAGGAGGCCCACCTGAATCCAAGCTGAATCTCTCGTCTGAATATGAATCTCTCTCGACTGTATGTACTGCATGAAGGCAACTTCTGGTTTCAGTTTGAAAGACAGCCAGTAGATTTATAATGTTTTCTTTCAGATTGGACCAACTTAGTTTCCTTCGTCCGTCATTTTCCGAGTAGTGTGGTGTGCAATGTCATCCCTTATCATTAATTTATGACGTAATGACAAACACACCGGTTTATAAGAGGGGGTTAGCTGCAATGTAAACCGGTGAATCGACGCCCACGTTTTCGAAGGCAGTCTGAAATATTTGTAAGCACTACTCTAGCGCTCCAGGTATGGAACATGGTTGGTGACGTTGACAGTTATACAAATTACCTCATTCTCGTCTTGCTCCCGAACACCACTGAATACGACATCACCTTCACCGACTTCTTCATCCACGCCCTCTTTGACCAAGTTCGGATTGAACTCGAAGACCTCACGACCGCTTATCTGGGAAAAGGAGAATTAAACTTTGCCTTGAACAGCATGCGGGTGGAGAGAGAAAACAAACATTTATTGTTTCGCTAGAGTTGACATTGAGGAGACAGTGGTGTACGATGGGTAGAACAAATGGGTAAATCTTACATCCCCCACGCCCTTAAGAGACATCAAGGGATATGAAAGTATCTCTTATAAGCCTTGACACCAGGGATAGAGAAAGCAAAGTAGTGATCGAACAAATGCCAAATTAGAAAAAATGCTGTTATGGGAGTGAAAACACAGGCCATATTCGATGGAGCACATGTTAGCCCACACGTTTTGTAATAAACATATCGTTGGCGGAACGGTACATTAAAATTCCAATGCGATTATTATTTTGCGGACTGGACGGTACAAACTTTAAAGCATATCCTAGAGGGGTGTAATGATCTTAAATCATACATTAAACCAGCGCTACAACGTAAACCCTTGAGGAAGTGGCGCTGGGTATAACTATCAGGGTAGACGAACACAGGATACTGAGAACTACAAACTTGTGATGCATGGGGCCAGGACTGCCGATCGTACACGACTGTACAGTGTAGGTTGGTTATATCTGTCTTGAAATCCCACATCAGTTATCGTACGTTAACCCTTGAGTAATTTTCAGTGCGGCTTTGGTCAGCGTTTGGTTGATCAACCACGAGTTGACTTGTTTCAACCTGTGTCTGTACTCAAGTGAATCTGAGACAGCGGAATTGACTCTACGGAATATTGGTCCCATGAAGAACGAATTCCTCTGAAGTAAGAGTGATTGAAGGATGGATAGCAACCAGTTGAGTGGAGTTGTTGGATAGAGAGCTTTGTTCCTGGGACACCAGACAGAAGCAACGTTCTAATTTCCAGCGCCCTTTTGGCTTAGCTTGTCTGTCCAAAAAGAAACCCTAGGGCTGGGATACTGCAGACTGTTCAAGAATAGACAGCCGAAGTCAAGCGGAAAAAGTTTGGTTCGAACCACGGACCTCTCGGTCAATAAATTAGCGCTCTAACCATTGAGCCACCTCGCTTGTCTGTGTCGAAAGATGAATTGTCAGTCAGCAACCAGATGGTATTCATATCAGAAGCCGAATGGCCCAGGACAGAGACAACCGAAGGAATGAATAATGAATCTGAATTCACAGCTAAGTGGCGACTGGGAGTCACAAACCAGCTGCAAGCCTTGCAACGAGGTAAACTAGGCGGCCGAAGAAACATCGACCGAAGCGAGAAGGAAAGATAAGATTGCTCCCGACAACACAAATAATAGACTTCGAAAGCGGGATCCTTTGCAAAAATCTATAAACCCACAAGATAACAAGGGCTGTCCAAAAGTGACGAAAAACAAACCTAAAGAGAAATTTCGGTCTTGGTGTTGGGTTTTGTTAGAATGAACACTGGTTTAGGAGGATTGCTCCACCAGATAACGACGTCGTATCAACTGGTATTGACACACAAGGGTAAATGCATAAAAGATAGAGGAATGGGACCGCAATGTACTACACTTACCCCGGCTGTGCGACCCAGTTTGAAATCCGCCTCGCGCTTCAATTTCGCAGTTCTTCCTAGCTCAATTTTCTCTGCACGCTAGATGAAACAATAAATTTAAACGGTAAGCAGGGAACCACATTTTCTTACCTTCCGTTTTTTCCATTCCATAAATGTTTTAAACGTGACTTTGGTTTGGTTGAGTCCAAGAGCTTGTCGCTGAAAAAACACAGAAGAAGAGATAAAATCTCAGCGGAATTACAGGCCTTGTCGGACTCACGTGGTAATGTTATGCAGCTGAAACAACTGAGGTCCCTGTTTCGAGAATGGAACCATAGACGGACGATTGGTCCTCTGCTCACTCAGGACGAGGCTGTTGTCTGCATTACAGAACTGTATTACGAAGCTCATAAGTGTTTCAACATACTCGATATACTGTACCTTTACTGCATTCTATCCATCGTATTCTCACCAATGTTAGTCCTTGATTATCTCCCTATTGCGTTGCTGGTCACTCTTTACGAGGAGTGACTCTTTACATGGATTCCGGATATTCTGAGTCAATTCATCCTCCTCACAGCAGCCGCCCTCGTAGGAAAAGTACCCCCAGGCGAAATGAAATCACAGGGAACTGTGACAGAAACATACATACGTAACTTCGTCCGTAAATTTGTGAAGGCTACTGGCTGATGTCTCAAACTACAGGTGAGGCATCTTGCATGATTGACACTGCGTTTATTAACGTCTTTACAACTGTGCATTTGTTATGGGATTTTAAGTATGGCTGATTGGAAATAGTTCAATTTCCCACACCAAATGTCTACCCTCCACTGCGTAATAGAAGCAACTGTATCGTGGACATTGGGGCGAGGAGAAATACCAACTACAGTGTTCCCTCGCCCAAAAAGCGGTCCCCTCTGAAGTGCCTCCCCTTGATACCTGTTAGGTGGTCACTGCATTTCTACGTGCACACCCAGCAATAACAACCCAAACCAAAGGTGGTCACTTTCTACGTGCACACCCAGCAATAACAACCCAAACCAACCTCACGTGTGGCACCTTTTTGAAGGGGAAATAATTCCATACATACCTTATCGACCCACTTGGAAACCTCAGGCGGACTTTGGAGCTGTACGTTAGGGCGAAGAGTGTCGCTAACCATAGGTTCACTTGAATATCATTGGAACACCACTTCAGACCCGTCAAACACCAGCTGAATAAACTAAGAACACACTGTCGGAGCTAAGCAATTGGTGCTTTTATTGCCAACGAGCAGAAGCAGTGCAGGACAGACGCATCCAGCTAATCCACGAAATGAGATGTGAACTACCCAAACCCACGACCATGTTAAAGGCACTCAAGAAAGGATGCACCCACCAGCAAGAGAACCTAGTTGGCAGAAATTACCGTCGGGTCACAGAAACACGTGAATATTGGTCTGATATCTGAACACCTCTCTATAAAATCATTCATCATACCAGGAAACCAATGTCCACCGGCTCCTACAAAGAATTCACCCAATTACCAGAAAACCAGTGTTCAGAGAGCCAAATACACAATCCGATATACATGTTACAAGAGTATGATCTGATTTCCGACACCAGCAAACTTAGCCCTTATTCAGTCAGCCACCATATTGAAAGCTGAAATAACTTCACTCATCCACAGCAAATGCAGCTCACCAAAGCGAACAGATCTTTGTTTCCCATGTAACGCTAACTAGAATCAATAATCCGTATTAGATAAGCCGTGCCAAGTTTCCATATTTATACCCATTCCTCTAAGCGCCACCCAAAGACACGTTTGTGCACTTTCGTAAACCATTGGAGAGTGCACGTATAACAGTGACAGAGCTTGCCATACAAGGTTGGTCAATGGTAGCCTGAATAACAGTGTCCTGGTCCTCAACGTTGGGAGCTGGAACCTGGGTAGCAACTTTCTCCTTAAAAATCTAGGCCGCTCCGACAGCCTTGCGTCACGCAGCTGCCTTGCGGCTAGGCTTTTTAAAAATAAACCCAATGACCCTAATAGCTCACCTATTTAAGTATGGGCGCCCTCGCAGTATCCCATCCCACATGCAGCCATGAATTGCACACCCCAAATAATCCAACATCAAATTGTCCATCGCGTGGTACCAACAACCGAATCACCCCACTTGCTACATACAGCAGGAGTGACGAAATCATTCGCCGTCCATGGCCGTTGGCTTCAATATTTCCAGTTGGTTCAGCCGCCACGACCACAAATACTTCGAAAGCATCTCTCAACCCCCGAAGCTGAGCTCATCTGACAGCCTTTGATGTTCGCACTCCAAAACAAGCTGAACAACAGACTGTTCTTGCACGTGCGCTGGACCCACTTTCCATTAATACGTGCTGTTTCTCCAAAACGGGGATTAAAGACCCAAGCCCGGTTGTTAAACTGAGCTCCCATTAGTTTCCGCTTGCTTCTGATTGCGCACCTTGGGAGGTCCAGAAGCCGCCGATGCTGGCACTTATTGGGTTGGAGTTGCCCTAAACCATCAAGCTGAAGAATCTCTTTCTGAAAGATCGACCGCAGGTAGTCGCCTCTGTGCGGCCTCTTTGGCGACGTTTGTGAAAGCATCCGGTAAACGTGCCGATAATTTCTGCCTGTTCATCGTCTGTTCGCGCCCCGACCAACTGTAGTTCTGATATACTCACAGACTGCTTTGACGTCACCTTAAGACCCTCGTCGCAGCGGGTGAAGTGCTCAGACAGTATTGTCGTTTTCATGGATATGAATGTGCAAGTCGGCAGACTTGACGCTGTTGAGGCTCATTTTGGATGGTCGTCTGAAACCGGAATATAAACTCAAGGATAAAGGCGAACGCCCGCTGTAGTTAAATGCTGACCGCAGATTACTGTACAGGACTGAATTCCGAAAGAAACACAGCCGCTTAGATAAATGGCGCGCCCCTCATCAGGCGAGCCAACCGCCAACACAGATAGACCACATGGATATTAGGCATAAGTGGTTCGAGTCGATTACCGACGGTCGCTCGTTCTGGAGCGCCTATGCGGATTCGGATCACGCGCTTGTTTGATGCTGCTTCTCGTTGCGCTTTTCAGAGCTGCACAAAATGAGTACATCTCATCTGGCCGTTAAAAAGCTCTTGGATATCTATGTGAAACAGGTCTACCGGAAACCGGCCTTCATAAAACACGTCTTCTGATGTTGAATCTTACTGCAAAGTACTGTCTGCAACCTTGAGAAACGCTTGGCGCTCCGTTTGTGGAATGGTGCAACCAACTAGATCTAGGCGTTCATCATCATCATCATCATCATCATCATCATCATCATCATCACCATCATCATCATAAACAACACCGTCGGTAGAATGAAATCGATGTTTCACACTGATGCTCCGCTATCGCATCTAGGTATTGGGTCTCGAGCAATACTAAGGTTGCTCGAAGCACGGGCGCGTATTCCTTCTGGTTGAGAGCACAATATGGCTAGTTGAACTGTCCGACTTCAGGTGAAAAAGAGCATTTGCGCGGACCAAGTAGCCTGGTTGGGTTCAGAATGCTGAAGAGGTGAAGGAGGCCAAATACCCTGGCAATGTGCATAAAGTGCCCCAGTGAAACGAGCCTAGTAAGTGACACTGGAGGTTGTGGAACAATATACGTATCTTGGAAGTTGCATTAGCTCTGACACTGGTGTAACAGACGAAGTGAACGCATGGATATCAAAAGTCAGATTTGTGTTTGCCAATTAGCGCAACTAGCGTGAAAAAGGCGACCCACCGTGCCTGTGTTGCACTACGGTGCAGCTACATTGTTGTGCGCCTGCGGGACATAGCCACTGCGGACAGATGATATCAGGCTTCTTCCAAGTCTTTGACTACCGATGTCTGAATACCAAAGCTGAAATCGACTGGCACAAGCGAATTTGCAATGAGGTGATCAATAGACGGGTCTTCACTGAACCAGAGCGTGCTTCCCTTAATGGATGCATCAAGCATTGCAAGCCAATCTGGCTGGGTCATGTGTTACGCATATCGAGTCACCACCTACCGAGTTGAATACTGTTTCCGCCCCTAATTCCGAGTGACAGAAACCTACATGTGGGCACAATTTGATATGAAGAAGGGAATGGAGGATGTTACGACAGTTTTGGATGTCGTTGAAGCTGTTCGATTTCCAGGATTGGGCCCCACAACCCTCCTAGCGCTTGGCTGGAGACACTGAGTGATGTGGTGGCTAACCGGTGTCAGTGTAATTTCTGGTGTCAGTTTCTATCCGGATTATCTGACTGAGTGCTGGAGGCATAGGCAACTCGGATGTTTATGGTACCCTAGCCATCATCCTTCTAGCATTCATCCTTCTTCTTCTTCTTCCAATTATAGGACTTTATTCAAACACAATGGCATCGTTGTATGGTAGTGAAGCACCAGTGTTTCCCTCTGATGTTGCTGGCAATAATGATGATCGTGAGAAGGGTATGCATGGATTAACTAACTAACCCACACAAGCAACAGGCTTTCTCCCTACCCTTCTTGCTCCTCGTAGTTTTGCTTGGAAATTTGTAGATGGGTCATGATAATTTCTCACAGCCGTGATCACATAATGACTATTTCGGGTAGCAGAGCCACCTAACGTTTGATTTTGGAGGATAGATGTCTTTTATGGCACATGCACTGCGTTCTGGAAGGGCTTTGCTCCTCAAAGCCCATCCCATGAAAGTTTGTTGTTGGCAGAAATCACTTCGTCAACGAAACTTGTCACAAGTTTGGGACATCGCT
>NW_008751747.1:393347-401549 GCF_000715545.1 Opisthorchis viverrini
CTGGTTGGGTTCAGAATGCTGAAGAGGTGAAGGAGGCCAAATACCCTGGCAATGTGCATAAAGTGCCCCAGTGAAACGAGCCTAGTAAGTGACACTGGAGGTTGTGGAACAATATACGTATCTTGGAAGTTGCATTAGCTCTGACACTGGTGTAACAGACGAAGTGAACGCATGGATATCAAAAGTCAGATTTGTGTTTGCCAATTAGCGCAACTAGCGTGAAAAAGGCGACCCACCGTGCCTGTGTTGCACTACGGTGCAGCTACATTGTTGTGCGCCTGCGGGACATAGCCACTGCGGACAGATGATATCAGGCTTCTTCCAAGTCTTTGACTACCGATGTCTGAATACCAAAGCTGAAATCGACTGGCACAAGCGAATTTGCAATGAGGTGATCAATAGACGGGTCTTCACTGAACCAGAGCGTGCTTCCCTTAATGGATGCATCAAGCATTGCAAGCCAATCTGGCTGGGTCATGTGTTACGCATATCGAGTCACCACCTACCGAGTTGAATACTGTTTCCGCCCCTAATTCCGAGTGACAGAAACCTACATGTGGGCACAATTTGATATGAAGAAGGGAATGGAGGATGTTACGACAGTTTTGGATGTCGTTGAAGCTGTTCGATTTCCAGGATTGGGCCCCACAACCCTCCTAGCGCTTGGCTGGAGACACTGAGTGATGTGGTGGCTAACCGGTGTCAGTGTAATTTCTGGTGTCAGTTTCTATCCGGATTATCTGACTGAGTGCTGGAGGCATAGGCAACTCGGATGTTTATGGTACCCTAGCCATCATCCTTCTAGCATTCATCCTTCTTCTTCTTCTTCCAATTATAGGACTTTATTCAAACACAATGGCATCGTTGTATGGTAGTGAAGCACCAGTGTTTCCCTCTGATGTTGCTGGCAATAATGATGATCGTGAGAAGGGTATGCATGGATTAACTAACTAACCCACACAAGCAACAGGCTTTCTCCCTACCCTTCTTGCTCCTCGTAGTTTTGCTTGGAAATTTGTAGATGGGTCATGATAATTTCTCACAGCCGTGATCACATAATGACTATTTCGGGTAGCAGAGCCACCTAACGTTTGATTTTGGAGGATAGATGTCTTTTATGGCACATGCACTGCGTTCTGGAAGGGCTTTGCTCCTCAAAGCCCATCCCATGAAAGTTTGTTGTTGGCAGAAATCACTTCGTCAACGAAACTTGTCACAAGTTTGGGACATCGCTACGTTTGTTTTATATTTCAGTCGCAAGCGCCACAGAATACTCAAGCCCTTTGTTTCGCTCGCAAGTCATACACCCCACCCGTACAGAGAAATCTCACTATGAGTAAGCCCATCTAGTGTCAGATAAAGGTCACAGCTGTACCGTTGCAATTACTGAGGGACGGCTCGTCTCGTTTTGAGATTCCTTCAGTATCAAATCACGTGGTATCGACTGGCAATGACAGTTGGTCGCTCTTGAGGTTCACACAGACCCATAAGAAGTGTGAGTTTTGTAGAG
This sequence comes from Opisthorchis viverrini, assembly GCF_000715545.1. Taxonomy (NCBI): domain Eukaryota; kingdom Metazoa; phylum Platyhelminthes; class Trematoda; order Opisthorchiida; family Opisthorchiidae; genus Opisthorchis; species Opisthorchis viverrini. The sequence continues at coordinate 394,858 of NW_008751747.1, forward strand.
TAGTTCTATGGATATACAGCCGGGCCGTCATGTATGTGTACCACAACTGCATCAGCAGTATATACACCGCACTGTGAAAAAACACAGATCATGTTACTTATCGCTTCGCTAGTGTGCAGCCAAAACAGTTGCAGTCCGGCCGCTTGATAGCCCTGTTACGGGTCTCCTTAATCTCACCGTTCCCTACAAGCTACTCTGTCTCTGTGGTGCTCACTGCAACCGCGATGCTTGTAGTGGCCTTGGTCTAACAATGAAAGCGGCAGAGACACCGTAGCTATGTGTGTGGCTGACCACCTCCACAATAGAAGGGGACATGAACGACGTGTGTCAGGACAGGACTAACTCTGAAAAGTGAATACATGCTGATGTGCACCAATTAAGCCAATAACGACGTCCTACAGAAACGGTAGATGTCGTACCATGGCCAATCATCTCACGCAGGCATACTAGTATGCATGGTTGAAACAGGATACAGATGACAATATCATCCCGTGTTCGCCGTACAACCTAATAAAATATACGTGTATTGGTGTTCTGGTGGGGCATTTCTAGTGTACACTGGATAGCCATCAGTGGAGTGAATAAGGACCCGTTGATAGCCCGTTGTTGATAGCTTACATGCTAAGTCAGGATAGCGGTGTTTTTTGAATGATTGATCTCGGGTAAAGTTTGCGAAGAAATTGTGGAAAGAAGGAAGCGCTTCTTTCGAGGAAGTGGCCTTCGTACGAAGAACCTTGTAAGGGGAACAACTGGGAATACAAACCAAGTACATGCGACCAGTTACTAAACATCTGCTGGCAAGCAGATTCGTCTCGGATGTGAAACAATCAGATATATATGGAAATGGTGTCAGGTCAGTTACCTCTCGTTCGATCAAATCATCAAGAGAAATGGTCTCTTTCTGTTCTTCCATCTTCTTCTGTTCACGCTTGAGAACAAATCCTGATATAGCGGATGACGGGAAAGCGAATACAAAACCTACCCGGTGGGAGAGCGTGTCGGTAGTGGCAAGCCTTTCCGTTTGGGCACTCCCAAAACCACCCGTATTTCATATTCTCTACAGCTTCCAAAAAGTATTTGCAAACCTATTGGCGAGTATTGTGAACTCTAGAAAGGGGACGTACGATTGTAGAGGGTGGCAGGCCTTTGTTAGCTGCATCATGCTTTTTCGAAACAACTTCCTCCAGTTTAGCAATATCCCAGTCATCCATCGATTCTTCAACGTGATCCTCGTCGGCGTATATACCACGTTTCTCTGCTTTCCTCTCCACGGTCAGATCATGGGAAAATTTGCACTTGTCGCCTTTTAGACACTGGCCTTGTTTGAAAAATGCACACAGCACAGATTTTGGGTTTACGCCTAAAAGTCGCGGTGAAAACCGTAGTCCAACGCATTTACCCTTCGCACACTTTTGCAATTCGGCAACGGGTTTGAAAAGTTCATTTAATTCCGCCTTCTCTCGCAATTTATCCTCCTTTCGTGCCAATTTCTCCTGTCCAAGGCGGTCCAGCTGTAATAGCACAATAAGAGTGGAAATAGGAAGAACTCACCTCTTTGGCTGATTTGTTGCCATGAGTAACCTGCTTTTGCACCTGCTGGATGAACTTCTGTTGCTTCGCTCCCTTCTTGTTCTTCAAACCGAAGGTCTTATCCTGCACCCTTGTTAGGCCAACCCTAACCAAACTTAATGACGTACTTCAATGACCCTCTGTTTTTGTTTTTCGACCGCTTTTTTAGATACATCTGCTTTCTTCGGCGGCATTCTGGCGAAAATTGAGTGTTACCGGATTGCCTTTAATGAAAAAGCGGAAATCGGATTAGCTTGATCGATGGCGTCAACCAAAGCGCCAACCAATAGCGTCTATACCATTCTTAGACACTATTTCTTCTTAGTGCGTCCTAAGCCTTCATTGATTTAGAAACACGAGCTTCCTTCCGAGCCCACACAAAACCACCATTCCCGGGGTAACCTTAATGTCGTGTTGTCGGAGCAACGGTCATCATCATCATCATCGACAGCATGACATCAGTGTCGAGCACCGATTATAATCCCATCCTGCGGCGTATGCGTGACATCAGCTTATCTGTCAAGGGTTGAGTTAACAATGCTACGGTGCGATACACTTTGCTATAAAGGTTAGAAACGTGGTCACTGCGTGCCAAGGACGTCAAAAGACTTCCAGTGTTTGACCACCGCTATCCTCGGAGCATTGTCCGAGTCTGGTGAGAACACCGGATCAGCGATGCTGAAATACGTTGAATGGTATTTGGAGGAAGTAACTCGCCCACGATAGATGAACTGGAAACAGTGCATTGGTTGCGCTGGCTCGTCCACGTGTTTCGTATACCAGTTGACAAACTTTCTCGAAGGATCCTTTTTGCAGAACCACGCGAAAGATAGAAAGGAGCCAAGGGATGCCAAACAATGACTTGGCAGCGCACTGTGAAAGCCACTACCAGCAAACTCCGTCGCGCTAGTCATTGCTGTCTCCCTGGATAGAGACCCCGAGGCGGGTCACATCAATGATCGGAGACATTGTCAGACATTGTCCAGGGCGCCATCAAAGGCGCTGGTACACCAAAGCTATCGCCCTATAATGCAAAGCTCCATTCCCAATCCCGACCCAAAGCTGATCCTGTCAAAGTGGAGCAGTCAGACCAAGAGCAGCGAGAACTCGTACCACGAGTAATCATACTATGAGGTGGTCTAGGGGTAGAGTCATACTGTCCTCTGAGACAGGAGTGTGAAGGCAGTAAGGTGTTTCCCCCAGGCGACGAGCATGTTCATACTTATGAAAGAGCGATGCTGCCTTTCCCTGAGGAAAGACGGGTTAGAAAAGGTTGGCCTCAAAATCCACACACTCCGATCGCCCAAACGTTGACCGTGACCGCCAGCGCACTATTCAATATGGTCGAAATACTTCTAAAACCTGGGTCCAATAATGCTCAAAAGGCACCTAGTGTGAGCGGCTGTACTAGGAGTCGAACAGTAATACCCTACTCCATGCGCCTCGGGCCATGCCTGCTACCTTCAGCCAAGTAGGTAAGACTATTGAGTCATTGGTTGCGGGAAGGGATCTCCAATTAAACCCCGAAAACCGCTATCTCGCGGTTCAAACTCTTGAGTCAGAGGCTAGGGGCCTTACTGGCTGGGCCTTACTGGACAGGATCCCAGTAAACAGTCATTTTGCACTGTGCGATTGTCTGGCTCAGTTAAGATTGACACGATGTTTGTTGGTCATATCAGCATACGCCCCAACAGAGCAGTTCGGAAACTGAGGACATGTCTTTTCAAGCTGTCACAACTGCTTCGGTCAGCAAGGACGGATATAGTAATCCTGCCCAAGTTGGACGACTAAATCCGAAAGGATCACAGTTAGGTGGTAGATTTGGAGTCGATGCTGAGCGCACGTATAGTGGACAGCGACCTCTTCAGATGTGTACAGATCATTGTCTGCTCCCAGCCAGTATGAACTTCCAACACAAACGCTCACATCGAGTTACTTGGAGGCCACCTGCCACAAGAGTCTTGGACTCAATTGGACTATGTGGCTCAGTTACCGATGGAGAGCCTCAGCTATGGATTGTCGTTCCTTCTGGAGTACGCCATGGTGCGGGTCTGCTTAGCATTTCGCTTTCCGCTAGCATTAGGCGTGCCAAAAGGGAGCAGCTCTGTTCACCAACTTCGACAGGTTTCAGTAGCTAGAAAGCCACTGGAAGAACACAGTTACGTGGATGACGAAGATTGCTTGGAGGTTGAATGGAAGCGAGTTAAAGCTATCGGCCTTCCAGCCCATCCGAATAGACTAAGTGAACATTGGGGGCAAGATGCCCAAGTGGTTAGAGCGCGAATTTACTGACCACAAGGTCCGTGGTTCAAATTCGACCTCTGTCTCTCGACTTTCCCTGTCTAGGCTTGGGCAACCTGGTAGTATCCCAGCCCAGTACCACCCTTCGGGTGGCATGGCAGGTAGGTACCGAAAGGGTGCTACAAATGGACGGCTTTTTACACTGGATCAGATCTTATTGCTGCCCGAAAGGCCATACCAGTAACTAACGACTATGATGGCACATGCAGATCACTCAAACACCGGATAATCAAGAGCTTGAAGAAAGACAGAGAACCCTGGTGTATTTAAAAGGATCAAAGGTGTCCTTTCGAAATTTATACTCCTTGAGGGTACTTTGTGCGGACCTCTGTGGGCGCGTAGAAGAACACAGGAAGCTCTGGCCTGCGTTCACCACATCCAGCGGTGTAAGACAAAGTTGTCATCTTTAGCCTTTCCTCCTCAACTTTGTTATTGATATGCTGCTTGAAATTTCTCTGTCTGCCTCTGAAAAGTCGGGAGTCGAAATGCTCCTGGGACGTCCCCTTACATCAACTGAGTATGCAGACGATATTGCTCTCCTTAGTTCACGTCCTTCCCAAAAGCAGACGATTTTAAATGACCTAAATAACTCTGTCGACGGTTTGTCATGAGCTTCACACCTGGAGTGTAAAGTGCCGCTACAAGACTGGGTGGGATCACACCCACACCTCGTGCTTGCAGGCGAGCCAATCGACGTGGTAGGTAAATTTGTTTACCTGGGCAGCTGTATAGTTTCCTGAAAACAAGCTGGAGACGAGATTATTTCTTGAATGGGAAAGGCCGGTGAAGCTGTTGCCAACTTCCGACACCTATGGCGCCGACGTGGTTTGCCTGCCAAGGGTAGACTGGTGCATAGTTCATGCCTAGAATTGCTTGATTGACTGGTAGACCTGTATTTAGGCACCAATCTATCAGCTCCCACTCCCAATGAGTAGTTACTTGCCCTACCTCTCCAAATCATCGATGTGCGAAATTGTGACAGCTACAACCACTGTACGACAAGTATGTGGTTCTTACAGCTGGTAATGATGATGAACACCAATGCCTCGCTGACGTACAACCATGGTTTACTTGAGACTTATTGTTAAAAAAGAATGAAGGTGGACGGGGAAGGAACTTAGTGCTAGCTTATTACAATCATTCTGAGGTGCCCAAACCTCCAGCCACTGATTCAGGTAATCTGGATAGAAACAACGAAGACGCCACTGACATCGGTTGTCAGCCATATCTTGCAGCGTCTTCAACCAGGTGCAGTGAGGATCACGCGGTCCCTATCCCTAAAGGCGAGCGGCTACAACAGCAACCAATCGTTTCGTAATCTTCTTCATAGTCATCTGCCCGGTCAACGGTCGACCACCTCTTTAGTTCAACAACGGCGGTAAGACGCCTATATAACAGTCGTGTGTATGAAAGCCCTAGAATAATTTACACACTGGCACATATGGAACAAACAAACCAGTTGGTAAGAGGGCCCCATCAATTAACTAGGTCAGTCCCTCAATTTGCCAAGTTCTTGCAAGCGACGACTGAAGCAGAATAGCAATTTTGTTTTTGGGCCAATCCAATCAGGTTGTCCGTTGCCAGCACAACACCGCAAGACTCAGTGGTCGCAAATTGGTTTGGTATAATTAACCGCAAGGTGAAAATTTCACCATAGACAATCGATGAGCAGGATTTACCAGACACCATCTCAACACTCCAGTCCCACTGTCCATGGGCCAAAACATGCCATCGTATTCTGCATATGTGGTGAAGCCGTCCGAGGAATCGTTGCTTCCTGTCTCTCTTTCTCTAGACTTCACGATCGTGCTCATCCTGACAACCCTATCATGTTTCCACGATGCTCGTTTTTTGTCTCAGCAGAGTCGGGCGTAAACGGTTACGCCCTGCTGCATTGTCTCATTCAAGGTTACCGAGCTGTTCTTCGGCTGGAACGCGCATCTTATCCGTTCTGATTCCTGGAGGATTTTATGATGGATGGATGACAGACACCATATCATTATTAAATTCAGACAGGAAATGACCTTCAATCAGTGATATCTTCCATGTCAATCCTCACCTAGTCTTCTTTGGAAACCAATTCGCCGCGAGTTTTTCGCAATCCAAACGCTCTGCTAGTGTCTCTTTAGACTCCCGTTGGCCCAAATTGTTTGTTTCCTTCCTTACGTCATTTTCGCCCTTGATAGCTGGCGATGTTTTCTGAATAGATGTTTGAACCAGAGGAATTCACTCTGGGTAACTGATTTTGATACAGATGGTCCGAGTCACCCGGTACGTCAATTTGTGACACACTTAGTAGGAGCGTGTTCTGAACTTCACAACACTATGGGTTCAGCCAGGTATCGCTAATACTTCCAATTCGTTTGGGATGCATTCGGCCTAGCAACTGGACGTTTTTTTAGCGAATTATCAGTATGAGTGATCGTGTGAAATTGGTGCCTACTCTACTACAGGCCTAAGAGCTATATGACAGCGATTACCATCACTCACCACCGCTAAATACTGCAGGTTCAGGAAGTCATTCTCGGAAGAGAACTGCGCCGGACTCTCCCTGTCTGGAGATGAGATTACTCCCCAAATCGGGGGAAACCAAGGCAGCTGTTGCTAACCTCCGATAACTACGGCACCGTCGCGAAGTTAACTTTTCTGTCAAGTAAACTCGACAGTGCGTCCCATACTGCTTCATGGATCAGAGACGTGGCGTCTACGCAGAGAACAGATGTCAGCGTTTGATTAACGGCCTCTCCGAAGTATTGGTCGGTTTTGGTAGGAATATCGGATTAGTAATCCTAAGGTACGCCAGATGAAGTAACTCCCCCGCG
>NW_008751747.1:401565-432671 GCF_000715545.1 Opisthorchis viverrini
TCCATACGTTCGCCAGTCAGGACATGTACTCCACATGCCAGAAGACAGCCTGCTTCACAGAGTTCTCTTCCCCCAGTCCTATGCTGGGTGGAAGCGACCGAGAGGTGGACGGTGTATGAGCTCATGACGAAGTACGAAAGCAATAATCACTAAACTGGGTCCGGTCGGCAGCTGCCGCCTCCCTGGATGGGGACCCCGGGACTCAACTCACCGGTGGTTTATAACACTAGCAGAAATGGTCCAGTCGCGCAGTGGGTGGCGCAGGCGCATCAAAGCCGTTTCCTTCAATACTTAGCTCTCCAGTTCATGAACTGAAAGGACATGCCATCACCACCAATGTTTGGTTGTATGTTTTACGTCCTCCTACTTTCCGGTGATTGAAACTGTAGCTGAAGGAAACAATGTGCTATGGTACACGGTTTATACCTCATGGATTGATTGGTGGATTAACCACGACTGCTCAATACGGTTGAAATGCTTTTAAAACGAAAAACATTTGTTCCTGCTCAAACGGTAAGTGCTATGCGAAGCCGCGTTAGGATTGAGACTGTTGCGTCTTCTCCCTTACACGTCAGGTAAGCGTCTTACAGCCAACTGGGGTGAAATTTTTGAATCACTGGTTTCTGGTAGGGTTCTTCAAATGCCTGGTGCCATTGCCTCGCAATCCGCAATTTTGAGGCCAGAGGAAAAGATCCCGAAGAAAAACCTCAATCTTCCAAATAGCTTCTGGGTCATACGTTTGAGTCATAAGCCCAAGGTGGGTTACCTCAAACAAACCTTCGGTCTGGGCAACCGGAAAGAGGCATTCACCCTTACAGGTCATCGTTCCCTGACTCCCTCCCTTATTCAAGTCCGTCTTACTCATCTAGCTGATAATCACCTAACCATTGCTCCGTATCCAGGCTTCCGCCAGGAAGACTAACTGAGAAAAAACTGTTTGCTAAATTCAAGGGATCTTCCCCACTCCGTAGCTTTCAACATCCGCATTCTGTAACAAATTGTCTCCGAAAGACGCACGCAAGAGCCCTTCATGGTAATTTATCTCAAACCGCTCGGGGGACCCCAGAATTCTCGCGCACTACTGTTAGTATGTCCGGCAAGCTTGATGACTTGTGGTACCTGTGAAGCGGGAGTTGTGACTAGGTCTACTGAGTCAGATTCCAGTAACTAGTCGCAACTGCGCGGTTATGTTGATTGATTCAATAAAAATCAATGCATCTTGATGTGGCAAACAGTTTCTGTGTTGTGTTACAATACGCTCTGAGAGACAGTGGCTCTGAGTCTGAGAAAGACCGTTTCCGTCGAAGGTTACCAAGGTCAGTGATATGTACAGATATCTTGATTCACTAAAGTGTTTTACGAATGGCATTCATTCATATGACTGAGTGATTCAGTGAGTCACTCATTATAGATTGCACAAGGCCCCGTACCGGAGTCGGCTGAAGTCAATTTCGACTACAACCTGACCTCACCCCGACCACAGCAGCGCGGGCGTTACTAATCAGTAAACAACCACCACGGTCGAACGGTCCCACACTAGCATCAAGACTTAAGTTGTTCTGGAATGTAGAGCATCCTAAACCGACCTCCAATGATGTACATAAAAGAGGAATGGAACAACTAGCCACTCGCTACTGAGAGCAGCAGCGGCCAATTAGCTTACGACAAACCTGATTGGTCAGAAGCGCAGCGCCCTGAAAGGGTGTCCATCATCCGCACAATGCTCTCAGCTGCAAAACCTTTATATGTGGAGTAAAATCCTCTACGCCAAAATGTTGCATTTTGTTGTATATATGCTCAACGTCCGTGTTTTTGCAGATCATGAAATTTCATTGTTCACTGTAGCAACCGTGCCTCTGGATGAAAAGTCTAGTGAGATAACTTCCCAGCGTCTCTGAGACCCCGAGATGCCTAAAGGAGGCTTATAAGTTTAAACTGGTACTATCGATTCAACTGCCTGATTACTTTATTCCATCAGGGACACGTCATAACTTTCGAAAATTCGATTCCATTGTGCGAATACTGGAAGAAAAATGCATTTCCGCCACACAACTGTACAGGTCACCGACACTCGCTAGATCACGAGATCTGTTTTTCTTCTTTCACTAATAATATGACGCCACAGAATCGTGACTTACTTGACTACACAGCTCACAGTCAAGCCCCTGATCCCAAGACTCGCTTTCTTTCCCTGCACGTACAAATCACGACACACAAAGGTGACCGACGTTGACTGTCTACTGTCCGATGAGGTAACAGCAGGTCATGTGCTAACAACCACACACATTCAAACGTTCCTACATATAGGACAACAGCACAGCAACACCACACAACTCAACGGAGCTTCGAATGTCGCCCAACTCGGAGCAAAGCCGCTCAGGACTCACGGCGCTTCACGCACGGATATTCAGGAATACGTGTGGCTGCTACAGCAGCGAAGAAGACACGAAACCTGCATCCGAACTTACAAAGGGATTAATCAACCTGTACGTGCAAAACGGTAAATCCCTCTTTCGCACGTATACCTATTGTAATAATTTTACTCAACAAGCAGACATTGTGGGTGCTCTCCGTTTTCTCGTTCATACAACTTGTTTTCGGTTTCTGGCAGAGCATTACAAAGTTAATTTTAAAAAGTTTTACGTCAAAATGTTTCCGTTTTTGCATATGTGCTGCGTCTCAAATCACCCTCATGTGCGGTCACCTTTTGTTTTGTGTTTTCATTAATCTTCTATCGAAATTTCTGGTGCATACTCGACTCTGAACTTATGTGCACAGAGCCGCGAGGAGCTCAGAATTCGCACATTGCGGTTGAATTTTCGAAAGTGATGACGTGTCTCCGATGGACTGAAGCAATCGGACGATTGAGTTTTGAGTGCGAGTTAGAACTTTAAAGCCCCATTTAGACATCACGGGGTTTCGGCGATACGGGAAAATTAGCACACAGTACTTTTTAGCCACAGACACTGTTGTGTAGCGGACTAGGACCTTATCAGCCTGTTCGGACAAGCAAAGTAGCCAACGGAAAATCACTAAATCACAATAAGGAAGAATGAGTAGTCGAATAAGGACTCGCGAATGCGTAGATCCAATAGTCCTCTACACCGATCCAAATGCAGTAACCGGCTTTGAAAGAAATATTCACTCGCAGAAATTTCCACGGGTGATTCACGTGTGATTGGTATATTCCACGATAGGAAAGTTATTCCCGGCTGAAAAATGTCACGGGGATTTAATGTGACGTTCAGCAGACGTTCAACAAACAGAGAGATCTAGTCCCACTGGTTCAGCAGTCAGCAAATAGTCCAACGGAGCGTAAATTTACTCATTCAGCGAGATGTCAGCAATTAGCGCCGGAAATTGTGTTCTGGTATCATTAAAACAAACGTCATGATAAAATATGTACGACGGTTACAAAATGTGGTTTAAGTTCAGGAAAAATGGTAAACATGTGACAACGGGTTGCAAACGCTACAGTACTTCCCTCCGGAGCGTTAGGGGTAATGAAAGGGGATGGCGCTGGGTAATGCGACAAAAAATAATGGGATGTAGACTGCGAAGCGCACAGGAGCTTTGCAGGTTCGACCAACGCGTGTTTGCTCCAGGATAAGTGACGGGTAATCGCCAATACATCGTGGTATATGATCAGGATTTCTTGGGATGACTGTACTGGAGATTTTGGAACTTGTGGATAGAGTGACTACAGTAAGGGGATCTAAGTGAGATTCATAACCAATGAGTGCAATTTTGAGTCAGTCGATACTGAAGGAGTCCGGTTTTTCTCTGAATCAAGAACTACATTTCCGTGCGAGAAATAACTTTCAACGGACCATCATACGGATATTGCAACGGTCGTTCGACGCTATCAACACTGAGGAACGCATGTGTACAAGAAAATAAACCGGGATCCAAATTTGCGCGTCGACCAGATTTTCGGGTGTCAGAGGGGCGGAGAGTGCGCATATGGTCTTACAGTTGACTGACGTATGTTGGTGGTGAGAGGTCTTCATTGGGTGTGGATAAACACCATAAATCCGGGAAGAGGTAGCGCTTGTCCATAGACAAGTTGGGCTGGAGTGCAACCAATATCCTCCCCCGCGGTATTCCGAATACCAACTAATATCACTGATATTGATCCGGTCCACAGCTGTGAAGATGACTTAGCCATAATGACGGCTTTCAGTTGTCGATAAAGACGTTCGACTAAGCCGCTGGCTGTAGGATGATAAGTTGTAGTTTTGGAATGATTGCATCTCAATAGGTGTTTCAGTTCACGAAACAAGGCACAACGGGTAAGCTGACTCCCATGATCCGTAGTGAGGCTCTCGGAGACGCCGAAATGGGATACACAAGAGTCGACAAGGTGTCTGGCAACGGTTTCGGACGAGGTCGCTTGACGCCAGTGCGTGAAGCGATCGAATATTGTTAACACATGAACATTCATTGGATGGTGGAAGTGGTCCAACGATGTCTACATGTATATGCTGGAAACGGCGTGCAGGCAAGTTGAAGCTTCCGAGTGGCGCAACTGTGTGTTTGTAAACTTTACTCAGTCGACAGATTTTGCGCGGTTTTGCCCATTGCCGGATCTCTTTCTGCATACCAGGCCATAAGAAACGCTCACAAATCAGTTGAGCTGTTGAGCTGATATTCAGGTGTGAAATAGAGTGGAAATGCGTAAAGACTGACCAACCATAATTCTGAGGCAAAATGGGGCGAGTTTCACTAGTTGACATGTCACAGAACTCTAGAATCATAGTTTAACAGCGGAATATCAATGAATTTCAGAGAAGGATGTGATATAATCTCCTGTAATTCTTCGTCATGCTTTTAGCTTTCAGATATTAATTGCAGATCAAACGGAGCGTGTACCAAGTGGTTGATATGGGCACGGGATAAAACATCTGCAACTGTACTTCAGTGCAGTGACGGTACGGCGCTGGAATACCCGGTTTAATAGCATACCCGCAATTGTTCCCCTCTTGAATTTGTCCAGGCCCTCTCGCTCACTGGTTCCCATACCGACAACCACAATCAACCTTCATTTGTCCCCGGCCACCACCGGAAGGCGTTCATTTCAATCTGCCGAACCTTCTGCCAGATGCAAAGATCTCGACGGCTTTTATTCGTACTCCTCACCGAATGAGTCAATTATTGCTCAGCTTGCGTGAACTCGTTTCCCAAGAAACTTTTACACTCGACCCTGCTTCATCTGCAACACTAGTGAGTCGCTTCACTGCACACTGTACTTCTGCGTTTCCTGCTACCGTCTGTCCGTAATACATTTTTACCCCACTACACCACCCCCACATACCTTTCCCTGGCCATCCGCCATAGCCCAAGGCCATGAAGCCCTAGTGACGGCCTGCCATGTCGTGGCAGCTTTGCTGCATCTCCATATCCATTAGTCCGGCCCTACACTTCCTGTAGTTTGAAGTTTTTTTGTTTCTCACGTTCCAGTCTGGAAGCTCTTTGTTATGCCCTCATTTGTATTGTTTTCTTTGCCCGCCACTTTTAAACCTCAACGTTCAGATCTCGTGCCATCTGATATGCTCTCCATAGGACATAAAGAGACCTTGCAATTTTGGATTCCTACCCATGCCACCTCAGGTGTGATAAACTCTTCTCCAATAAGGTTTACTGTTTACGTCACTTTCCCTTTTCCCATTAAACACAAACCCCACCAGTCACGCCTTTATTCTGACTGTAATGCTATGATCATGCCCGAGGGTATGCTACCCACTAGTTGGGAATAAATATTATTATTATTATTATAAACTGCTGCGACCAGTAATATGACCCATGTCATCAGTAAATTGGCTGATATAATTAAATTGTCCGCTTTCTCTCGGGTGTCGCATTGAGTGCAAGAGTGAGCGACTTATGATCTGTGAGAATCACGATGTGTCGACTTCCCAAGATATGTCGGAAGTGACAAATAGCTAAGTAGAATGTGGGAAGTTCACGGTCAAAAGCGCTCTACCGAGTCTGTGCACGTTGTAAGCGATGCGAAAAGAAGGATAATGACTGTATTTCACCGTTGACCTCCTGTTGCAAAACTGCACCAACTGCGGTTTTTGAGGCATAAGTAACCAGGAGGAGAGGTGTAAACGGATCAGGATTTATATTTACCAAACTAGTTACATGTTTCAACAGTTTCTTAACCATTTCAAATGATGCAATGGCCCCAGCTGTGAGGGTGAAGTTGTGAGTTTTCAGTCTGAGTAGGCCAGTGAGCGGTTGGACAACCTCGGCACAGTTAAGGATAAATCGGCGGTAATAACTGATAAGACCAAAAAGCGTCTCATCTTTTTAATGCTGTCGGCGGCTGGAAAGCGGCAAATGACAGAATCTTCGGACGGCAGTTTACGGATGCCGTTCGAGTCAAAAATATTTCCTAGAAGTTCTAGGGACGAAACACTAAACTGGCATTTACTGCTATTGACGACTATACCATACTTCTAAAATCTTTCAACAACGTGCTTTAAGTGAAGCACATGCTCGTCTTTAGACCGACTGGCGATAAGTACATCGTTGATATAAGCGTAGACGAAGTCTTATCTAGGTGAAACTTGATCCATAAAACGTTGAAATGTTTGTTGCATTTCTGAGTCCAAATGGCATACGAACGAATTCATACGGAATGAATGAAGTGGTAATAGCAGTTTTGGGAATATTGTTTGGAGCAACAGGTATCTGGTGGTACGCTCTGACGAGGTCTAATTAACTGAAGGCAGATTTGCCGTGAAGAGTAGGGGCGAAATCATGTAGATGCGGAATAGTATATTTGTCCGGGATAGTGACACGATTTAATACACGTTAATCGCCACGCGGTCCCCAATCTCCCTCGGAATTTTTGGGGACCATATGCAGTGGAGATGACCAAAGCCTGCATGATGGTCGTATGATACTAAGTTGAAGCAAATGCTGGAATTCTGTTTTGGCTATGGCAAGCTTTTCTGGAGCTAACCGTCGTCGGCAGGATGCGGTTGGTGGGCCTTTTGTCAAGATCTAGCGGAAAACGTCATGTTTTACGGAAGTGGTCTTGGAAGCAGGTTTCAGGATCTCTGGGAATTGGCGAAGCAGTGCTGTGTAACGATTATCTGGCAAAGCTGGGCGGATTCGAATAGAATTAATGAATGAATCTTTGCCATTCATGGAGAGAGTCGTCGAATTGTCGAACACCTTCCGTCTGTGGAAGTCTACCGTGAGAACCAAATAACGTGAGGAAGTCCAGACCAATAATGGGTTTTTTAACGTTGGTCACTGTGAAAACCCACGGCAACTGACGGCGAAGACCTAGATCGAGAGTAAGAAGCTTTCCACCATGAGTCCTAATGCTCTTACCGTTGGCTGTCTGCAGGGTATATGCCACCGGCTGTAGGTTATGCTCGCGTGTAGGAGGGATTACACCAACCTCAGCACTGGTATCGATGAGGAAACTCAAGGATGTGGAGCGGTCATGCACAGAAAATAAGCAACAGGTAGAGGAGCCGGTTGCTGTGGTCGCCATAACTGGCCGGCCATGGCGTTTCCCGAATTGGAAGCCCTCGTGAGGAATGTGCACGGTCTAGTGCATCGGACGGCGCGTTCGCCGAAACGGCGATAGTAGTAGCAAGAGCCAGGTTGGTCGCTGTGCTTAAGAGCACGACTGTGGGATCGAGACCGGCATCGTCTAAATTGTTGCGCGCAACTAATGAGTTTGATAACTTAATTCGGTTGGAGTGATAGCTCTTACAATTGAGATTTCATAGCGCTGAACTCAAGCGCCAGGCTAGACTGCAAAAAGGGTGGTTGGTGATATTGTGAGACAACAAAATGCCTGCGGTTTCATGGACACGGTCGGCCGCCTCAGCTAGCTTCGCTGAGGAATAATCCTGTTCGATAACAGAAAGGACTTTACGGACTTCAGTGGGCAGGCTTTGTTGCCAAAGCTCTTTCAAAACCTCATTGATGACTGGGTGTCTCATTTGGCGAAGATGGGGTGACGATGTTTTATCGCCGACGTTAAGGAAATGGTAAGGATTACAGACGCTACAGTTGCTCCAGTGAACAATGGAATCTGGTGAGCTGCAAAAATATGAACGCAGATTAGGACGGTTTTCGGTTTGAGCACATACGCAACAAAATGCAAAATTTTTGCGGAGAAAGTTATCCTCCGGTTGAAAAGGTTTTGCAGGTGAGATCTTTGTGCGGATAATGAGAACCGGGGCATACCCCTGGTTATTTGAACAGCCAAATGATTTCCGCCGAGACTATAGGGTTTCCGAAGTTGTGACTCTAACTGGGAGTTTGTCTAATCCATTTGCACCTCTCGACGACGTGCTGCACGTAGCATTCTTTTAAGTAAGCGAAATTTCAAGGTCACAGACAATCACCAATCTGCATTTTCTCACCCGTTTACGTGACATAAAACACGAAATCGCACTTTAGCATTTTTTAGCGTCTTCTGTGTCCTTTAAGAATAAAAACATCTAAAGAATATCTATAACAAATTTCACCCTGGAAGGTTGGTTGTTGACGTCTGTTTGCTTTACACTCCTCAGCTATAACAAAAGTGATCATAATCGCAAAATACACTTTGTATGGCGAACCTGGCAACAACACATTTCCGCGTGGATCTCAACCTCCATAAAGTACAACATTGTTAGACAACAGCATAAACCGTCTAGTGGCAACGCCAGGGCCATCTCTGTCGATGATCCTTTTTTCCAGATATGCATAATTAGCCTGCTGATAAGACAGCGTCACGAGATAGCTGCAGGTATCATTCCTACTGTGATTATGAACACCATAAATCGCCATGATAACAGTAACCGTTGTCACTCACCTCGACCATTTATCGTAACTGCTGGGTTCGTGTCCATGTGCAATGCTGATTATGGGGCCTCACCAATGCACTGCAGCCCAATCCATTGACCAACGACGGCCCCATATACTCATAACTCTACGCATTGTCACTCATTTCGAATACTGCTAAGCCGGCGTCCATGTGCGACGCTGATTACGAGACCTCATCCATGCACAGCAACATAAGCCAACGGTCAGTGACTGTCTTATATACCCATAGCCATGCCGCTCATCTTTGCCACCTATAGTAAATACCAGGCCAGTATCCATGCGGTAAAAATGGGACCTCAACTATGCGTGACAACCTAAGCTGATGGCCTGTCAAACCCATTGCCGTACTCGATGCCATCTCACCTAGCTACTTATCGTACCTTCTAGTTTCGTGTCCATGTTAAGCATCCATTAACCGTAACTTAATCCGACCCCATCTCTCGTGCTCGTAAGTCGTTTTTCTTAGCTACTTATGAAAGACATATGGTCCGTATTTATGCAAACCAGTGAATATGAGGCCTGAACTATGCACACATACCTAATCCAATGACGAACGACGGACCTCATGCTCGATATCGCTTACCTTGACTATGCGACGCTGTTTATTAGGCCTCAACTATGCGCAGCGTCCTAATTTAACGGCCAATGATGACCCGTCATACTCATAAATGAGTGCGCTCTTGTTTATATTTGCTATCTATAGTAAACACCAGGCTCGTATCTATGCGGGCCAAAAACGAGGCTCCAACCATGCGATATCCTAATCTAGCGACCAACGGTGGCTCGGCATACTAGTAAATGTAGTCGAAAATCGCCTACCTTGGCCCCTTATTGTAATTACGAATCCTGTGTCCATATGCAACGCTGATTATGAGGCTTCAACTATGCCCACTAGCCAACTCCAATGGTCAACAACATCCCACCACACTCATAACTACAATAGATCTCCCTGCCGAAGCCAGTTATAGTAACTGCCGGGTCTGTGAACATGCTCGTATCTGAATGTAATGTTAAACCTATACGTAATAGACTGATCCAACTATCAACGGCGGTCCTTCATATCTATACGTCGTCCAACTCCCGAAACCCCATGTCTGAAAAATGCAGAACCACCTTTAACAAACTGTTTCTATTTATTGGTTGCATTGGTACACACAATGTGCGGACAATCTACTTCTCAGCATCTTACTCGACAGGGTTTCTGGAAAAATGTATAATCAGTTAAATTTTCCGCGGTATTATTTAAAGGAAATAATCAAACAAAATTGCAGTGACAAACTCACCAATTGTTTAACAAATCTTTCAGTCCACAATTCCGCGCTGAACCTGGAGACTTACTATTGTAAAGATGAATTCGTAGCAGCCCAGTCACCCACATACTTGAGTATTTAGCTCATAGTCGCTCACTGGATGACGAGACTTGTCATGTTTCATGCCCACAACCACGTCACATTAGGTGACTCATCAAATATCGATTGTCTGCACCGTCTAGTAGGCGTGGCAACTACTCATGTGCTGACCAGCCCACGCACATACAAATGGACCTACATATAGGGAAACCGAACACAGTCAGCACACACAAACTCACGCGTGCACAGGGGAAAAAGAGAGAGCCAGGCACACCAAGTCCACGGACAATTATGGAACACGCGTAGCAGCTATACTGTGGAGAATAGACGTTCCCGCCATCCGGAATTTCACCAAGGGACTCTCAAATAGGATAAGTTCTATTTTGACTTTTGGCATTCCGCATTGCATTTATTTTTTTTTACGTTTTGCGACCCACTGCTGTCAACCATACTAAAAACTTTTATCAGTGCATACATCTTCTGAGTTGTGTTATGGCTATCCTCACCTGTACACTAATAAACTCACTACTTACTGAGTTAGTCCAACAGGCGGTAACGAGGGAGCCGTGTGTACATCGATGATTTGCTAGCGGGATTCGAAAAACATGCATTACCGTGTGCAGCGAAGTTGAAGCTAAAAAAGGGTGTTTACTTCTCGGTCGTACGACCAGGTCGTGTAGCCCTGAGCACCAAGATCCGAGGGCGACACGTGTCCTCAAATGTGCATCCATGGATGCAGCCGTAGCGAAGATCTAGTGTATGGGCGGAGGCTTGGAGTCAAATCCGCTCTTTCAGAGCACTACGTCACAGCCTCGATCGATTTCTGCACTCAAATGCCGATACGCTGTAGCTTAATAAAATCGACAGATTGACCCTCCTCATCGAATCTCGTAACCATCACATAATCAACCACATGAACAACCTAAGGAGCACTTTTCTGGGCTTCATCCAACTCACCGTTCATCTCGAAGTATTGCAACCCATTTTCACTTCTGAAATCATATCGACTATATCTGAGCAAATGAGCTAGTAAGATAGCCAAGTCTGATGCGGTTAAATTGTCCCAGATAATGGCGATGATATAGCTGGAGGCTGCAACTGTGCATTCTTCAGTGAAAATCTCCGGGTCATAACCGAAAAATCAATATAAAGCCTTCGGCTTACGGAGTCGTCGACTGCGACCCACACGAGCTACGGTTTCAAGACAAACGCTTCTCAAACAGGTTGGGTCTTACAGTCATACAACTGAACAGCCCGTGCCGCAGCCTGATACACACGTTACTTGGTATTCACGGATATACTGCACCGACGCCATCGGTGTTTGAAATTAGCAAACACGACTCGAGAATTGCAGGTTCATGCGCTCACCTTATCTGTCACACTGCAACCAAAACTAACACATCTTCGAATGTATATAAAACGATGCACCACACTATCTCTCCAACCGGATCCGTAAGATTCTTGTGATCTTGTATAACCCTTGTTCTACCCCTGAGGATTTATTCGGCCAACCAAAAATATCCCCCTTCTCACAGAATTGCCAGAAGATCTCAAAAATGATGCCAGTTACGGGGCTGTCCAGAAACCGAAGTATATCAGTGCAGTAATGACATAGCACTGCTGTGCCTAGTTTGATAGCAAATCCGCAAATATGTCCTTCCTTCTCTGGACCCTTCTCTTACCCTGTCGCCCACTGTTGCATTACCTACAACTTCAAATTAACTCATGCTTTATTCTGACAAACCCTACGATCAAGCCTGACGGTAGGCCACCTACCTGTTGGGAATAGGCATTGTCATGATAACGGGAGACTTTGTGGGCAAAAGTGCACACCAATGGACAAAATGGCTTTGATTAGTTCATCCAAAAACACGTGCGCCTTTTCCTCCTCCTTGAAGATGAGAGCAACTCCGCATACTCCAGATCGACAAGATTTTTCCAAAGAGATATTTGAAAGCCGGGTTCAGAAGCAATTTTTGCGTTTGTCTCATTATCGCATTGATCATGAAATTAAGTAGGGACCTGGAGGGGGCGCTGTCGACGGTCGCCGCTATGTGTACGGAAGCTTTCGGAGCTCCCATATATTTTCGTAACATGTCTGCCTCTTCTGCGCCTCCCGTCTACAAAGATGCAAAATACTGCACGGTTGACAACTCCCATTTAACTGCATGCCCTCTTTCAAAAATATACTATTGCCGCACATTAAAACTCATAATCCGCCCTCTGCGATGAACGAAGTGAAAAATGAAACAAGAGCAACTTGTTTCGGACGCCCGAGTTTGGTTCGAAATAGCCCTGTTTGTGGCGCACAATTCGAGCAATCGCCCTATGAACTGAGATATCCGTTGATAGAAGCGGAAGAGATGCTACAAGATGCGCCAAATGCATGTGATATGACGCCGCTGAGGCAACTGGTTTCGCAAAGTTCCACGCTTTTCTTTCGACTTCATCCTGAGGTCAGGTCATCGCACGAACAGGCAGCACCACCGCATATCTCTGACCTCATTTCTCTGGAAGCTACCTTACTCGCGCACGATCTACCCAATGCACGTCACTCATAATCACATATGCCCACGCCAGTTCGCGCCGACCGCACAACTATTATTTGCACGTAAATATGGATTACCGTTTTTGAAATTGAGCAGCATCACTTCACCGAAGTAGTTGGGAATCGTGACATTTTTTCACTGTCTGTTATTTCGGGAGGTACTCTAACTCAAATCAAATCGCTTTCTAGCAAACCTTCTAGGCACTCATTCCCATTTTGGTTCCCGAATGTAGACATCGCTGTCTGATTACCCTGTTTGAATTGCAATGAACCACGAGGAACCCTCGAAAGATCCAAGAATATCCCAGCTACAGTGACAACCATGAACGGCTGACTCAGGATGTTCATGTACAGGGCTGTCCACGAACCGGAGTCCGGGGCTGCGATGACGGTATTGCAACTATCAAACCCAGTCTGATGGCCTGCCCTTAGGTCACTGTATCCCTAATATTTCCAGGACGAGCGTGTAATTCTGAAGATCGTTTCAATCCGCTTAATTTGTGCAAGGAATTGAAAGCAATGGGCATCTTATTGTGTCGTCTGTTTGCTCTGCCCACAAACCTAATAGTTAATCCAACGGCACTGTTGGTGGCTGGGTATATCTGTGGAGGTCAAAACTTGTCTCGAGCCAAATGAGACGTATGCTGAACATCATGAAAAACAAGAACCTACTAGCTGTGACGAATTCCTATGTTTCAGCGGGGCACTTGCCGCAACCTAGTTTGCCAATATCTACTCCAGTTTGATTTTCCGAGGACGTAATTGGCGTCATTATTTTCACAGTCGTTTTGAGTTTATTTACAAATCTGATACGTAACAAAGCGCGCAAGGAAACCAGCGTTTACACGAAAGTTCCCACCTTTTTCATGAAAACGATGGGCGAGGCAGTCATTAAAAGACGAATTCCGCGCCCACAGCGGACTCCGAGTTCGTTTAAACCACTTTCAATAAATCTGCGGTCGCATGGGGTGGCGTCAGGTGCCCGAATAACTAACATCGATTGCTAAAACTTTGATAAAATTTTATTTTTCCAGACCGGGTTTCCAGAGGATTCTTGAGTGTGCGTCTAGGCTGCAGCTGCTGTGGCTGTGATGTGCGGCAGCTTGTGACGGATGAATGTGGTAAAATTTGTACCACTCAGGATATACACAACTGCTGCCGGAAGCGTCGATCGGTTATGTTGAGTAGGTGCTGCATAGTTGGGTTTTAATGTGGCAGATGAATGCCTTTGGTCCTGGCAAAACGTGGGAGACCGGACGCGTGTTTGTGTGTCACCATAGGATGGTCACTATAGCTACATATGCTTCTCCCGATGGCAGCATATAGCGTTGTTGTGACGCTTTACAGATGTAGTGAATGTAGGTGAAGCGAATGCAACAAACCGCATTAGATATTTTTCAAGCACCCAATATTCCGCATGTAGATATTAACCGTACACCTTCTTGATAACGGACGGCATAGAAACCAAGCGCCCGGTTATGTACGCATTCGTAAAGAGCGGATAGTTCACTCTCATGCGTAAACTGTTAAAAGTATTCAAGGAACTGATGGCCGAAAATTATCCGGTGGAGGCTTTTGTTATGGACGAGTTGGCGGCTTAACTGCGTGCCGCAAGAAACGTCCTCGGCTGCGACGTGATGCTTCGCTATTTCCATGTCCGAGAAGCCATCAAGAAGCACTATGTGTCATAAAATATCTATGTATTTTTGGGCGTAGACACATTCTGCGAACAACCGGTACACATTCCACCACAGGATCTACCTGGACAACGTTGAACCGTAGGTTGTTCGTTCATCGTATTACAAGCACACAGATTCCGGCAAGACCTGCAGCTTCTGCGCCGCACTGACCCTCGATCCATCATTCATCTTACTGCCCGTTGGTTGTACGTCACACAAAAATCGGCCATACGCGCGCAGTTCGGAATGGTTCACTTTGGTAATGTGACCAACAACCGTGCGAAGAATGCAAAAGACCGCCTTATGGACCAGGCGCTCAATTGCACACGCTGAAGCATGCAACACAAAAGGTTTCCGGGCACGCGAGTGGCTCATGCGGGAACTTGAAATGCAAGCATTGTACCACTGTGACAGCCGGAAAATCCCGAAGTGTGACGCCCACGCCCTTAACGTGGTCTATCGAAATACCACATATGCATGCTCTTCGTTTTGATACAGTCGAGGCCGCGACCGCCGAGGCTGCCCTATTATAGTGTTGGGACAAACCCGGTTAAATCAAGCTACATAAACATATAGCATGTGATGCAAACACCCATATTCTCCCAGAATGTTGTCACCTTTGCTGGAGAATGCGCACAATCTTTCTACCAAGTAATGTGGCTCTCCTTTGTACACCAGTTCTCTGTATTTCGAGATCAGTTCTTTACAAGCATTAGGAACTATTCTTCGTTGACTTTTTCTTAGCTTAATTCCCAATCCACCAACGACGGTTGTCGGATTACAAAGTCTGCGCCTGACGGCCTGCCGTTAGTGGTCGAGGATACTACACCCCAACTCAGATGACCGTACAGGGACGCAGACTAAGGCTTTTGTGTGCTCTTTGATCGGCCAACTACTACAAGTGACCACTGGTTTGCAACGAATCGCGGTGGTCCTCTTCAGGCTTGTCCCAACGGTGCGTCCACATAAAAACTACCTGAAAGCTTCATCCATTTTAAGAGAGCCAAATTTTCCCATAAGTTGCGATTTCTTATGACATCAGACAAGGTGTTCACGGTCGGTGGCATTTACTGACATTGAGGATTCGCTCACCTAAACAAATCGCCATAGTAGATAATTTGCAATAATACGGGAATACAGACAATATAACTACACATTCTACACTATGAAGTAGCAAGCCTGAAACTGCCGTGGCGTTCGAGAAATCAATTCCATTGTGCGAATACTGAGAGGCTTCATTCAAGTATCAAGGTCAGTTTTGTTTTTTAAAACACTGGGCCGACCTTAAGAAAAAGCGGAATATATTTTACTGAAACCACGAGATTCTCATAAGGAGCGTGTTTGGGCTGGCTGGGTGTTTCAGCGATTGGTTGCTTGTATTTACATTCGATGCTACCGCTCCCGATTGTCCTCGCCTATACCACCCCTGCAACTTTTTGCGATGCACTGTGGGTCCCGCTGCGCGGGTCCTATTCTCTCCTACTCGGTGTGGTCTACCGTAGCTCATCGAGTCTCCCTGAAGACGACCAATTCCTCATACAAATCCTTCAGCAACGCTCCTCCAACTACCACTTCACTCATCTGCTGGTAGGTGACTTCATCGCCCCAAAGGCCTCCCAAATGGAACTCCGGCGCCTGAAATCAAGTGGACGTTTTGCAGCGGCGCTGATTGAAGTCGTTCAACAGAGTGCTTGGACTCACAATGTCGTTGCACCCACCAGATACCCACCAGATACCATCCCTCCTGAGCTTGGTCATCACTAGCGAAGCACACTTCGTTGATCAGGTAACAATTAACGCTTCACTAAGACACAGCGACCACAATGTGCTGACCTTTGATTTCATCTGCTATTGGGCCAGAAATCCCGAACCTCAAACGTAGTCTCAAGACTTCTGCCGTGCAATCATATCACGAATGCGCATTTTTACTGAACAAATTAAACTGCGACCGGCTACAGCGGAAGAATTATATAGGACCATTGTCCAGAAAGTTCACGAAGCTGACGCGATGTTCGTCCCAAATAACCATCACGCACTCGGATGAGACGCAGGCTGCCCAAAAGTATTCGGTGTCTTCTAGAAAAGAGGCTACAGAGGGTACAGCAGATGAGCTGGTGTTTCGTAAGATGCGGAGCCACTGTAAATCAGAAATCCGCCAATCGAACACACGAAAACAAGCCAACATCATGGACCTCGCTCGAAAAAACAAAAACGCACTTTTCAACTGCATGAGACATTGCCGCGGAAACAAGACATCCGCGTTCTCCCTGAGGGACAGGAACGGAGAACCCACGATTGACCCAACAGTGGTGCCTGAGGTTCACAAGGAAAACGATGTGGGTCTGTACTCGGCCTCAGCGTCCTCGTCGCATCCACTTTTGTCAAGGGAGAACTACAAACAGCCTCTAACCGACTTGGTCTTCACGGTATGGGACATTCGTCAATTCTTGCACAAGATCATCCCATTCTGCGCGTTGGGACCCGATGAGGTCCAGAAGAAAACGTCCTCCACACTGGCAAATCACCTACACCTGGTGTTTCTTCAGTCGCTTGACGAAGGCCGCCTTCCCTCTGCTTGGAAGAAAGCAATTGTCACGCCACTCTACAAACCTGGTGACCGCCTATCGCTTGGCAGCTCCAGGTCTATAAGCCTTACTAGTGTGCCGTGCAAGGTAATGGAACGCATTCTGAAGCGAGCTATACTAGATCACCTTACTTCCAGCAACCTGATATCTCCAGCTCGACACGGATTTCTCCCAAACCTTTCTTGCGTGACAAACATGCTTGTCTTTATGGACAGCTCAACCTAAGCCAAGAACGAAGGACTCATACCGGATGCCATATTTTTCGACCTCTCAAAAGCATTTAATAGAGTAACATACGTCCCGCTG
Source organism: Opisthorchis viverrini (assembly GCF_000715545.1). Taxonomy (NCBI): domain Eukaryota; kingdom Metazoa; phylum Platyhelminthes; class Trematoda; order Opisthorchiida; family Opisthorchiidae; genus Opisthorchis; species Opisthorchis viverrini. The sequence goes on from NW_008751747.1 coordinate 418,874, forward strand.
CCCCACAAACTCGAGTCTTCCGGGATTCAAGGAAAATTCTTCATTGGATAAAGACGTTCCTATCAGACTGATCATTCCGAGTGAGAATAGGCTCGAAATATTCTTCTCCAGCGCCGGACTCCATTGGTGCCCCTCGAGGCTCCGTCCTAGGACAACTGTTGTTTCTGATCTACGTCAACGACCTTCTCGATGTTCTTGCACTCCATGTCTACTTTTTGCGGACGACTTAAAATCCTGGGGTCCCGACGCCAGTGTCCTCCAAATAGATGTAGACGCGGCAAAGCAGCATTTGTTGGGTGATAACCTTCCTCTGAATGACGAAAAGTGCGTTCATATGTCATTTGGAGGAGACTCAGCGAATTCCTTTGTTATGCATGGTAAGAAAGGACCAGAAAACATCATGAGTATAGGATTTGGGCATCTGGGTCTCCTAAAACGTGTTCTTTCCCCTGCACCATTTGAGATTGGCCAAAAAGGCACTCGCTGTTCTAAGGATGATCCGACGCACCTTCTTCCATATTACTTGCATAAACTTCCAAATACCTGAGACCGCTCCTGGAATACGCCAACCAAGTTGTCTACTCAGGAGGCACGAAAGACGTCACCCTCATTGAGCGTATCCAGAGCGCAAACATTCATTAAACATAATTTTTTCTCATTTCGGGTTGCGGCTTCGTGGAATGCCCTATCTCCGACGGTTGTTCACGATCCTACTAGAACCCAGAACAAATCATTATTGGACATTTGTTTGAATGAATCCTCGTGCTAGCAAGCACACTGTCCCGAGCTGAGAACTTGGAGGGCAGTATTACAGCTTTTTTCACTTGTGCCTTCCAAGTGAACAACAGCCACTGACAGACAAGAAGAAAACCAACTCAGGAATCTTGGGCAAAACCCCCGATCCTGTGTATCAATCCGTGAATCCGTGTAGCTGTTGAAAAATGGAGCAAACAATAAAGGTCACCATTGTGAGTTGGTGATTTGCGGGCTGGACAGTCGCTTAGTTATCGCACAATGGAATTTGGCTCTGGAAACCTACGAGGATTTCAGTGTTACAAATAAATTGGCGGACATCCGCATGTATTCACTTTTCAGAGTTAGTCCTGTCCTGACACACGTCGTTCATGTCCCCTTCTATTGTGGAGGTGGTCAGCCACACACATAGCTACGGTGTCTCTGCCGCTTTCATTGTTAGACCAAGGCCACTACAAGCATCGCGGTTGCAGTGAGCACCACAGAGACAGAGTAGCTTGTAGGGAACGGTGAGATTAAGGAGACCCGTAACAGGGCTATCAAGCGGCCGGACTGCAACTGTTTTGGCTGCACACTAGCGAAGCGATAAGTAACATGATCTGTGTTTTTTCACAGTGCGGTGTATATACTGCTGATGCAGTTGTGGTACACATACATGACGGCCCGGCTGTATATCCATAGAACTACTCTACAAAACTCACACTTCTTATGGGTCTGTGTGAACCTCAAGAGCGACCAACTGTCATTGCCAGTCGATACCACGTGATTTGATACTGAAGGAATCTCAAAACGAGACGAGCCGTCCCTCAGTAATTGCAACGGTACAGCTGTGACCTTTATCTGACACTAGATGGGCTTACTCATAGTGAGATTTCTCTGTACGGGTGGGGTGTATGACTTGCGAGCGAAACAAAGGGCTTGAGTATTCTGTGGCGCTTGCGACTGAAATATAAAACAAACGTAGCGATGTCCCAAACTTGTGACAAGTTTCGTTGACGAAGTGATTTCTGCCAACAACAAACTTTCATGGGATGGGCTTTGAGGAGCAAAGCCCTTCCAGAACGCAGTGCATGTGCCATAAAAGACATCTATCCTCCAAAATCAAACGTTAGGTGGCTCTGCTACCCGAAATAGTCATTATGTGATCACGGCTGTGAGAAATTATCATGACCCATCTACAAATTTCCAAGCAAAACTACGAGGAGCAAGAAGGGTAGGGAGAAAGCCTGTTGCTTGTGTGGGTTAGTTAGTTAATCCATGCATACCCTTCTCACGATCATCATTATTGCCAGCAACATCAGAGGGAAACACTGGTGCTTCACTACCATACAACGATGCCATTGTGTTTGAATAAAGTCCTATAATTGGAAGAAGAAGAAGAAGGATGAATGCTAGAAGGATGATGGCTAGGGTACCATAAACATCCGAGTTGCCTATGCCTCCAGCACTCAGTCAGATAATCCGGATAGAAACTGACACCAGAAATTACACTGACACCGGTTAGCCACCACATCACTCAGTGTCTCCAGCCAAGCGCTAGGAGGGTTGTGGGGCCCAATCCTGGAAATCGAACAGCTTCAACGACATCCAAAACTGTCGTAACATCCTCCATTCCCTTCTTCATATCAAATTGTGCCCACATGTAGGTTTCTGTCACTCGGAATTAGGGGCGGAAACAGTATTCAACTCGGTAGGTGGTGACTCGATATGCGTAACACATGACCCAGCCAGATTGGCTTGCAATGCTTGATGCATCCATTAAGGGAAGCACGCTCTGGTTCAGTGAAGACCCGTCTATTGATCACCTCATTGCAAATTCGCTTGTGCCAGTCGATTTCAGCTTTGGTATTCAGACATCGGTAGTCAAAGACTTGGAAGAAGCCTGATATCATCTGTCCGCAGTGGCTATGTCCCGCAGGCGCACAACAATGTAGCTGCACCGTAGTGCAACACAGGCACGGTGGGTCGCCTTTTTCACGCTAGTTGCGCTAATTGGCAAACACAAATCTGACTTTTGATATCCATGCGTTCACTTCGTCTGTTACACCAGTGTCAGAGCTAATGCAACTTCCAAGATACGTATATTGTTCCACAACCTCCAGTGTCACTTACTAGGCTCGTTTCACTGGGGCACTTTATGCACATTGCCAGGGTATTTGGCCTCCTTCACCTCTTCAGCATTCTGAACCCAACCAGGCTACTTGGTCCGCGCAAATGCTCTTTTTCACCTGAAGTCGGACAGTTCAACTAGCCATATTGTGCTCTCAACCAGAAGGAATACGCGCCCGTGCTTCGAGCAACCTTAGTATTGCTCGAGACCCAATACCTAGATGCGATAGCGGAGCATCAGTGTGAAACATCGATTTCATTCTACCGACGGTGTTGTTTATGATGATGATGGTGATGATGATGATGATGATGATGATGATGATGATGATGATGAACGCCTAGATCTAGTTGGTTGCACCATTCCACAAACGGAGCGCCAAGCGTTTCTCAAGGTTGCAGACAGTACTTTGCAGTAAGATTCAACATCAGAAGACGTGTTTTATGAAGGCCGGTTTCCGGTAGACCTGTTTCACATAGATATCCAAGAGCTTTTTAACGGCCAGATGAGATGTACTCATTTTGTGCAGCTCTGAAAAGCGCAACGAGAAGCAGCATCAAACAAGCGCGTGATCCGAATCCGCATAGGCGCTCCAGAACGAGCGACCGTCGGTAATCGACTCGAACCACTTATGCCTAATATCCATGTGGTCTATCTGTGTTGGCGGTTGGCTCGCCTGATGAGGGGCGCGCCATTTATCTAAGCGGCTGTGTTTCTTTCGGAATTCAGTCCTGTACAGTAATCTGCGGTCAGCATTTAACTACAGCGGGCGTTCGCCTTTATCCTTGAGTTTATATTCCGGTTTCAGACGACCATCCAAAATGAGCCTCAACAGCGTCAAGTCTGCCGACTTGCACATTCATATCCATGAAAACGACAATACTGTCTGAGCACTTCACCCGCTGCGACGAGGGTCTTAAGGTGACGTCAAAGCAGTCTGTGAGTATATCAGAACTACAGTTGGTCGGGGCGCGAACAGACGATGAACAGGCAGAAATTATCGGCACGTTTACCGGATGCTTTCACAAACGTCGCCAAAGAGGCCGCACAGAGGCGACTACCTGCGGTCGATCTTTCAGAAAGAGATTCTTCAGCTTGATGGTTTAGGGCAACTCCAACCCAATAAGTGCCAGCATCGGCGGCTTCTGGACCTCCCAAGGTGCGCAATCAGAAGCAAGCGGAAACTAATGGGAGCTCAGTTTAACAACCGGGCTTGGGTCTTTAATCCCCGTTTTGGAGAAACAGCACGTATTAATGGAAAGTGGGTCCAGCGCACGTGCAAGAACAGTCTGTTGTTCAGCTTGTTTTGGAGTGCGAACATCAAAGGCTGTCAGATGAGCTCAGCTTCGGGGGTTGAGAGATGCTTTCGAAGTATTTGTGGTCGTGGCGGCTGAACCAACTGGAAATATTGAAGCCAACGGCCATGGACGGCGAATGATTTCGTCACTCCTGCTGTATGTAGCAAGTGGGGTGATTCGGTTGTTGGTACCACGCGATGGACAATTTGATGTTGGATTATTTGGGGTGTGCAATTCATGGCTGCATGTGGGATGGGATACTGCGAGGGCGCCCATACTTAAATAGGTGAGCTATTAGGGTCATTGGGTTTATTTTTAAAAAGCCTAGCCGCAAGGCAGCTGCGTGACGCAAGGCTGTCGGAGCGGCCTAGATTTTTAAGGAGAAAGTTGCTACCCAGGTTCCAGCTCCCAACGTTGAGGACCAGGACACTGTTATTCAGGCTACCATTGACCAACCTTGTATGGCAAGCTCTGTCACTGTTATACGTGCACTCTCCAATGGTTTACGAAAGTGCACAAACGTGTCTTTGGGTGGCGCTTAGAGGAATGGGTATAAATATGGAAACTTGGCACGGCTTATCTAATACGGATTATTGATTCTAGTTAGCGTTACATGGGAAACAAAGATCTGTTCGCTTTGGTGAGCTTCATTTGCTGTGGATGAGTGAAGTTATTTCAGCTTTCAATATGGTGGCTGACTGAATAAGGGCTAAGTTTGCTGGTGTCGGAAATCAGATCATACTCTTGTAACATGTATATCGGATTGTGTATTTGGCTCTCTGAACACTGGTTTTCTGGTAATTGGGTGAATTCTTTGTAGGAGCCGGTGGACATTGGTTTCCTGGTATGATGAATGATTTTATAGAGAGGTGTTCAGATATCAGACCAATATTCACGTGTTTCTGTGACCCGACGGTAATTTCTGCCAACTAGGTTCTCTTGCTGGTGGGTGCATCCTTTCTTGAGTGCCTTTAACATGGTCGTGGGTTTGGGTAGTTCACATCTCATTTCGTGGATTAGCTGGATGCGTCTGTCCTGCACTGCTTCTGCTCGTTGGCAATAAAAGCACCAATTGCTTAGCTCCGACAGTGTGTTCTTAGTTTATTCAGCTGGTGTTTGACGGGTCTGAAGTGGTGTTCCAATGATATTCAAGTGAACCTATGGTTAGCGACACTCTTCGCCCTAACGTACAGCTCCAAAGTCCGCCTGAGGTTTCCAAGTGGGTCGATATCCAAGGTATGGAATTATTTCCCCTTCAAAAAGGTGCCACACGTGAGGTTGGTTTGGGTTGTTATTGCTGGGTGTGCATAAATGCATTAAGATGACTGCGTCGGTGTCCTGTCCAGTACAATATGCCAAGTATTGGTTGGATACTGTCAATACCAATATCCATTCATATTGACGAGTGGCACAAGTTCAATAGGTAATAGCTTTTTGTAATTTGTCGAACGTTGAATGACCCCCTTGCAATCAATTGTGTGATCTACTTCAGCGGATATTTCCTTTTGGTTGAGGAATGCTGTGTTTGACATTTGATCTCGCATCGCTATCCACAACGCAGTTGCCACCTTTATTGACTTGATACGGGGGGTTAATGTTCAGCATGTATATTAGCCCTAATTTCAAGCCTTAAACCCCATGAGGACAACACAGAGTGAATGATCAATCATACATATATCTCATCTGCTATCACCTCAGACACTGGTTTTTTGAGAATTTAAGGATGGAGTTTCATCCATATGTTTCTGCCACAGTTCCTTGTGATTACGTTTCACTGGGTTAATTTCCATAAAATTCTCCTGAAACTTTCAGATTCTGAGCAATACGATGGGTCGTTTTACGTTTGCGGCGACTTCTGTGAGCGGAATGAGTTGACTTCATGTATATCCGAGAATTTTGCTCCTAGCAGGAACCTTCAAAACAACTGAGACAAAATCATGGAGTAACGTCGGGGAGAATACGATGATGGAATTCAGGAAAAGAACAGTATGATATTGCGAATGCCGTGGGCTGCGTAATAAGGCTTTATTTCCTTGCTTGTTTTTTATAAGGGTTAAGCTCTTTCAAGAACAACATGTAAGAAAATGTGATTCTCTACTCGCACGTCGCGTCCATTCTACTTCAGCTGGCGTGCAGAGAAAATTGAGCTGGGAAGAACTGCAAAACGGGAACGCAGGGCGGATTTAAGAGAAGGTCGCGCAATTGGGTATGTGGAGTACACTGCGGTCACGCTTCTCCATTTTTCCTGTGCTTTTTCCTTGTGTTTCATCAGCGGTTGATACGACTTCTATATTTGGAGGGATAGTTCTTGTAAACTGCTGCGTTCACTCTAGCAAAGGCCAACACCGATGCCAGAATTTGCCTTTAGGACTCGTTTCCCGTTATTTTTGGACAATCATTGTTATCTTGTGGGATTATAGATTTTTGTAATGTATCTAGCTTTCGAAGTCTATTAGTTGTGTTTTCGGTAGCATTTTTTATCTTTTCTTTCGATTCTTTTTCTGTAATCACTATTTCGAGCTTTGCATATCATCGTGGAGCCCAAATAGATACCGGGGACAGACGGGGCCCAGTGTTTGGGTCGGCAAAGACAGGTCTGCTCAAATCGCTCTGGTGAATTAAGTTAACATTTCTGAATTCATATTTCTGAAGAATGCGATCGCCACACCCGCAGTTGATTCTGCTGAGGATCGTGGAAGCAACTTCCCGGAGCCAAAAATTATCTAGGTACTTTATTCCAGCACTTAATGGAAAATGGAATTAGGCGCCTGATCCATCCGCTCGGAGTATGGCCCTGCCGCAAAATGCTATAAAGGGAAAATGGCAAACAACCATAGACTTATGCGAGGCTGCTCAATATTCACGTTGAAAAATGGGGCTCAAGCAGTTACGAATGTCCACAGATCCATGATATAGGTCGTCATCGGCGCTGAATGCCCCGTTCTGCCTGCAACCATACACTGGGTAGTACCGTAAAAAGCACACCTGAAAACAGCCCGGCTCTGCTCACTGCGCGCCCAGATGGCTATTTTGCTCTTGAAAAACCCTCCCAAGAACCCCCACTACACGGTATATTTGCTCGAAACTCTATTTTCTATCAGAACCTTCTTCATAAACCCCCTTCTCAAAACACCGTAGGATTTTCCACACTGCAAACCACTGAACCTACACTGGACCAGCATGCACCTGATGCGAAATCAAGGAGAGGATCATATGTAGATAGTAGCCTAGTTGTCACCACTCGGTCCACCATGATTTTACCTTCTTCCTCCTTCACCACTTACGGGGCGCGCTTTCGCTGATGTTTCAACTAAGCTGCCTAGTATAATAGCCGCACCGGGCGAATTCTCTCCGAATTTCGTGAAATGGATAACATTTCGCGTGTGTCATCACATCGATGGAAACCTGTGGAACGTCTGGACCCTCTATCCCGATTCTCTCAAGTGGGTGTGGATGGCCCAATTTAGTCTCGTCTCCAAATCCCAAGTGTAATCGCACAAGTATTACACCAATCCACCAAGGCCTGCGTATCCTGAACCAAGAAGAGCCCCTGAAACTCCTAATAGTTAATTATTTCTCAATCAGAGTCAACCCCACTCCCCTTCCGTACCGTAGAAATTCACCTATTCACAATTTTTTGGCTACAAAATAATAAACATTTGGATAACTTCCGACCGGACCCAATTCTAGACGACGATCAACATTTTCCCACAGAATTATAATCACCCCAGGTAACCGCCATGGTCTAATTCGTCCGCCGCCGGTAGACAACCGTAGCATCGTTCTCCCCATCTGGCTGAGGTGCGATTTTATGTTCAAAATTGTTCTTTGCATCGTTGGCATCTTTGCTGCGACCCCACAACCAAGTCACTTAATGTTCCATAAATCTTCACTGCTCGCTTCTTTCCACGGATCATCCTGGATTTTACGTGAAAATGCATGTATGGGTGCTAACAACCCCGTCAAACTACCATGTGGCAAACGGAGAAGCCCTTTCCCTTCCCCTCCGAACAGGGCCATAGAGACCCGGCCTCCTAGAAGTCTGCACATCGAGTAAACACATTCTAGCCTACTATACATTTTACCCCTAGGTAGACAAACCATCATAAAACTTCCTTGGACAGCGTAAGTGGGGCCAATCACGTCCACTTCCAGAACATATATCCAGTGTCACACAAACGTGTTCATTGTTCTTTGTCTAGAGGACACCGTGGGGATGGAAAAAAGTCAATTGGGAACGCAAAAACCTGGGAGGTATTATAGACCTTGATTCGGAAGGTTTTGAGGCGGATCGAAGAATTATATGGATTAGCAACGTTGTGGAATGTAGATAGCTCAGGTTCACTGTTCGGTTGCTGGTCTGTTCGCCGAGCTTGGCAGTTGGCTTGCAAACGTTTCATCGCCAATCTAGGTGACATCGACAGTGCAGGAGGTGAATTCTCCTCTTCTGCCTGTGATTATATAGCTGCTAAACGGTGAGCGTCCGGACCAGTGTATAGCCAAACCACCGTGTCGGTTAACAGTGGCTTGGTGCGCCAGTTTGATTTGTCCTCTGTACAAAGAGCGACAAACAAGGTTTGCTTGAATGTGGAGCACTCGGAAGAAGACTATGATGGAAAAGTTTATAAAACATGTAAACAATGAGGCCAGTGGCTGATTCCGACTAATAAGCCCAGAGAACTTAGGATGTAGCAGAAGACAGAATCCTACGTGCAGCAAAATAATCTGGAAGGACATCGTGCTGTAGATTTCACAAGTAAGAGAACAATGTTCGCACACCTCCCCCCGCTTAAACTTCACTCAGGTTAATGATGGTAATGCATAAGCTCTTTACACGATTTGATCATCCCAGAGTAACATTTTCAGTAAGGACACCACAAAGGTGATTGGAAGTGTATTGAACGTCGATGCTGGAAACCGAGTGACTGTACGCCCACATTTTCAACCAACCACTGCTTGCCTTGATGAAGGGCCAATCAGGGGTGAGGTGCCTTCGTTGGCCGTCGCAGCGTCTGGTTTCGAGTGATGGGGCGGTTTCGATGCAGTAATTCCCCCAACACTCATGGACCAGTTATGTGCTCCGAGATGCGACTTCGATCAAATTTGAGCAGACCGGCTTTGTCGCTGTTGCTGAGGCTTGTGACAATTTTGAAGGTCTCTTTTCCCAATATCCTCCTCTAACGTCATCCTGGGCAGCAATATTTACAGCGGCAATGTACTGGTGTTATGCTATCACTTAACGGCAGACTCGGTTACAGCTGTCGACATGACCAGCACGTCCACCAAGCGTTTGGGAAAATACGAACTGCAACGGTGGCACGACTAAATATTTTAGCGACAAATGTGTGGGGAAAAGAACTGTTCATGGTGTGGAAAAACCGGTAAGGAGGAGATGAGTCACAAAAGTAGAAAGATGAAGATTGGTCGGGGCGTGCGTCTTACTGAAGACTGATATGACTGCAGTTGGCTACTGGAATCCGAAAAGAGACGTACACTGCACAACCTTCAAATAGGGGACTGCATCTGGTGGATCGGCCTTCAATAGTGTCAAGCAGTAAAAGCCAACGGTAGAAGCATCATCTAGGTACCCATAATATGTAAAAACCCTACTGATTCTGAGACATGTCTGGTTAAAATGCGAAATCATTGAATGAAGGGTGGGTATTTCGAAAAAAATCCGGGCATCCCATGGATTCACGGACTGATGAACAGGATCGAGATTTTCGCCCACAGCATGATCGGGTTTGTTTTCGTCGTTCAACGCGTTCCGTTCTTCTGAAGGGCACAAGCGAAAGAGGGTGTAACACTTATCCTTAAGTTCTTAGCGTGGGCAGTATTGCCAGCACGAGGACTGGCATAGGAGGATGTCTAAGACTGCTTTAAACTGGGTACTAGATGCAGCGTAAATAACAGTTGGTGGTAGTTTATAACACACACCAATTGCCCGAAATAATGAAAACTGCTACGTAGTAAAGGTGTGCACTCTGAACTTGAAAATCTCACCATGTCCCTGCCGTGTGTTAGTTTGCTCGACAGTGAAAAACCTTTTGGTCGAAACTTAACTAAACGGGACATGAGTAATTACTAGGTTTCCTTGTAGGGGACTATACTCCAGGAAGGAGGTCATGCACGGCGGGACGCGTTTCATAGTCCACAGATTTAAGAGAACTTTTTTCGTAGCATGCCGTTGGACACGCTCGATGAAAGTTACGTATTTCGTGCGTCCTGAGTAAACAACTTGGTTGGCGTATTCAAGAAGCTGTCTGACGTAGGCCCCATAGTGTCTGCAAGTTCATGCGAGTAATACGGGAAAAGGCTCGCCGAATCTTCCGCAGAACGGCAAATGCTTTTTGAGCCGACTTTTCATGGTGCACCGAGAAGGACGCTTGAAGAGAGCCAGATACCTAAATACTTTTTGGCATCTTTGTAATGTCATTTGGTCCATTCTCACCATGGTCAACAAAGGCGTTCCCTGAGTCTCCAGACGACATGTGGATGCACTTTTCGTCATTCAGGAGAAGGTGCCAGTCCAACGATCACTGCTTTGCAGCGTCAACATCCCTTTGGGGGGCACTGGTATTCGGACTCCAGGATTTCAAGTCGTCCTCAAAAGAGTAGACATGGAGGTGAAAGAAAATCCGGAAGATCGTCCACGTTAGTCGGAAGCAAAAGGGGTCCCAAAACAGCTTTGAATAATTCCAATGAAGACCGGCGCCAAAGAATAGTAGTTTGAGCATACCTCCATTCAGAATGTTCCGTCTGATAGGAATGTCCTAATGCCTTAATCCAGCGTAAAGTTTCCTGTTGAATCTCGTAGAACTTGATCTTGTGGAGCAGCGCAACGCGTGGGACTCGGTCGAATGCCTTCGAGAAGTCGAAAGGTGTGGCATCCGATATGAATCCTTCCTTGGCTTCGGTTAGGCTGTCCGTAAACACGCGAATGCTCGTCACGCAAAGGCGGTTTGGGAGCAATCCGCGTTGCGCTGGGGATATTAGGTTGTTAGCAGTGATTTAAGACACCCAGCTTCACCAAACAAGCGAGATGCACGTAGACAACCCAACCGGAATACTGTGTGACCGGAGGTGCGAGATAGTTTGAGGTGTGTGCGCAAGACTAATGACCCAAAGCCATGGTTTTAACCCAACTGAACTGCTCCGATCTGCTTGAGCATCCTGAGAGTATTCCAGCTCCCTTTGAGTTGCATCTCAGCTGTGCGCCGAAACTATACCACAGCTGAACAATTACTTATTTGTTTTTCTGTATGCACGGGCACTTGGTGCTACTGTAGTTCCGCTACGAAGGGACTAAACTTTGTCATAGTGACGTTTCGTGCACTAGTGAGCTGTAGTGGAGGCCGTCTGTGTGAGATTAGGAGTCTAACACCAGTTTGGCCAGTGGATAAGAGTTCGACTAATACAGTCTGTTCGCCATCCAGATCTGGGGGTTGAAACAAGTATGGCAAGTTGAATCACTGGGGTGGCGTCAGTCTGTGCACTCACGTATTTGGGTCGGGGTTTTGTGCTGTGAACCCTAGTAGTCTTGTCAAGGTTTGGACCCCATAGCTACACCCCAGCTTATGCACGGCCATAAGCTGTTATGGTGGTTAAGCTCCAGGTTTCACTGGTATGTTTCTGTCTGATGGTAATAATAATAGTAGCAATAATAACGATGATGATGATGTGGATCCACGGAGTTATCCCGCCTAGCTTCGAGTACCTGGAGGCCCACACATTAATTAGGATTGTAACGGCTGTAACGTGACTGATGGCGTCACTTCTGCTTCGTCGCCTTATGGTGACCCGTAAAACACTGACTCAAGAGCATCAAGCTGGATTCCGGCATGGTAGGGGTTGCGTTGGCCAACTCCTCACACTCCTTCAGGTGCTAGACCGACGCCATACATACAAATGACCCACAATTTTAGTAGTCCTGGATTTCTAAGGTGCCTCGATTGACCGGGTTCTTTTTGCTACGAGAAATGCCCCGGAAGTTTGTCAGCATTACAAGTTCTTTGTATTATGAGTTTTGGACATGTGAGAGTATACAGCAAACTCTCCAAAAGCTTCCGTACATAAAGCGGGGTGCTCGCTCTCCATTCCTGTTTACTTTCGTGATCGAGAGGATAATGAAAACGAAAGTTCTTCGAAACCCTGGTGTTCAAATAGCCTGTGACGAAAATCTTGTCGAGCTGGAATATGTAGACGACGTCGTTCTTGTCTTCGAGGAGAAGAATGCGCAGGGTTTTTTGAATGGCCTTCCCAATCATCCCGTCCTTTGGTATACACTTTGCACCCATAAAGTGTAAGGTCATGCTAGTTGATACGCAGCAACTGAACACGCCGTTTGCAGTCCAGGGGGAGACACACGAAGCTGTGCCGTCACGAAGAGACGACCTTACCGTGGTGTGGCGGTTTGTGTACCTCGGAAACCCATCGAGCTATACTAGGGGGTGTCGGCGCGACACTCACAGAGTCTCTCATACCAGATTGGTCATTGTTTAGAGGTCTGACGAACACAGTCTCCTGGCCCTCCAGGTTGGGGGTTGGAACATGTATGGCGACTTGTTCCGTAGAAAAGGTAATGCATTTGCATTTCCCCGCCAAACACCGCTGTCTTGCGGTTAGGCTTTTGAGCCAAAGGCTTTGGTTGGGGACCCTAATCGTCCTGTCTAGGTGTGGGCTCCCTGACAGTATCCCAGCTCTCGTACAGCCATGACCTACACAACTAACAATACTCTCATGCCACACCGGCCGTCGCGTGGTGCCATCAGCCGGGTCGCCTTACTTGCTGCATACAGTAGGGCAGGTAAGCGAAAACATGCTACTGATGACGCCTCCCTTCTTACACTTTCACGTTTTCCGTCTTCCACCCTTCCCCCGCCCAAATTTGAATACTTTATCCGCAGGTCCCAGCTCTAGGACTGACCGTTTTGCTCGCCCTGCATCACACTCAGCTGCAGCTTCTGCACGTCCGAGTTCAGTTACAACCCTAAACACTTCGAAGTCTGTTTTCAAACCCCGAAAGCCTGTCTACTTAGCCACTTTCAATGTTCGCACACTGAAGCAAGCAGGTCAACAGGTGGCTCTTGCGCGTACGCTGGATTCCCTCTGTATTGATGTATGTTGTCTGTCAGAAACAAGGACGCAGGACGCAAGTACTGTAATCGAACTGACTGCCCCCTCGCTCTCTTCCAGGTTCCGACTGCGCACCTCTGGTGATGCAGAGGCCGCTGCAGCTGGATATGCTGGGGTGGGTATTGTATTGAGCGAACGAGCGGAAGCGTCTCTGCTTGATTGGATACCCGTTGACAGTCGCCTCTGTGCGGTTCGTTTGGCAACATCGGTGAGAGAATCTAGAGGAAGTGAGGTTCCATCGCATCTTGTTCATTGTGTATTCTTATGCCCCCACTGACTGTAACTCTAAATCTGCCCAGGACAGTTTCTATGACGCTCTAGGTGCCCTTCTACAACAGGCTAAAAGCTCAGATATCGTTGTGGTTGCTGGTGATATGAACGCCCAGGTAGGTAGACTAAGCGCTGCTGAGGCCCGATTGGGTGGTCGTCTTGGTTTGGACACTAGACGCACGGACAACGGAGACCGCTTACTTCAGATGTGTGCCGATCACAGGCTGTTCCTTTG
>NW_008751747.1:433471-450213 GCF_000715545.1 Opisthorchis viverrini
ACCGTAAATATGGAGCCGTCTTCAGTCTCAGAAGTGTCCGAATGCATTTCTCTACTCAAGCGTCATCGTGCTGCTGGTCCTGACGACCTTCCACCTGCTCTTTTCAAGGATGGCGGTGGATTCCTCAGCCAGTGCCTATCTAGCCTATTTGGGTTTATCTGGGAGAAGGAGCCGTCCCAGACAACTGGGGTGAATCGATAGTGGTACCCATTTTCAAAAAGGGTGCTCGCAGTGAATGTAGCAACCACGGAGGTGTTAGTTTGATGCCTGTTGTGACAAGGCCTCTGGAGTCACTGATTCTTCGTCGTCTTACGGTGGCACGCGAAACCTTGACTCGTGAGAATCAAGTAGGAATTCGATCGGGTAGAGGCTGCGTTGACCACATCTTCACACTCCGTCAGGTGTTAGAGCAACGCCAAATGTACAGACGACCCACAATCCTGGTATTCCTTGACTTCAAGGGTGCGTTCGATTCTGTTGATCGATCAGTTCTGTTTACTACACTTGCTCAACAGGATATGCCCCAGAAGTTTGTAAACATAATCCGATCCCTATACTCACATACTTCTGGGCGGGTGACGGTGTATTGTGAGTTCTCCAAAATCTGTCCTACAAAAATTGGTGTCAAACAAGGATGTCCAATCTCCCCATTCATGTTCAACTTCGTCATCAATGCAATAATGAGGCGAACACTGGACGGTTTTCAAAACCCCGGTGTTCAAATTGTTGCTGGCGAGAGCCTTGTCGATCTGGAGTACGCCGTTGACATCGCCCTCATCTTTGAAGACCATAGTGATGCACAAGCCCTGTTGAATAAACTGACCGCCATCATACCATCATTTCGCATGCGCCTTGCACCTTCAAAGTGCAAAGTCCTGCTTCAGAACGTGCCATCTGCGAACATATCCCTTACAATTCAAGGAGAACCACTGGAGATTGTGGAAAACTTTACATACCTCGGTAGTTGTATTAGCTCTGACGGAAGTGGGTCTGGTGAAGTCAGTGCAAGAATCTCAAAGGCTCAAATCACGTTTGCTAATTCGCGCCACTTGTGGCGTCAAAATGGCATCTCACTGGATCTTAAGGGTCGTGTGTACCAGGCTACAGTAAGGGCTGTGTTGTTGTACACGCCACTTAGAACCCAGGGGAGGCATTCGAAGTTGTGAAACATTTTCCTTATTTTTAAACTTTCATTGGCTCTGCTTCTAGTGTGATAGCTGAGGTCGGTACACGAATCTGGAAGTCTTGGGTCGCGTTGGATAATTCGAGACACCTATGGCGCCAAAGCGGTGCATCCCTGAATCTCGAAGGACGTGTGTGCCAGCCTACAGTATGAACTGTCAGGTTGTATAGCTGTGAGATTCGGCTTGTTCGAGCAGCGGGACTGAGACGCCTTCAGATGTTCGAAAATCACTATCTCAGGACCATAGCGCGTGTAGGCTGGTGTCGGCGCATCCATAATGAGGCAATTAGAAAACGAGTTTTCGGTTGTGTGACGGGTGCATCCATTGAAGAATGTGTCCATCACCAGCAGTTGCGTTGTTTAGGCCATGTATTGCTTATACCGAATCATCATTAACCGAAGAGAGTGCTGTTTTCGTGCCCGATTCAGAGTGACGGAAGCAGATAGATGATCAGCTCTTGACATACTAAAAGGGCATAAAAGTGATTGCAAAATGTTTGAGTGCTGTCGGTGCTACTCTGTTACTGTTTCGAGCACGCAGCGAGCAACGATGATATGCGCGGACTGTGACGATGCTTCATCCCGAGCTATGTTGGCTGTTCCCGAACCTTTAATGATCCGAATAACGGGGGATAGTTTGACCATGAAAATGCCGAGATTTCGTTGGCACACACAAAGATGCAGTTTTTTTGGGATAGTGATATCCACACCATACTCGCCTTCCAAGATGGGCATCACCAGCAGGTTGTTTAGGCCATGTATTGCTTATACCGAATCATCATTAACCGAAGAGAGTGCTGTTTTCGTGCCCGATTCAGAGTGACGGAAGCAGATAGATGATCAGCTCTTGACATACTAAAAGGGCATAAAAGTGATTGCAAAATGTTTGAGTGCTGTCGGTGCTACTCTGTTACTGTTTCGAGCACGCAGCGAGCAACGATGATATGCGCGGACTGTGACGATGCTTCATCCCGAGCTATGTTGGCTGTTCCCGAACCTTTAATGATCCGAATAACGGGGGATAGTTTGACCATGAAAATGCCGAGATTTCGTTGGCACACACAAAGATGCAGTTTTTTTGGGATAGTGATATCCACACCATACTCGCCTTCCAAGATGGGCACCGTGTGATCTTCATTGTACCTGGTTGGAGACGCTGCTAATCGACGTCAATGGCGTTCGTGTTGTCAGTTTCTATCTAGATTGCCTGGATGAGTGTCTGGAGGTGTAGGTGTGTAGGTAGTTGTACGGCAGCGAAGCATCAGTGTTGTCATGCTATCCATGTTGATGATGATTATGTTGTTGATGATGATGATGATGGTGTGAAGCGCATGTCAAACCGTGAGGCAAGATCACTTAGATTGTTTAGTGTTGTCTGCATTACCACGGGGTCATATTCAAGAAGAGCTATGTCGTCTGGGTACTCGTTATCTGCGAGCGAATAGCTCTGGAGCACTTCGACCGCACATGCACTAGAGGCTGGTGGTGAAGCTTCCGTAATCGTATCAATGACGATGCTTAAGGGTAAAGTTAAAGGACAACAGGTTTGCCCGATATCACTTGGTGTGATGAACTCAGGCGAGAACCTCCCGTAGGACTTTGCACGTCCTCAGAAGTTGGCGAACAGCACCCTGAGGAGGGTTAAGAATATATGGTGGACACCACTGCACAACAGACACTGCTACAGTGCCTGACGGTCCACAGAGACAAAGGTAACTTTCAAGTCAAGAAGGACAACCTTTGTTGGTTGCTAGAAGCAGTATCACTTTTGCAGTATCTGTCGCCGGAGGTTTAACTGTGATCAATGAATCACCTTACAGGACGGAACCCAGATTGATTTTCACGGATCTTCTTGTGTGCAGTCACCTTTTGGGGGATAAGACCAGAGAGCAACTTTGGTGCCAAGCTACCTGGCTGATGTCACGGTGATTTTCACAGTGACCGCATACCCTTTTCTGAAGACAGGAGCAACTGTCGACATGCCACATTTTGCAGGCACTTTCTCTTCATCCTGCATCGCATTAATGGTGGCGAGATTGGCCGGTGGTTAAAGTGCGACTTTACTGACCGGAAGGTCCGTAGTTTGACTCTGACATCTGATTTTCGACTTCTGTCCAGGCTTGGGAAACGCGGCAGTATAGCAGCCCTCGTGCTTCCTTCGGGTGGTATGACAGCTTGGCATCGAAAGGGTGTTGCAGCTGAACTATTATTCATTATTATTCTCATCGCACCGGTGAGCTTTGTCAGATGGATCACCAGGGATTCCCCACCTCCTTTGAAGAGGGCTGAATACAGGTCATCTGACCCTAATACCTTCTCACGTTTGAGCACGGATATATATCGTACTTTATTTCTTCAGACGTTCGATCAAGGTTTGTATTCCATTAGCCTCCATGCACTATTTCCTGGGTCAGTGTTGCAAGAGGGACTGTTCTTCCAAATGTTCGCCCTATCTTTTCAGTAGACTTTTTTGCGAGTGAAGTAATGAGCTGCCTTTTTCACTGACGGTTGTACAACTGATGCATGACCGTTTCCGGTAGCAAAAACGTCCATCTCTCGAGCTTTCGATGTCCATCAACGTTCTCAGTCTTGAGCTGCCGTATTGAAACATGTAAAAGGACCGGTAAGTGAAGGAAGGACAATCAATGCTGAATGCTGTTCAATGCGTTATAGGCTCTAGCACAGTAAAGACTCGCACATCGCGCATAATGTGTCTCGCATACAGGGTCAGTTGTGAAATTCGACGGTCAAGGATTAACATTCATCCGCTTGTAAAAGTGTCGTAAGTCCGTATAGAACCCAAAATGGTGGACGCGAGACAAAGGTAACTTTCAAGTCAAGAAGGACAACCTTTGTTGGTTGCTAGAAGCAGTATCACTTTTGCAGTATCTGTCGCCGGAGGTTTAACTGTGATCAATGAATCACCTTACAGGACGGAACCCAGATTGATTTTCACGGATCTTCTTGTGTGCAGTCACCTTTTGGGGGATAAGACCAGAGAGCAACTTTGGTGCCAAGCTACCTGGCTGATGTCACGGTGATTTTCACAGTGACCGCATACCCTTTTCTGAAGACAGGAGCAACTGTCGACATGCCACATTTTGCAGGCACTTTCTCTTCATCCTGCATCGCATTAATGGTGGCGAGATTGGCCGGTGGTTAAAGTGCGACTTTACTGACCGGAAGGTCCGTAGTTTGACTCTGACATCTGATTTTCGACTTCTGTCCAGGCTTGGGAAACGCGGCAGTATAGCAGCCCTCGTGCTTCCTTCGGGTGGTATGACAGCTTGGCATCGAAAGGGTGTTGCAGCTGAACTATTATTCATTATTATTCTCATCGCACCGGTGAGCTTTGTCAGATGGATCACCAGGGATTCCCCACCTCCTTTGAAGAGGGCTGAATACAGGTCATCTGACCCTAATACCTTCTCACGTTTGAGCACGGATATATATCGTACTTTATTTCTTCAGACGTTCGATCAAGGTTTGTATTCCATTAGCCTCCATGCACTATTTCCTGGGTCAGTGTTGCAAGAGGGACTGTTCTTCCAAATGTTCGCCCTATCTTTTCAGTAGACTTTTTTGCGAGTGAAGTAATGAGCTGCCTTTTTCACTGACGGTTGTACAACTGATGCATGACCGTTTCCGGTAGCAAAAACGTCCATCTCTCGAGCTTTCGATGTCCATCAACGTTCTCAGTCTTGAGCTGCCGTATTGAAACATGTAAAAGGACCGGTAAGTGAAGGAAGGACAATCAATGCTGAATGCTGTTCAATGCGTTATAGGCTCTAGCACAGTAAAGACTCGCACATCGCGCATAATGTGTCTCGCATACAGGGTCAGTTGTGAAATTCGACGGTCAAGGATTAACATTCATCCGCTTGTAAAAGTGTCGTAAGTCCGTATAGAACCCAAAATGGTGGACGCAAGTTATTGATTGTGACATTAGCTATCTCCAGTCTCGCAACAGCCTTGATCTGCCGATGGAAGAATATCCCCCGAAATGAGATAATAATCGTCTCGTGGACCAAAAGTCAACATCACAATCTATGGGGGCTGAGATGATAGCGGGGGAAGAATCCTCGGCATCGTACTTCAGCTTGTTCTCATCCCGCGCAATAATTCCGCAGCCAACCGAAACTATGCTTACGCCTATCACGGTTGCCCGATGCTTTCGAATGATGATTAGGTCAGTATTGATAGGAAACGTCGAAGTAGGTGCTTTTATTTCCTCGAAAACGGTGTATCTTAGACGACGGAGACTTGTCGCGAGTTCCTTTCTAACCTGATATGACGGGCAGATCGGTCAAAATCTCCCGATTAACACAGTTTCCAAAACAAGATCGCTTGATTACCATGATCATGCTGGGCGCTTCTAACTAGTCTCAAGCGCCAGACCTGGATACCGCGGACAAATATCCGATGAGACGCATTCTGAAACAATCCATCGTTTCGAAAGAAGCGGAGCAATCGACTCTCGCAAACTGTAACCCCCAATGCTGTTATGCAGGCTATCGCTCCAAGCGCCCACCGTTTTCATGCACGCACCCTGCACTAGAACTCAACAACTTAAGTAAATACGGGATCGCTAATCAAAGTGCATGGTATTCGGTACTATGCAGACGGAAGCTCTTATGTGCTGTCCGCTGCATCGGGATTGTTAAACTTAGCCTTGGGATACTGGGCCTCCTATATTGTTTGTCGACGTTGATGGACCTGCTTGGTATGCCCTTCAGTAGACGCTGCCAGTTGCGAATAGCCTACCTGATGTAGCTTTCCGACCCTTTAAAGATGTTTCGGTGGACTTGAACGAGCACGAGAAAACGTGTCAGTGTCGGTAAAATGAAATAATAATAATCGTTCAGCTGTAACATCCTTTCGGGGCCTAGCTGCCATGTCACACGAGAGCTGGGCTGCTGCCAGGTCACCGAAGCCTAGGCAGGGAAAGTCGAGAGGCAGTGTTGAGGACTGATGTCATGCTGTCGATGATGATGAGAGGCAGAGTTCGGGTTCGGACCACGAACCTTCCGGTCAATAAATTCGCGCTCTAACCACTTATCGAGAAGTTTCAGCAGCTTCCGTTGGTGGTTGCAGACTCCTTTCCGCATGAAAGTAGAGAGGACGCTCAACTATATCGTGGTGCCTGTCGGACCGGGAGGAGTGACGAGTTCCTCGGCGAAGCAAAACGTTTCGGTTGAGAACGCGGTTGCTGGGTGTTTTCTGTCCCCATAGCTTTCGTCTTTGGGGTTGAGCGTCTTCCCAGGTCGACTTCTCGGCTCAGTTGTTGGTGAAGACAAAACCCTCTAAGGTGTCATGAAACCGGTAGCCCAGTTGCGGTGTCAACGATCCGAGAACCTCATCACCTCACCATTATGAACATTATCGGAGATAGTCTGATACCTCTGCGGGCGTGATGACCCAGTGGTTAGAGCGCGAAATTACAGATTGGAAGATCCGTGGTTCGAACCCGACCTTTGCCTCTCGACTTCTGCTGTCTGGGCTTGGGAAACCTGGCAGTAGTTCAGCCCTCGTGCTTCCTTCGGACGGTGTGACAGCTAGGCACCAAAAAGATGTTACAGCTGAACGATTATTTTTATTTATTTTGATACCTCTTCAGTCGTGAACCTCTGAAATGGGGAAGACTGCTGCCGCATTCATAGGACTCTGCTATGTATCGAACTGGAGGTGTCAATGCTGCAAACGTCTCAGTAGATCTAATAGTTCTGTCACATAAAGCCAAATCGAACGCCTCCGGTATATCAAAGAGCGCTAAACTGAGTTTAGAAGCAGTCCTGACGGAGGAGAGTTTGTAACAGCGTCTCGATATAGAAGTGCAAAGGGGAGTGGAGGCGGTTGTACTCTACGACTCCAACAATCAGCCAGCACCTTAAAAAAGCATCTAGCAATAATGGATGACACGGAAATTGGTCTTGGCCGGTTTAGCACGGTCGGATTTGGGACTTTCAGAGCTATAGTAGTACGGGAATGACATGCGGCGTGCAACCTCCAGATAGTAATAGGAAGTTGAAATACACGGCAAGGGTGTTGGCACTGAGTTGGTGAAGAAATCTGGGCGTTTGTTCAAACCAGGTAATGAAATGCCCATTAAGCGGATCGTACACCCAACTTCCTCACTTGTGATTGGCTTGATCAGACTTCAATTAGATGGCAGCACTGTGTGTCTTGGTGGGCTACCCAGGTGTTATCCCGATCTAAAGCTGCCACCTTGACGTGGTGGTCGGGGTTGAGTGCTGCAATGATTCCGCGGGCTACACTGGTTGCAATTTCGTTCCACAAGTTGCAACCTTACCAGGAAGTCCAAAGGGTATCAGTCAGACCAAGAGCAGCGAGACCCCGTACTACGAGTAATCATGCTACGAGGTGGCCTGGGGGTAAAGTCGTACTGTCTTCTAAGACAGGAGTGTGAGGGCAGTAAGGTGTTCCCCCCAGGCCACCAGCATGTCCATATTTATTGAAGCAGCGATGCTGTCTTCCTCCGAGGAAGGAACGGTTAGGGAACCGCACAATTCGATCGCCTAGCGGTTGACCGTGACCGGCGGCGCATTATCCAATACGGTCGGAATATTTTCGAAACCAAAGAGTCCGGTGCTGCTCCAGAGACACCTATTATGCTCAGCCGCATTAGGAATGAGACAGTAATACCTTATTCCCAGCAGCAGAGGGTCTGGAACCGAGCAGGTCGGACTATTGAGTCCTCGGCTTCGGGCAGGGTCCCGGAAGAATACCCTACTGTTCGCTGCCTCGTGGGTCAGACTTTGGAGTTAACCCTCTTCATTGGAAGTGGAGAACAATAAATACTCCAAATAACTCGCCCTCACGGTTTGGCTCCCACAAAGTGTGAAACACTGCCTCAAGGCTCGAACCCTAGCCTCATGCTTGCGGGTGAACCAATTGAGGTAGTAGACAAATTTGTCTACGTGGGCAGCTGTATCAGTCCCGATGGTCTCGTGAAAGATGATATTTCCATTCGGATTGGGAAGGCCAGAGCAGCTTTTGTGAATCTGCGTCCTGTAGCGCATGCGTGACATCAGCTTATCCGTCGAGGGCCGAGTTTACAGTCCTGCGGTGCGATACGAATATGAAACCCAGCCACTGCGCGCCGAGGACGTCAAAAGTCTTCCAATGTTCGACCATCGATGTCTTCGGAGCATCGCCTGCGTCTGGTGGGAACACCGGATAAGCAGTGCTGCAGTACGTCGAATAGTATTCGGACGAAATAACACCCTCTACGGATGAACTGATCACACTGCATAGGTTGCGCTGGCTTGGCCTCGCGTTGCGTAAGCCAGTCGACCGACATCCACGTAGGGTTCTTCTCGCACAACGACATAAAAGGTCGAAACGAGTCAGAGGCGGTCAAGCAATGACTTTGCATCGAAGTATAAAAACCATTACCAGAGAACTCAGCTGCGCTGGCCATTGCTGTCTTCCTGGATGATGACCCAGAAATGGGCCGCATCAATAGTTAGAGGCGTCAGTAGTAGTGGTATCGGTAGCGGCTTGTTCGCAGCTAACCGCTCGTGAATATGAAGGATGGTTCTCCTGGTAGAGTCAGTCTGCTGAAGAGTCAAAGTATTGCGTGTCCCTCAGATCAACTAGGAGATTCAAGCCAGAAGTCTTTTGCTAGTTGGACCCCATTTGACCATCATCATCGTCATTATCATCATCAGTGTTG
The DNA here is from genome assembly GCF_000715545.1 of Opisthorchis viverrini. Lineage (NCBI taxonomy): Eukaryota > Metazoa > Platyhelminthes > Trematoda > Opisthorchiida > Opisthorchiidae > Opisthorchis > Opisthorchis viverrini. The sequence continues at coordinate 442,351 of NW_008751747.1, forward strand.
ACACTGATGCTTCACTGCAGTATAACCATAGGGTTTGTCTATTTATATTTGAGGCCCTAGAGTAAAAAGAGAAAGAGTAGGAGAGGAAGAGGCCTAGTGCTGGCCTATGTCAAACATGCTCGGCTGCCTAAACATCCAAGCGCTCAGTCAGACAATCTAAAAAGAAACAGCACGAACGCCGCTGACATTGAGCAGCCACCATTTCTCGCAATCTCCCCAGCCAAGCGCAGAGGGGATGTCACGGCACACTGCACCAACAACACCCCAACTCTTCGTAATCTCGCTTACGCCCTTCTGCCAAATATACGTTGACCACCTCGTGGTTTATGCAATTCTGAAGGAGGCACGGGGAATAGCGCTAGTTTAGGTCTACGGTGCCTCGGTGTGCGTGGCACACAGCTGAGCCACCGCAGTCGATGGTCCTGGATGGTTTTCGCGATTGAAACACCTGCTGCACAACCAATTATCTCATCACTAATCCCTTGAAACCACCTGAAACCAGCAACGCTTCTGAGGCATCGGTGGTAAAGAAAACGGAAGACGCCTCACGTCATCTGTCCGTAGCCATACAACAACAACCCATACTGTAGCCTGGTTCACGCAACCCTTAAGTAGTATACCTTTGTGACGCCACTAGTGACGCAAATTGGCAAACGTGATTTGAGTCTTTGAGTCTGTTACAGCTAATACAACTACCGAGGTACGTGAAATTCTCCACAACCTCCAGTGACTCCCTTGAATTGTAGGGGGTGCTAAGACACTGTACGTTCTAAAGCATAGCTGCACTTTGTAGGTGCCGGGCACATGCCGAAAGATGGTATAACTGTGGTTAGTCTATCCAACAGGGGGCGTGCTTCATCTTGGTCCTCAATGATGAAGGCGATGTCGCTGACATACTCCAGATCAACAATTTTTCACCAACAACAATTTGAATACCGGGGTTTTTCAGACCTTCCAGTGTTCAAATCAATGGTTCATCGATGACAAAGTTGAATAAGACTGAAAAGAGTGGATATCCTTAACGTATACCACTGCTCATCACACTCCAAAATATGTGGATATAGGAACCGGATTAAGCCCACAAGCCTCCGAGAAACCCTGTGTTAAGCATGTGTTTTCAGGATAACCAACCGATCGGAACATAGGAACACCAAGATTATGGGTCGCCCTTACAAATGGCTTTGCTTTAACATCGGACGGAGTGTGATCGACACGGCCGACACTTGGTCGAATTCCTGCTCGACTCTCACGTCTAACAGTAAACTCATGCCACATCGGCCACAGCGTGGTGCCATCAGCCAGGTCGCCTTACTCGCTGCATATAGGACGGGTAAGCAAAAACACGCCATTGCCGACGCCTCTCCTCTTTCTCGTTCATATACTTTTCTTCCCCTCTTTACTCACCCCATTAATAACTCCCCTTGTGGGCCCAGCACTGATGTATCTCCAAATCAATCTTCAAGTCTAGACACCCAGTCTATTTGGCCGCCTTCAGCCTCCGCACTCTGAAGCAAACAGCAGAACAAGCTGCTCTTGCTCTCACACTGGACTCGCTTGGCACTGATGTGTGCTGTGTCTCGGAAACACGAATTCAAGATGCAAGCACAGTGATTGGGCTAACCACCCCGTCACTCTCCATTCGCTTCCGGCTGCGCACCTCTGGTGATGCAGAGGCTGCTGCGGTGGGATACGCACCGCAAGTGTGCACCGTCCCAAGTCACCGGGCGGAAGTATCCTTACTTGACTGGATACCCGTTCATAATCGACCCTATGCACTTCGTCTGGCAAAGTCTGTGAAGGATTCTCACAAGCGGAAAGTTGATCGATGTCTGTTTACCGTGTCTGCTTACTCCCCAACTAACTAGCTCCGACGCCGTAAAAGACAGGTTTTACGACGCCCTGAATGCCCAGTTGCGGCGAGCTAAAACCATAGATATCGTGCTGGTTGCCGGAGATCTGAATGCACAAGTGGGCAGGCTTAGCGTATCTGAGACTCAATTAGGAGGTTGACAGAGATTGGACGCGGTAGGTGCAAATAATGGGGAACGATTGCTTCATCTGTGTGCGGATCGCAGACTGTTTTTATGCAGCACTAACGTCCGAACTAGCCGAAGTTGTCTGGCCACATGGTGTCTCCTAATGACGTGCCGGTCACGAACTCAAATCGATGGTGTGAACCAATAGCTGACTGCCGGTCGTTTTGGAACACATTTGTGGAGTACCATCACACGCTCGTCTGGATTCGTTTATGCCTTCGTTTCCCAGGGTCGCGTGTGGTGCGGACAAAGCGGTTGGCAACTGGGAAACTTGTAGATCTGGATGTTAGGTGTGTTATGTTCTCTACTAATCAGTCAATCAACCTTATCAGTTACACACGAAATTGAGAAGACAAAAAGCCTTGAGGAAATTATACTGCGGCAACTGAACAGCCAATATCGAGATTCGAAGAATCAAGAATGGAATGGAACAAAACAGTCCAATGAAAGGCTGAAATAGAGAGAGAAAAATGTTGAGCAATATGTTCGTTAGGAGTGCCTCCTACCACCTCCCCTTTGAAGTCATTGTTCGTACGACTGGAGTTGTGGCTTCAGTTGCATTCGTATGACAGGCTTTCTGATCCGATCGGTCCATCTTCTGGGTGTACAACTTTTGGAAACTTCTGGTTCATTCATCGGCTCTGGAGATTTTGGCTTTTGAGCTAACTCAAATGTGTCGAGAAAAGTCTCCAGTGGAAGAACAGGGTCGAGTGTAGGTGCCGCTGGAAGATAGGAAGCGCGTAGCTGATTGGCATGACGGACCCAGACGGGGGAGCCTACATTTACCTCATAGACAACTCTTCAGGTACGGCGCACAATTATGCCTCGTGTCCACTTTTCAGCGCCACCACGATAGTCTTTCGCTAGCACAGATTGGCCGGGTATAGATATGTTCTTTGCAGCACCGTGATGTCGGTTGAACAGAACTTCCATATTTATGTTTCTACCGGTTGGCGAATGTGGTGTTGGATGGACGACGTCAACGGATAAGCGGACCTTCCGGTTCATAAGTACCTCCGCCGGGGACTTACCATGTGGAGCGTGAACATTTAATGTCGCCCTGTAACTCAGCAGAATTGTCTCGATGATTTCCGGGGTGGTCCTCTCCCTTTTGAGTTTTAGGAGTGCGCGTTTGAAAGTGTCCATAAATCTTTCCATTTGGTCGTTTGATTGTGGATGAAATGGTGGTGATCGCACGTGTTGTATGGCATTTTCTTGACAGCAATCGGAAAGTTTAGCGGAAGTGAATGCACTGCCGTTGTCGGAAACAATGATATTTGGAACTCCGAAGTGGCTAAACACATGTCGTATTTTGGAAATGGTAGCCTCAGCAGTAATATGGTTCATGCTAAACACTTCTGGCCATTTGCTATAAGCATCTACTAGAATGAGATATTGTTGGCCGTTGATTGGTCCCACAACATCAACATGGATTCGTGACCATGGGGTTTCTGGGACAGGCCATGAACATAATTCTGTTTTTCGAGAGGATTTCGCAGATAGTTGGCATTTGGAGCACTTGCGTACAAGTTCTTATAACTGCTTATCCATGCTCGGCCAGTAGACATAACTACGTGTTAACGCCTTCATGCGGTTAATACCGGGATGTCCAAAATGAAATTGTTTGAGGACATCACTCCGTAATTCCGGCGGCACAATTACTCGTTCTGCGAAGAGTAAACAACCATCAACCTCGGAAAGTGAGGATCGACGTTGGTAGAACGGTTGAAGTTGTTTATCGGAACATACTGCAGGCCATTGTGTGTGGTGAAAATGGAGTACATTTTGAAGTAACGGATCACGAGCAGTGGCGTCGCGAACCATGCCGGAAGTAACTGGGAGTGCACGGATTGTAGTAGCAAGCACTGCGTTAACTTCTGGTTCCACCGTTATCGAGGCAACAACAGAATCCTCGGGTTGTTGACGTCGAGAATCCATGAGTCTTGATAATGCATCAGCTTGTCCAATAGCATCAGTAGACTGGTACTTGATGGAGAAGTCATAGCCCAAAAGTATTGTAGCCCAACGTTGCAAACGGTTGGCTGTGTAAACAGGGGTGCCTTTCTTGGATCCGAAAACGGCGAGAAGGGGCTTATGGTCAGTGATGAGCGTGAAATGACGTCCATAGAGCATTTCGTGGAACTTCTTGATGGCGAAGATCATTGCTAAAGTTTCTTTTTCAATTTGACCATAGTTGCGCTCGGTAACTGTTAGGGATCTAGGTGCGTGGGCAATTGCTTTTTCGTTTCCGTTGGGGAAAACGTGAGAGATGACAGCTCCAATACCATAGTTGGATGCGTCTGAAACAACAGTAATGTCCAGGGCTGGATTGTAATGTGTGAGTAGTAGATCAGAGCTGAGAAATGACTTTACTTTGTCAAAAGCGAACTGGCACTGATGTGACCAGTTCCAAGGCACATCCTTTTTTAGAAGATGATTAAGTGGTTCACGGACACGGTGCATGTCTGACAAAAATGAACTGTAATGGCTTACTAAACCGAGAAAGGAGCGCGAGGTTGCTAAATTCGTCGGTGCTGACATTTGTTGTATGGCAGAAATATTTTCTGGGTCTGGATGACGACCATGTTCGTCAAAAATAAATCCAAGATATTTGATAGAAGTTAGAAAAAATGCGCACTTCTCTGCACGTAGGCGAAAACCATATTGTTGAATCCGTTCGAGTACGCAATGTAAACGATGCAGAAATTCTTCTTGACTAGAACCTGTAAGAATGATGTCATCCAAATAAGCAGCAACTCCTGATAGACCGTTTAGCATGGCATCCATTGTTTGTTGAAATATTGCTGGTGCAGATTTTACCCCAAACGGCAAACGGTTAAATTGAAACCGCGATGTGTGTTAATTGTCAGAAGTTCTTTGGAGTCATCAGAGACTTCTATCTGAAGGTAAGCATCAGCAAGATCCAGTTTTGCGAAACATCTTCCACCATTGAGCTTGGTGAACAGATCTTCTGGTACCGGCAATGGATATTGGTGAGAGTCTAACACGGCGTTTAATCCAGTGGAATAATCAGCACATATGCGCACCTTGCCATTTGCTTTTTTGATGACAACAGTGGGAGCTGCCCATGATGAATGGTTTACTGGCTGGATAACTCCGGATTGCTGGAGACGAACAAGTTCATTCTCCACAGTTGCGAGGGCAGCAAATGGCACGGGACGCTTCGGTCTGAAAATTGGTGTGAAAGCAGGTTGGAGTTTGGGACTTGCCTTGGTTTTGGTACAGCATCCAAGGCCACTTTGGAAGACATCGTTGAATGTCTGAGGAGGATGAAAATTTCAGAGTACTGCACACAGATGATAAAGGTACACGGAAAAGGTCAAGTTTCTCGATCCAATCGAGTGCGAGTATGTTTAATTTCGGACAATCCTTGCCTTGCACCCACAAAGTGTAAGGTCATGCTGGTGAACGTGCAGTCACTGAGCACGCCACTTAGAACCCAGGGGAGGCATTCGAAGTTGTGAAACATTTTCCTTATTTTTAAACTTTCATTGGCTCTGCTTCTAGTGTGATAGCTGAGGTCGGTACACGAATCTGGAAGTCTTGGGTCGCGTTGGATAATTCGAGACACCTATGGCGCCAAAGCGGTGCATCCCTGAATCTCGAAGGACGTGTGTGCCAGCCTACAGTATGAACTGTCAGGTTGTATAGCTGTGAGATTCGGCTTGTTCGAGCAGCGGGACTGAGACGCCTTCAGATGTTCGAAAATCACTATCTCAGGACCATAGCGCGTGTAGGCTGGTGTCGGCGCATCCATAATGAGGCAATTAGAAAACGAGTTTTCGGTTGTGTGACGGGTGCATCCATTGAAGAGTGTGTCCAGCACCAGCAGTTGCGTTGGTTAGTACGTGTTGCGTATGCATAACCATTGTTTACCGAGGAAAGTGCTTTTTCCATGTCCAATTCAGAGTGACGGTAGCAGAGAGGTGGCCAACCCTTGACCTGACAGACGGATATGAAAGAGATTACGAAACGTTCGGGTGTTATCGGTGCGACTTGCCTTCCAGAATGGGGACCGAGTGATCCCCATTGTGCTGGGTCAGAGACACTGCAAAACATAGCTGCAAATCGATATCAGTGGTTTTGTCACTTTTTATCCAGATTACCCAAATGAGGTGGGGATACGTCGGAATGATTGCAGTAAGCCGACACTAAGTTTTTTCCCAGTCCACCTTCATTGTTTTCTTCACAATAGGGCTTTCAAATAAACGGCTGTACAGCAGCTAAGCGTCGACGATGAACACTGATGTCATGGTGTCGATGATGATGATTTTTCACAAGTCAAGGTTTCGCGTATCAGCTTAAGATGACGAAATATTGGCGACGCTAGAAGCCGTATCACAACAGGAGTCAAAAGAACATTTTTATGGTTACTACATTCACCGCGGGTACCCTTTTCGGAAATGGATACTAGTATCAATGCACCTCAGTCTTCTGGGGCGGTCTCTTTCTTCCAGTTTGACGGGCATCGGCTTAGTAACCCACCCTCATCCTTAAACAGAACAAGTGGGAGGTCGTAAAGTCCAGCAACACGATGGCGCTTGAGTAGAGGTTGGAATTGACTCCATATTCACAATTCACCCTTCTGTTTAAGGCTAAGATTCCGGGTTGGAGGTAGCAGGTTGCCAACGGGATCGCTGTTCGAGGTCCTGTGCCCGACAGTTCAAACGTTATTTTGCTGGATATCAGAGACCCATTTTGGTTCATGATAATCTCGCTGACAAACGGCTTCTGAGGACCAATCCGTTTGATCAAGTGGGACAGGTATTTCCAGTATTTTATGCATCTTGCATTTTTCGGTCTTTCTGGTGTGCCAAGCTTTTCGTCTACACGTACACTCAGTTTCAATTGACGTCGGATGATGCATCGGATGGAGTTTTGGTTGCAGCCAGGGAGAATCTGTCGCTGGAGCTGCATCAAATACATGGTTATATCAGAGATTCATCTTCCACGAATGGCTTGTCGGTAATGTAGTGGATTTGTACATAGGATATAGCGTCTTCATCATTTAAATGCACAATCCACGTGTAGTATTTACGGGTCTAGAAAACGTGAAATTCGAATAGAATACCAAACGTGGCTGCACCTCCCGTCGTGCTAATTTGCGCTGGTGCATATGGACGGATTGAAGTTGATTAGGGTGACGAACGCAGACATCGGAATGTGAGTGAAAAATATTTACGAAGGCTCACAGGTAGCGGAGGATAATTAAGTAATAGTGATGGTATTGGTAAGGAATACTGTATCATGGTGTTTCACGTGCCTCAGATTTTCTTGGTCACTAATGCCTTGATTTCCCACGTTTACAGTCCGCGTATGCCGCGGCAGCCTTGAAAGTCCTCTATGTCGTTTGCTGCCAGTTATGCTCAACTGCGGTCATTCATTCAGCACTGCAAGCGTTCTCAGCTTGACGCGTTGATAAAATTTACCAATCTTCCTCGTGGAGGACTGAAACCGGACTTACAACTCAGATTATTGTCTTATCTTGATGGAGCCCCAAACCCTGTATTTATTTCTGCTTTGAATGATTTAATACGACGAACGCAAAACGTCGAAAGTAAGCTGCACTTGAGTTTTTGTTCCATGCTGAAGCCTTGTGTTAGGTTTCAATTTTCTATGTAGGCGTTATTTACCGAATTGAGTGGGCAACCATTAGTATCGTCGCTAATCGTCAGAGCTTGATATCGCTCAGAGTTAAATGTATGAAATTCCCTATTCGAAACGAGTTTTGACTTTTCGACCACCTTCTTCTAAGCCTAAGCAACCTGGCAGGATGCTGGCCATTGTGTGCCTCATTTGATATGTA
>NW_008751747.1:450526-474046 GCF_000715545.1 Opisthorchis viverrini
TATATATATATATATAAGCTGTGTTGATCATGTGTAACAGCTGGACGACTCGATAAAATTGGTGCCAACGCCGAAACGAAACGTAGAGAGTCCGTCGTGTTAATAAGTACCATTCCAGACAGGGTTCTCAGGATGAGACATTATATACATTGATAGGTTCAACCCACTTGTGTAGTCTCTAGAGCTCTGGTCGGAGAGTCTTCCCCTCAGTGGTTCTGTGATCTTGTCACTCATTTTACAAGACTAGTTCATCGTTGTGTCGTCCAACTCAAAATTCGCAAATGAGCACTCTTTCTACGCCAGGTTGCTGTATAACGTCGCATCTGGATCACAGTAATTGGCGATGACCGCCAATTCATTGATGAATTATTGAATTGAAGTTGTCTACTTGTTTGAAGTGCGATACCACTGAGATACTTGTCTCATCCCTTGGGGTTACACTCCCCAATTCAGTAGTAGTGTCTTCAGGGGCGTCAGGCTTTGTATCCTGCGCAGACCGAACGTTTTAGCCAACTCATATTTTGCTGCCCTTGTCACCTTTTGAGATTCAGATACCACCATTCTTTCAAAAAGCGGATACTCTGTAGAGTTCCCAGTGAGGTGGCTCGTTAGCCAAAAGATTGTGATTCTCCAGAGTGAGACTAAAATGTCCGCTTCTCCAGTCTTTTCTCCGGGGCAGGGGTATTGTCCTCAGCTTGTGAACCATGATGTCCGCATTGTATCATATAACGTGACCTTGGTTATTCTTATCAAAGCAAGTTTTCAATATCCTTCGTCAAACTTACCAACACACGTGTGGTGTTGCTATACCTCCCTCCGAATGGCGGTTATGAGCGTGAATATATCACAACAACCTTCACCTTCATGACTACCTCCCCCCAGTGGATAATCCCTTTTTCTGTGCCGATCTCTAGTGGATTGTGGAGTCTCCAGGGTGCTGCCAAAGTCTTCCTTGATCTTCATCGTTCCTGTGCAGGTCTGGACATCTGATTTACCAGTTGTTCACTATGTTTACGACCATTTTTTACGAAAGTTGACTGCCCCTGTGGTGAAAGTGATATTCACGGCGCTCACAGATTCAGTCAGTGATATTTCTGAGTCACAGTAGCAGTGTTCATGGTCTATATCAGCACACTGAATGATAAAAGCAAAATAGTTGCTTCTTGACAAAACACACTATCCGCACTATTCACTGTTCTCTTCAACAGGTCACTACTAGTTTCGCCCTTCTTGCGGCTCTTTATGTATCCACAGTCCCTGATTTTTATCAATCTTATGTTCTGCTTGAACACCGAATTGTAACCAACGTAGTTGAAGAATGTTGTAAATAACAGATTCACTGGTTAAATGAGAGTATTGTGTCAACATATCTGCTTAGTTGACCCAGTTGAATGGCAGCATACGAATCTTCGTGTGTAGGAAAATTATGTGTGCCTACAGTGTCGTCGAAACCGGCAATTCCGATGTTGCAATGCTACTATACTGGTAAACAATTTCGAACCATCTCATGAGCTAAACTACTAAATAGAACCAAGAAAACTAGCGGTTTACTTCACTGGATGGTAGTGCGGGGCGGAAATTGTTCACGGCCGAAAATAAACAGGAGCTTTGAGGTCCTCCGCGTTTGGAACACATGCATATTTGTGGGGGCCTCTTCGCTAAGTGCAAAGTGCAACGAAGTACAGGGGTCCAATCTGCTTCGTTGCTTTATTTAATGTTTATATACATCGAGTTTTGTTACGATGGTTTCATTGTTTCGGCAGACTGTTGTTAACTTAAGGAGTCCATATTCAGCCTCCGCCTTTTTTGCTCTTCCCGGAATGTTGGTCTGTAATATCCGGATTTATTGTACGCCCCATTTCAGCCCCTACTGTTCTTCCTGCCGTGCCTTTGGATGTGGCCCATCCTCCCACAGAGTTGCACCGTCCGATTTACGTTCCAGATGTTTCAGCCGCACTTCCCGATTCCACGACAGATTCGCCCATGTATCTAGCCTCCTTAGCATCGAGTGAATTCCAGCAACGTCTTCGTGAGACATCCAGTCGTTCTGAGACTTTGAAGCGAGTAGGCGATGAACCTGACATACTGCCCGTTGATTCTTGGACTGCGACACGTGTAAATTCATCGGCTCCGGCCACCACCAATCACAACAACCCGCAAATGCATGTTTGCCCAGTGACTGTCTCGGATTGCACGAACTGTCCGACTACCTGCAGTGTACCCGCCACGAAGGATCATTCCTATGCTGTTCCTAATCCCCCTCCCGCTCCTCTAATCACACTGGCCGGCAGTGAGTCTTTGTGTGTTGTTATCTCGTTACTGCATCTTCTTGACATTTTGCGAGCCAGACGGCACAATGCTCCGTTCGCGCAGAATTTTTATCGTCTTTCGGGAACTCTGTGGAATGGCAATCAGTTGTTTCTTGGAAACCTAGTATTTAGGGTGTTCATTTTCCTCGTCGCTAATCCATACCCCTCTCGACGACTGATTCTAGTGGCAATTTTTTTAAAACTGGGAGTGATAAATGACCTATATAAGACCACCAGTTCTTCGCGGGTGCATGTTATAGCTAGTCCGAACATAATGTGTCTATCTCAGCTCGATAGTTCATTCGCTTTTCCAAGCCAGCGTCCCTAACGTCATTGACGTCCAGGTTTGTCATTATCGAACACTCCTTCGACGGGAATTGCCCGAAACTCAAAGAGACGCCAGACGGCCTGCTCAATTTTATATAAGCATATGGTTGTTACTACCTCCAGATGAGAACAGATCACGTCAGTGAGACAGTCGAGCTACCGTCGCCAATCTATTGAGACCGCTTGAATTACTGATCGACTCGTTAACCTAGCTAGAAAGGCCTTGGTTGATGTTTAAATGTTGGAAGCAGGCATCATAGTTGACTTTCAAAGGGTACTTTCATTCTTATCCCACAAAAACTGACATTGAATAAACGATTTTATCTAGGCAAGTCGCAAAAGGATGTACAAAAACTCAAATGTTTATTTCTGGCTGTTATTGAGCTATTTCTGTGTAAATACAGATTACGATGATTCGTTGCCTCTTGCACCAAGGTGCGCGATGGCTCTGGGTCTTCCGGTTGGAAGAACTTTCGGCATTCTGAAATTTAACCATGGCACATCTAGCTCATGTATAGTAAATTTTCTTGATTGGTTAGAGCGCGAATTTATTAACAAAAATGTCACTTATTAGAACTCTACCTCTGCTTCTCGACTTCCCTTCTCTCGGCTTGGGTAACTTGGCAGTATCCCAGCTCTTGCGCTTTCTTCTTGAGGCATGGCGTTTAGGCATCGAAAGGGTGCTACAGCTGAACGGTCCTTTGTTGGTTCATACACGCAGCAACTATGTTTGTTCTCCACCCACGGCCACTTGACTGCACCCATCGCCTAGCGCTCAATCGGGCAATTATCCAGACGGTCTGAGTGAGTCAATAGCGGTCACGTGACTGTCTCGTTGTTTCATTTCATTCAAAATAAATGGAGTCGTCATTGATAGAGCAATAAACATGGGAATGTGGACTTACTGTTGGAATGGCGTAAGCTAGTTGCTTAAATAGTAAATTATAATCTCAACTCTAAACCGTAGCCTTGCCCAAAGTTTTATACACCGTATTGTGTTTTCATAATGACAAGTAACTAATTTGTCAGACCGTTCTTCATTGCGACTGATCAGTCAGATCACGAAAGGTCTGTTGTATACAGAAGCCGCTTTGTAGCTGTTCGTAAACAGTGGAATGAGGCCACCATTCAATCGTTCGGTCGCCACTTATTCGAAGTTCCAACTTATGGTCCCTCGCCACATTCAGTTTGTGACTTCCGGTCGCTGTTCACTCTTTTTTGTATCGATCAGACGAACAACTTGAAAGCAACCGGAGCGTATAAATATGGTATGTCGGTAATTTTAATCTAAAACCCGTCTATATAGCTAGATAGTGGGTCTGTTCAAGATTCTTGTGCGTGCAAACTGAGTTCGCTTAGTACTCGGGGAAGGTCCAACGCTAACTAATTTCACTGTCAAAGGTGTAGACGGTTTTATCATTATCGAGAGAGTCAGCTGGGTACCAAGTGAGTCCCCCACAAAACCAACTTGGTTTGCAAATGAGTGTATTCCGCCAGACGGTTTCGCTTATTTTCTACCTCATGTTAGTTGACTATCTCTGGATGAAATCCTCGACCTGGAAAGTACGGTTAAGAGGAGGTGACGGTTGAAGTACCGGCTGTATGGCCTCACGAGTTCGTAGTTCGGCTGAACGACGAGGTCAGTTGAAATGTACGTCCAGACAACTAGACAATCCGCATGGAGGTTGGGTACCAAGGAGTCCCCCACAAAACCAACTTGGTTTGCAAATGAGTGTATTCCGCCAGACGGTTTCGCTTATTTTCTACCTCATGTTAGTTGACTATCTCTGGATGAAATCCTCGACCTGGAAAGTACGGTTAAGAGGAGGTGACGGTTGAAGTACCGGCTGTATGGCCTCACGAGTTCGTAGTTCGGCTGAACGACGAGGTCAGTTGAAATGTACGTCCAGACAACTAGACAATCCGCATGGAGGTTCGTTCAGCTGCCTTGAGCTTACTCGTGACCATGCTTTTTCAAAAAGAAGAAAGAACTACGGCAGGAAGAGGGGAGTAGAACTAGAGGACAACAAACATCCGAGATTTCACCACTCATTCGGGCAGTCTACCGACGACAGCAGCGACGCTGAGATCGGCTAGCCATCATATGTCTCCAGCCAAGCACAAGGAGGGTCGTGCTGAGCCCATCCTGAAAAGGAAACAACGACGATGACATCCAGACTTCCCCCATAAAACCTCCATTTTCTTCCACTATGTCGAATCCTCTCCATCCGTAGGTCTCCGTCACTCTAAATCAGGTACAGAAGACAGAGCTCGACTTGGCATGCGTAACACATGGCCCAGCCACCTTAGCTTGCAATGCTGGATGCATTCTTTGAGGGGGATATCCTCTGACTCAACAAAACTCGTTTCCTGATCACTTCATTGCGAATTCGCTGATTTCAGCCCATTCTAGCTATGCTTTTGAGACATCAGGCTAGCCAAGTATCACAGCTGTACGGCAATACAACCCGAACTGTAGTCTGACACACGCGTCTTTTGATACCTCTCTGACGGCACAAGCGAAGCAACTTAGCAAATGCGATTCTGGCCTCCGAAATTTGTGCGTTCACTGTCGCACTGCTAACATATCTAATACAGCTTCCAGCAATCAAGCTTCCAAATACATATAGGTTATTCATAAATGTTCAATTTATGTTTGTGCGCGGGCTGGGATACTGTTTTATTCAGATCTCTGCCCATTCTTCAACCTGGTATGCTAGTCTGTGTGATTGTCACATATACATCGCAGTTTAGCCCAATCAGTTATGAAGGTACACAAATTGTCACGCCTTGGTAAGGTCCAGTCTGTTCGTGACGGACACCTGGCCGCGTGCCTCTTGTTCATGATAGTTCAGTGGCTCCTGATTCAGAATGGTCAAAGGGACCGCATGTCGCTCCTTGGCTTTCGAAATATTATATGGCATGAAAGAACGGAATGGTCAATCATCAATGAACGGTTGTCCATCATTCGGTTCCGACAACTGGGCTCACTTCTTTGTTCCAATGAACAACCCGTTTGAGTTACATGCTTTGCACTGAAGAATTTATTCTGGGATGCAAGATACGGAAACTCAGTTCAAGACTATTAATAATTGTTATTGATTTTCTAGATTTTTGAGACATACATTTAGGATAACTGTGGGGTTGCCAACATATCGTCTATGATAGTCAAAGTTCGTTATAACAAGTGCCAGACGACGCCATTTGGTGGATATCCACCATCCGTAGACGTGAAGGGCGATAGTTCCTCAGAAGGAACCGCCTCCGTCAAGGGGACGATTGAGAATCCGCAGATTTCCTTCTTGTTTATCCCGTTTTCGAGGAAACACCCCAGAGAGCGATCATCAAACGGATCCATGGCCTACAAAAGGTGTTTAGAATTGTATGAACATGTTTTGTGGAAGAGAATTTAATAGTTGTACGGGTTGATCTGATTGTAGCCCTATCTCTTCTCAAATCTCTCTTCCACTGCTGTATCTCATGCTAGTTAACTTAGTAACTTCTCCAATTTGTTTGCTTTTCAACCACTTCGCTTAGGTTGATCAGTTCACTTCACATGTTCCTTCAACTTTGTTCGCGCCGCCACCATATGCATCATCATCATCATCATCATCATCATCATCATTAAAGACAGCAACATCAGTTTTGCTACTGATGCTTCACTGCCGTACAACCATAAGGTTCGTCTAGTTATACATATATATATATATATATGTATATATAATTGTATTAAAAGCCCTACAGTGAAGAGAAGATAAAAAGTGTGTGAGGGAGGGGACTTAGTGCTGGCCTATGTCAAGCATACTGAGATGCCCACACCTTCAACTGCTCAATCAGACAGTCTGAAAAGAAACTGACAGCAAGAACGCCATTTCTTGCAACGTCTCCAGCCAAGCACAGACGGGGTCACCGGGACCCCATCCTGGGAGGCGTACAACACCAACAACACCCAAACTCTTCGTGATCTCTTTCACACCTTTTTGCCAAGTCATGTGCTGTCCACCTCGCGGTTTGCGCCATCCTGAAGGAGGCACGGAGAACAACACTCGTCTCGGTAGACGGTGTTTTGGCATGCGTAGCACATGACCGAGCCATCGTAGTCGATGATGCTGGATGTTTTCCCGGATTGAGGTGCCTGCAGCACAACCAAATACCCGTTTTCTAATCGCCTCGTTGCTGATACGCTGACGCCATCCGAAACCAGCCACGCTTCTGAGGCATCGGTGGTCGAAAACCTGAAGACGCCTCACATCGTCTACCCGAAGAGGCCATGTCTCGCACCCATACAACAACACAGCCCTTACTGTAGCCTGGTACACACGACCCTTAAGATCCAGTGAGATGCCATTTTGACGCCACAAGTGGCGCGAATTAGCAAACGTGATTTGAGCCTTTGAGATTCTTGCACTGACTTCATCAGATCCACTTCCGTCGTAGCTAATACAACTACCGAGTTATGTAAAGTTTTCCACAATCTCCAGTGGTTCTTCTTGAATTGTAAGGGATATGTTCGCAGATGGCATGTTCTGAAGCAGGACTTTGCACTTTGAAGGTGCAAGGCGCATGCGAAATGATGGTATGATGGCGGTCAGTTTATTCAACAGGGCTTGTGCTTCGCTATGGTCTTCAAAGATGAGGGCGATATCATCTGCGTACTCCAGATCGACAAGGCTCTCGTCAGCAACAATTTGAACACCGGCTGACATACGCGCTTCTACGTTTTCGTTCTGCGACATTTTCTTCGTAAGTTTGTCCAACCTTGGTCGTTTCACGAACCAGCACGTTCTCCAGCGCCACCTCTGGGAAACTGCCCGATCGGACAGTCCTTACCATAACACTCGCGGATTCACCATTTTGGACAGAACTTCCTTATTGTTACTTGCGCTGACGTAAGCGTTACCCTTGCAACCTTTTTTACATTCTACCCTACCACTGTAACGGTGGATACTACCGATGAGACATGCGAGTAGTTTGTGGTTTCTCGTAACTACGCCTTTATCTAACGGAGGGTGGGGTTTATTACGGAATTAGTGGAGTTGCTTTGTAGCATTCGTTTACATTTGCGTGATTGTCGATGAATATCCAGGAAAGTTCAAGAAAACGCGTTCTAGAACAAGACGGATATTCAGTATTTAAAATGAAGGTGCATATGAGAGTTTTGCTTTCTTGTCCAGTAGTCTGTAACTGTTCAGTTAATGTCTACTAATAAACAGCTCCGCAGCGAAGAACTCCTTCTTTTCGCCACCATATGCTTCCAGTCTGACCATGTTATCAAAACCTACGATCAACGCGAGCTACGTTTCAACCTAAATTTACTCCGCGATTTTCCATGAATTCTCCCCCGTACAGATGGTCATCAACCCATCCTGGGAGCTGATTTCGTGGTCCGCTTCAATTTATGTGTAGACCATAGACGTCAGAGTCTATTAGATCCCGCTGCATACCTATCGGTCGTAAGCCACTCAAATAGCCCTCCTTCTATTTGTTCTGTCACTCTACCACTCCACGGCGATTCTCCTTACCATTACCTACTATGTGAGTTTTCAGAGCTAGTGAAGCCAAATTTTCGTCAGCCTGAGCCACAAGACTCTCGTGCATCACGTGACCATCAGAGGTGACCTATGTTTGAACGTCCAAGAGGCTTGCACCCTATGGGATTGAAGATTGCTAAAGATGAGTTCCAACGTATACCACAGTTGGGAATCATTCATCCATCGAATAGCACTTGGGCTCACCCACTTCACACGTTACCAAGGAGATCCGCAATAGCTTGGCGGGCTTTTGGTCACTATCCTGAATTTTCATGGCTATACCATACTTTCTCATAGTGATGTTCTTCGTGCTTATCACCATATTCCCAACAACCCGAGAGACGTTCACAAAACGGCAGTTACTACCCCTTTCGTTTTATTTGAATTTGTCAGAATGCCGTTTGGATTGCGCAACTCAAACATTCCAAGTTCTCTCCGACTTGCCTTATGTGTCTGCATACCTCGATGATATTTTAGTAGCTAGCAACAATGTTTCACAGCATCTTGAACAGCTACGTATTCTTTTTTTCAAATTGAAAGACTGTGACGTTGTAACTGACCACCGTAAAAGCATCTTTGGTTCCTCAGTAACTTTTCTGGATCACTGTCGATTACTGAAAAACTCGATGGGGTTCACGCTCACTTCCTTTAAACAACTTGAACATTTTTACGGTCTACTTTTACCGTCGCTTCATTCCTCACGCCACCCATAGTCTCTGCCCACAAAATTGTAAGTTATTGATACTAATGAATTCCACAAGGATGAGGCGGGATTGAATGCTTTTCAACATGTTAAAACAACTTTCGTGGATTCCTTAAGATTGTTTCATTCTTGGCAAGACACCTAACTTTCATTGCACGTGGTGTTTCGAGCACACCCATAGGAGCCGTTTTAATTAATCTCTGTCCTCCTCGCCAAACCGGACAGGTACCCTCCACGTGAAGTGCGTCATTTTGACTACATCTCACAGCTCATTAACGACGTTCGTCATATTCCCGGCCAGGATAACGTCGTGGCCGACGACCCATGACGCGTCCAGCGTCCGACTGAATAGACATACCGGCTGCAATAGACCTCGAGCGAATAGCCATTCTTCAGAAACGTGAAGTTTAACCCTCATTGATTCCAAGTTCTGGCCAGAGGGTATTTGTGGCGGCCGTATGTGATTTCCTATAGTGTTTTCACGTTACGTACGATAAATACACCTGCAACCGAATGCGACTGACACTTACGCGTGCGTATACACAGGACAGAACTCAAGAGGTCCATAGACAATCAGGAAACCTCACTGCCAGCACACTTCACGCACATGCCATACCACTTTTCCCGAGCTAAGTTCTGTACACCATATAGATTTGTGTTTGACAGTTATTGTGTTCTCTCTTTGTGTCATCACAACTTTTCCACTTGAATCATTTCCGTTAGCCGTTTGGTCTGGATACGGTGGTAATTCAACTCAACTACAGAAGTCCTGTACTGATAGACTATCAGCGTGAATGGGTCATCTGCAACTTTCTCTCCGCCTCATCTAAGTAGGGAACTTTGTTTGCATTAGGCCTATTTCTAAGGCCATTGGTAACAGTTTTTCATACCTACATTCCACAACATTGCAAACAGTTTTTCCATCAAATCCTCCTGGTAAGCTCATTGAGAAGGTGGTATCGCGCCGAATTTCACCGCCCTTCGTTCAGTATGCATAAAAGAACGAGCGCAACGTTCTAGACAGTTCAGTAAATATCACTGCTTTGCATGATATTAAGGATGATTACACTGTTCGAAATTTTCTCAAATTTTAGGCTACTCTTTGTCGTTTCCGGGAAACTGTGTTGGTTGAAATATATTCACAAGAATCTTTCTAAGTTTTTCCTTACCATTTCTAATTGTTCGTCTGTTGTTTTCCTAGTCTACCCAAAAAGACTTTCGCGTCTTTTGGTGAGACCTCAGACTGATTTCACCTGTTAGTTGTATGTCTTTTCGAATTATTCTTTCTGATGCCTGAGATACGCACTACTTCCGTGTTCAAATAAGGGAACGTTTTGCAGTTGATAACACTTATTCTCTCCACTCTGACTGACCCCGTGGTAGATAGATACTGTTGTAGACTGAGTCCACTCTGTCACCACTGGATACGTGTGTTGTTGATTGGTTACATTGATTGTTTCCTCAAGCTGATATAGGACGCTTTAGGCAGATTTTCACTGAGGCTGGGGATCAACAGAGATTGGTTCAGCTAACCGAGAACCATTTTAAAAGCAGCACGAGATGGAAACTCGTAGGTGATTCTTCCCTTCTCCATTGCTGACCAACAGCAATGTCCCTCAGGGTGCTGTTTTCCACTTTATTCATTGTAGGTATTTTAGGTTTCACTTTGAACCTAGGTGATTGATGCAAGATATGCGGCTGAGATACTATCTGAGTATACGCACCCGAAGTCCTTTGTTAAGTTGAGAAGACTGTCGTTGTATTCGGTATGGTTCTGTAATAACAACAAATAAACAACGGTTATTGATTGAATAGAAGTGTCAATGGTTAATACATAGCAATGATTCAATACGAACGTACATTCAAGGTTGTACCACAGGTCTTTGAGCAGATCCAACGTAAATGTCAAGGAAAATACGGGTGAAGTTTGTACTCCAAGCAGTGTCTGAAATGTCGAATGAGAGTCATGAAGTGTCGGTCGGTGTGAAGGAATCAACAAACGTTCACCGAATGTTACAGGTATGCCGCACACCCAGTGTGAATGCTCAGATGACAAAATGATCGGTTGCCGTTATTGCATGCCTAGGGCAAATCCACAGCTACAAACTGTACTGAACGAAGGTTTCAGCTGATCAGGAGAGCGCTCTCTTACCCCACTCCCATATCCCAAAATACCAAATTGTTGTCTTTTCTTGCAATGACCTATTCAGTAGCTATCAGTTCATTACTGTTTATGGTGTCTGTGCCCCAGCCCCGAACTTCCACGGCGAAATATCTGATAGGTGCTTACATTCTCCCCCATCGAATTTATTGTTCTTTTTCCTGCTTCCTGGAACTCCCTCAGAAGGATTATCACCCTATTGTCGGGCCGTTAAAATACCTTTCTGTGTGCAGTATAACCTCTAAGAATGTCTTGGTTAGCTTCACGGTAGGCAACCAACTTAACCCAACGAATTCTTCTCGATTTTTTCAACCTCTTCACTCGTACTCATTAAACCACCTTCTAAATGGTACACTCGTTCCACTTACAAACGTTTACCTACTGGAAGTCCCACCTGTTGGGTTTCTGCGATTCCTTACTCCGGCGGGTAATAACCTTGTGTATTCGTATGCTGAAAATTCAACTTACTTCTTATTACTGCTGCTTGAGATGAAAGTAGCTTAAGCACTACATCACGCTTCGCGGATGTAATCATGAAAGCGTTTGGGTTATCCACGACCCCAGGTATATTTTGGGCACCACTTGCATTCATGACAAAATAAAGTGACTAGACACGTGAGTGATATCCAGAACCAGGTGCTACTATGCCTTCATCAAGGTTGGTTTCGCTTGAATCCAGTTTTGTTTTCGAGTTTTCCGAAGGACTTGCGTGACAGCTATTTGGTCTGTCTCTAGGTATGTCAGTTGTTTTCAGCCCTGATACACCCGGTTTCCTCGCCGTGAAATGCCTGCCATATGCGCTTTCCCTCCTATGGCCAACTGTATGAAATTCGTTTGTATTTTCCAGTACCTTTCCAACATCTTCCATTTTTCTCTAACCCAATCATTCAGTCGATGGGTGTTTTCGTTTGCCTGCGATCCTCCACGGGTTCCGATTTCAAGAGTCCCCATTCTTTAAGGAAATCGATGTACTCTATCCACCCCAAGTAATCACTCCCACCCACATCGGATTTGCTACGGGGCGGAGGTCATACGATCGCTCGTTGTGCTTACGGTTTACTGCAGACCAAGCGGAAACCATAACCTATCACTGGTAAGTACTCCCGCAAACATCGGCAGAAATTAGTTACAGTACCACAGTTGTGACTTTGCCGATCATTCACCAAGTCCTACTTTTTGTTTGAGTCACCCTACAGACAGTGCAACCGCATAACGCCCTATAAAGTACCATCCAGTGGCGTATGGCACAAGGCTCGTAAGCTTGTGACTGAATATAATTGAACAAATGTAGAATGCTCTAAGTGTATTTACGCACTTGTTACCTTTTCCTCTAAAAGATCATGTCAGAATTTTGGCGGGAAGACTTGAAACGCTCGGCTCCAGTCGGGCGATATTTAGGCTAATCAGGGCTTGCCCATTTCGGATTCTTAGCCAGCTGGTCACCAGTCTCCTTGTGGCTATGACTTTCGGCTGTTTCGGTTAGTTTGTCTCTGCAGAGGAGGTTAAACCAGAAGCTGATTCCCATGGGATTCGTCGTTCGTTTCAAACCCCTGTCTGAGAATCAGGATTATGAAGCTAACCGGAAACCAACTAGGCGATACAGAAACGGCACAATTTAGCGATGCGTTCCTTGATTTATTTTTCACATATTAGTTTTTGTGCATATCCACTCTGCCACTATCCAATAAAGCTTTGATCCTACAATCACAGTCTGTACAGGAAAGTGGTATTTTTGTAGGGTGGAGCATCCCCTTTCTCGCATGATTTATTTCGCAACACAAAAATTGGATATCAGGTCACAGCCGTTGTAGTGATTAGTGAACCTCCGTATTGATCAAATCGAACTATTTGACAGTTCAGACACCAATTTCCGGTCAACCATGTGAACTGTAAGAGGAAACCGTTGCATATACGGTCATCGGTGTGTTCTATTTCTAGTGTATGTAGACGACAATCTTTTATCGTGTCACAATAAGGTAATGTACTGGATTGCCACGAGGATCAAACGGATTGACAAGAAAACAGGGTGGATTTGCTTTAATGGGATAATCAATCAAATAGCGGGGTATCTAACCACGAAACTCACGAAAGTGACCAAACATTGGACTTGGGTTTGTAGACAGGGCTAGGTGAACCCTAAGAAGCGCTATCCACTCCGCGTTATAAGACCCGTCGAAAACGTAACACCATGGTGAACAGTTCCCTTTTTACCGCGACACCACATAGCCCCTGTCTGTACTTGCGTGCATGACGAATTGAAATAGGAGAGATGAAAAATCGCCAATTAGCTATCTCTGAGGCCTTGGCGAAAGTTGATCGGACGAAATACGTCTTTCATCATGACCGACAGCAGGACACTAGTATTCGATGCCGATTTGAAGGCCTTATTATGAGGAAGGGAATAAAAGTGGATGTGGAACGGATTTATTACTAGTTTACCACTGTCATTCTGAGGTGCTCAGATCTCCAAACACTCACTTGGACAGTCTGGATAGAGACTGACAACGTTCCTAAGCCTGATCACGTGCTGTCTTTGTTTTTTCCAGCCTTCATCACTTATCTGGTCAGCTTCGACCTCTAGTTTTTCAAAAAGTGTTACATATGCCTACGTATGCTCAACATATCTTTCCTTTCCTATCATCTATGTGTGGCGTGCTCTCTGCTATTTCGTTCCCAAATCTCTTGTCAACTGATTGTCAGCGCACAGTGTTATCGAAACGTACTATGGCATTTTCCGTCTTCATTTGCAGTAGGCGGACGACAGCTGATCGAATGGAGTTTGGTATTCAGGTAATCATGCGTTTCGCACGCCTGGACCCTATTTTTTGTGAGCAACTATCCAAGGCCTACGGCCTGTTTGCTGAGCAAGAATCCTCGGTAGCTCCTCCGCTACAAATGAGCGAAGATAGCCTACCGGTTCACTTGGCAATTCAGGTGAATGGCCATCCTGTTCAGCTTCCTTCACTGTTGCCGAGCAACCGCCCCGGAATGGATGGACGCCGGAACCCACGACCTGTGAATATTACTCAGTTTGTAAGTTCTGTTTCATATAGGTTCATGGCTGTGAACCCTAGGAAATTTTCATGCCTTGTCAGCTTTTTTGCTTGTTTGAGGATGATGCATTCGCATCTGTCGAACTTCAACTCTGGCATAAGTGATAATGTGTAAGCTAGAAGGTCCCTCGTTCAAATTAATCTTCGAACTTGTCGCTTGGGTAGATCGGCACTATTTCAGCACCCATGCGTAGCACCTACCTGCCAAAAAGAGTATCGTGGATAGACAGTTTCACTCCGTCGAAACACTTCCATTTGCACACCAATTTAGTTTGGATGGAAGAAGTACCTTAAACCCAGCTGAATCTCTCGTTTACGATGTTTTTAAGCAACGGAATGTGCTGCACCAGGCCGCCTCATGTTTCAGTTGGCGCGATATGCGAGATATCGCGATACACGTGCATACAGTGAACAGTACAGACCAGGCTGCTGCACACGTCCAAAAGTAGCTGGGTATCGGAAACAAACATGTGCATCGGATTCTAGCACTCCCAGAGCCACCATCCCCCATAGCGTCCCAGCTGGAGAAGCCACCTGAGGAGACCAGTCAAAAGCAGTCAGGTAGACATCAGTAAGCCCCCGCTCTGTGCTCGTCCACATTTCGGGCAATACGTAGAGCGATACCACTACATGACTCCAATCCGAACTCATTTGTTTGACATTGTAACGGTTGACTGACGAACGCTTTGCTGCACCCATTTCATAAGACGATGCCATTGTAAGCGCAGCGTTTGAAATAGGAAGAATTTTCACCCCACCAAGCTTCGATCGGTATCCGCCAAATGAAAATGATTTCTCGGAGACTGCGGTGATCACGAGGTCACTTCTTCGTAGTTGGAAATGTCCACGCCCAATGCGTTTCTCTGTGACTTCTTCGTATGTTTGACTTGTTTAAAGAAACTATTCTTCAAAGTCTATAAATACTCGGTGCTAGAAAACAGCGCTTAATGAAATATAATGTCCCAGCTTGTCGAAAAATGTTTAAAATTGGCGGTAGTTGTGTAGCCACAATAATTTGTGGAACTTGCTACAGCCTGGAATACACTCGTTGACGCAAAATATGCGGGAGTTTTCCATATTTTGTCTGTTATCCTCTACCCGACTATACGGAAGCCTGTGCCCTCGTATCTTGAGAAGTGTAATTCCGAGCAAGTATCGTGATAGAAACCTTAACTTCCAATAACTCGTGTGACATTTGAAGAACGCAATGCTTTCAGCATATGAATTGTACCCACGATATTCCGATACATGGATAGAAGGTGCAAATATTGTAATAAATTGTGTATGCCGTATGCTCGTGAGTCAAGTTATCTGGCCAATCACCATGAAAGCATTCAGTTCATCCTCATAGGCATCAAAGTTCCCCATTCCTAATGGGTAGCAGTTAGTTGCCACGATAACTATTTTTCGAAGTATTCGGTCCACCGATCGAGGTGTTCTTTTTTATTCAGACGGTCAATCCCTTCTGATCCTTGATGGTTTCGCTCACAGATGGTTGCCGGAGACCGGATCAACTGGAATAATCTTCGGGCATTACCGGCTTTCTGGGCTTCTTCCGATTTCTTTGCTTTCTTTGTCCACTAGACTTCACGGTCGGTTTACACACTCGCTAGACGTCTGATAATTCGTCGCGTGAAGTTACGCTCGGCGCCGCCTGGGGTATTTCTCCGAGATTTAAGCAATGCGACTGTTTGGTTTGATATCAAGTGCTTGAGTGAGCCTGGTAGCGACGTGCCACAAGCAAAACTTACAGTGCTGTGCACAGAAGTGGTCATCTGGTCATAGTACGAATTCACATCTGATGGTGGAGCATTTGGAAGTGACTCTAGAAGACGATTTTGGCAAATGCGTCTAACATCCGAATCAACTAGCCTTTCAGTTGTCAAGCAATTTTTCCGCACTTTACGAGGCCCAGGAAAACGAAGGAAGAAGTTACTCCGGACGAGTGAATGGTCGAAATCCATGGGTGTATTCCAAACCGAACGGCAGTCAGTTATTGGTTCGCGCCATCGGCAACTGGTGGCAGTGTGATCGATTTGAGTTTGTGGCCAGACGACTTCGGCTAGTTCGGACGTTAGTGCTGCGTAAACACAGTCTACGATCAGTACACGGATGAAGCAGTCCGATGCTAATTTCTGTCAACCTCCTAATTGAGTCTCAGATACGCTAAGCCTGCCCATTTGTGCATTCAGATCTCCGGTAACCAGCACGATATCCATTGTTTTAGCTCGCCGCAACTGGGCATTCAGGGCGTCGTAAAACCTGTCTTTTACGGCGTTGGAGCTAGTTAGTTGGGGAGTAAGCAGACACGGTAAACAGACATCGATCAACTTTCCGCTTGTGAGAATCCTTCACAGACTTTGCCAGACGAAGTGCATAGGGTCGATTATGAACGGGTATCCAGTCAAGTAAGGATACTTCCGCCCGGTGACTTGGGACGGTGCACACTTGCGGTGCGTATCCCACCGCAGCAGCCTCCGCATCACCAGAGATGCGCAGCCGGAAGCGAGTGGAGAGTGACGGGGTGGTTAGCTCAACCACTGTGCTTGCATCTTGAATTCGTGTTTCCGAGACACAGCACACATCAGTGCCAAGCGAGTCCAGTGTGAGAGCAAGAGCAGCTTGTTCTCCTGCTTGCTTCAGCGTGTGGATGTTGAAAGCGGCCTGGTAGACTGGGTGTCGAAGCTTGGATATTGATTTCGAGATGCCTGAAGATGTTGGCGCCGGATGACGCACAGATGTTACCTGCGAAACCGATGGAGGACAAACGGAGTCATCAGTCCTAATTGCTGAGCCTACAAGGAGTTGGTTATTAATGGGATGGGGAGAGAGGGAAGAAAAAGGGAGAAAAGGGGGACGTCAGTAGTATCATGTTTTTGCTTACCTGCACTTCTGTATGCAGTGAGTAAGGCGACCCCTCTGGAGGCACCACGCGGTGTCCGAGATGGTATGAGTTTATTTGTATATGTGCAGTTCATGGTTTTACGTGGGCTCGGATAGTGCCAGGACGCCATCACTTAGGCAGGAGGACGATAGGTTTTGGCGGCAAGGCAACGGTGTTTGGCTGGAAATAGAGGTATATTACCATTTCTACGGAACACGTCGCCATATGTTCCAATCCCCAATCTGTTGGATCTGGAGGCTGCGTTCACTAGATCTCAAACCATCGTCAATCTCTGCGGTTGTCGGGCGGAAAGTCTCCAGTACAGCTGAGCGGGTCGCCGAGGTGCAAAAACCATCACACTACGGTAAGGTCAAATTTCTTCGTGTCGGATGGCGAGGAATACCGGGTCTGCAGTCGTCTCCGGGACAGTGCCAATTGTAACACCGTTCATTAAACGCTACTCTAAACCAAGAAGCCTGCGACTCCTAGTTGAAACTGCTTGACTAGGCAGTCTATACATACAGCTAAAAGACCCCGGCTCACGTGCACGGTGGAATATGTCAGCTGTTGGTAGCTTATCTATGACCAAAATGCACGGATGGCATATAGTACGTACATGCTTCCTGATAGCTTTGCGAACATGTATATAGCACAATAGGACATCGTAGCCGGGTACGACTCTGGCCGCCCTTATTTGTGGCGCTAATTTGTCTTCACTTGTTGCTGTTCGCGCACCATCTCTCTGAACAAGCTAAACGCAAAGGAACTACCCGCTTTCCACAAAGGTATACGTAAGCGGACGCCCGGTAGCCGTGCCATCTGTGGTCCAGAAACTGTAAAGCATGTCTCTACGTGCCATACATCAGTTACTGTGAAAAGACTCAACTAAATAGGTTCGTTGCGTGTGTTTCATCAACATTTACGGCAACTGGGAAATGTCGTAACCGTGCTACATGCTGCCCTTTAGCGAAATATGCTCTTCCCCGACCGCAACACACGCACCGGTACGGACAGGCGAAGCTTCGCCAGGAAGGCATATCGTCTGCAACAGTAAAACGAGACCGTCCACCACTTACTGCGCTGGTTGATGCTCCAGCATTAGCCGTAGGTGTCCTGAGTGGTAAGGACTTTGTCGACTTCGTGGACCACAAGCTGCCGTACTTCACATAATGGTGTTCTTTATTTTACTATACCCCTGCCGGTACCTAACTCCTCTTTGATGAGCCGTCAGTTTATAGAAAGTCGTTCGGACAAAGTTTAGTCACTTTACCTTAAGCGTTTCACCCAACTGGACACGGACACAACTACGGGATGTAGGTCGTCGGCGAGCAATTGATCCAAATGGAAAATTTGTGAGGGCAGTTTCGACTTAGTGAATAGTATCCTGCCCAAGAAATGTTCCGATGCGATGAAACCGTTTGGGTTCAAGTAGAACGTGAGGTTGACGGAAACTCGGGTACTGCGCCTACCTGTCGCGTCTCAAGAAGGGCCAGACCGGTCGTGGGCTGTTGAAGAGTTTTCAGCAACCGTGTGAGTAGTTTCCTTTATGAAAAAACCCTCTTCTCCTTTGTGTAGGGTTACTGTGTTCTTGGTCCCGCTCCTCACAGATTCTTTAGTGACATTCTTTGTTTCATGTGACTAACCTATCTCATCAACCGTGCTGTCCCACATCTTGTTCCAGCTCCGTGTCTCCCCGGCCATGCCCAACTACATCAAACTCACCTGGACCCATGACTATTCCAGCTTCGTCTACAGTCTAGTTGGTGTCTATCTAATGCATAAAAGGTCACCCCAACAGTTGTGCTGCCTCCTGAAATCCAGGGCCTTTCAGAATGCTGAGACAATGAAGGTACGTGATCCTTTTTGAGATATTTGTAGCCCAGTTTGTTTGTGGATTTATTTCTCAAGTCCATGTGAATGTTAAAATTGCCAGGGTTGAAGACTATGGAGTCCCGCGTGGTCTGTAGCATATTGATATTCTTCCGCATTGTGTACAGCAAACAGACTGCCTCGAAGTTCCGTTGCGAATATGTTCAGTTGTGTTTATCTACGTAGGTAAGGGACCATTGCGGAAAATCCGCGAAAGGCACATCGCCGATTTCTTCATACGTATGAGTGCGAAGGTGAACGGCAAATTCAAGAATGATTGAATAAGACTCCGAGACCATCTAAACGGACCGAAAGTAGCAGTCGACTGTCTGCAGTTTTTGAATAATCATCCTATACTATTTATATCAGAGAAGGAAACCTTTATTTCCAGATGCTCTTTCACTCTGGGAAGACTGCTTACCTTCCACTCCATGAAAAGATACTATAAAATATCGTCCTGGATGCATGTATTGTAAGGAAACAAGTGAAGAACCCGGCGCTCTTGGAATAGAACAGCAAGCAGCCGTCTTATTTCATTGAGTCTCTCGAGGCTCAATTTTCATGGGAACATACCTACACATGTCCGAATATCCTGATCTCTGGTAGATGTTTGTCTCTCCGGTTCTGCATGACCCAAAAAGTCTGGCTGATTTATATCGACCGATACCGTGACTTCGATCGACACGTAATAAGGTGACCCACAAACAGAGAATCAGAACTGGCTAACGATAGGGTACTATCGATTGAAAAAGTTAGTTCACAACAAATTACCGGCGGTTGATTTTGGTTCTCGACAAATGATCCACTTGGATTATGAAGATATAAACAACGCAAGCGAAACAGGTTCAAGCATGCAAAGCAAGTCACGCGTGCACAAGGGCAGTCACAAATGAATTGATGGCCTCAAGGTCAAACGGGAAAGTCCATGTACGCACACGAGAAAAGTGAGACTGGTTGTGGAGGTTTTAATACCAAAGCTGCATCGCTGATTCCATTAATATGGAGACTGCGGCCGCATGAAAGAAACGCCTCATTGTCGCGATGAGCAGTACGATTCTGTTCCTGTATGCGATTATCTGGTACATGAAACGGAAACCATCCAATCACGTGGAAAATACTTGAAACATGAAACGCCATCCAATCACGTGGAAAATACTTGAAACCGATTGGGTAGTCATCGTTTTCGAAAAAGTTTGGTGACAATCGGTAGATTGATTTCTGGGCAACGTTCCGCTTTTGACACAAATGCTCCGTCAGGCCAAGTGACTAGGTTCCGAGGTTGATCGAGATTTAAGGCGGAAGGAGAACCAATCAGCAAAGTCAAGGACTGCCAAAAATCCACAAGGCAGATGTACCGATAAGGCCAATAGTGGATGGTATAGGCTCGCCGCCGCATGAACTGGCCAGATTCTTAGCTAGTATACTAAAACCGCTCACGGGGAAATCAAGCACCTTCATTAGGAATTCGTATGACTTTGCCAACAAGGTCGCAGGGCTTCCTTTGGAGATGGACGAAGTCCTCGTGAGTTTTGACGTAATATCAATGTACACAAACATCCCTAGGGCAGATGCTCTGGAGGTAACTAAGAGGTTGTTACTGGCAGACACGACACTCGGGGAACGGACACAGCTCTCGGTGGATGAAATAGTTGAGGGCATAAGAGTGTGTTTGAATCTTGATAAGTTTGTTTTTGACACAACTGTTTACTCACAAGAACAAGGCCTTGCAATGGGATCTCCAATATCCCCAGTTTTAGCCAATATTTACATGCAGGACTTCGAACAAATAGCTTTGGCCGGATATCATTGTCCACCCAAAGTTTTTGGCGTTATGTTGACGACACGTTTGTTGTGATCAAACGAGACAACGTAAACAGCTTCCACGACTATCTCAATAGTTTAAACCCACACATTAAGTTTAGCGTGGAGATAGAGTCCACATCGGGCACATTACCCTTTCTGGGCTGTATAACACATAAGGTTGGTGGGAAATTGAAAACGACTGTCTACCAGAAACCAACAGACACGGGGACCGTCTTAAGCTATTCATCAGCACACCCAAAGTCCGTGTACGCCAGCATTGTCTCATCGATGTTTCGTCGAGTTAGAGCGCTGTGCACAGAAGAGATCGACCGGACGGCAGCTCAAATCGAGATTGCCAACAAACTTCAAGAAATAGGATACCCAGTGAGTTTGATTAGGCGACAACTAAGGAAGATATTGGTTCCAGTATCTAGACCCAGTAAAGAATGGATTGGCACAGCAGTCATTCCATATAAAGCAGGAACATCGGAGGTTATTCGAAGATTGTTGAACTTAGCCAACATTGGAGTAGCTTTTCAGAAGGGGAAAACGCTACGCTCAGTTTTGGTGCAATTGAAAGATCCCCTGCCGGCTGAAAGGACTAGGGATTGTGTGTACAAAATTAACTGCAACGATTGTGCTAAGGTTTATATAGGACAAACTGCCAGGGAATTGCACACCAGAATCGGTGAGCATAAAAGGATTAACAAACTACCAAGGAGTGAAGAGGAATATCAAACGCTGGTCAAAGACTCAGCGATGGCGGTACATGCCTTAGACACGAGACATAGAATAGATCTGGAGAATGTGGAAACCATGAGACGGGGGCTGCGATTCACACCACAACGGCTGATAGCCGAGGCGGTGGAAATCACTAAGCATCACAGCGTGAATAGAATCGAGGGTGTGGAGCTAGCGAGTGTATGGAAAGCGGTCTTAGATAAACCGAGTTGACACTTGACGGTTTGGTTGTCAATCCACTTAGGATCATTAGAAAAAACCGGGGGGTAGGAGTGGAAACCCCAACCGACCAAAGGTCACAGCATCCCTCCTGCACAACTTTCTTAGCACTAGCTCACCCACACGGACTAACAGAAGGTTCAAACGAAGTTCAAGAGGAACCATCAAATGAACCGAACCAGAAGAACTAGACCCTAGGCAGGACCCAAACACATGTAGGTTTCCCCACCGACCCAACACTTGTTCAACCACTCTAACACACTAAAATCCCTCGGCCGACACCCAACAGAGATTTAGCTTGACTTAGCTGATTGGTTCTCCTTCCGCCTTAAATCTCGATCAACCTCGGAACCTAGTCACTTGGCCTGACGAAGCTTTTGTGTCAAAAGCGAAACGTTGCCCAGCAATAAATCTACCGATTGTCACCAAACTTTTTCGAAAAAGAAACCATCCATATAATTCAGCACTCAAGTTCAGCTTCTTCCTCAAATGCTCACTTTTAAAACCAGTTGAGCCCATTTCACTTTTAACATCATTTAAAGCTTCCTGTATTCTCAATCTTCGGTTGGGCTCAACGACTAGTTTTTCGGTTTTTCTGAAATCAGTGACTTAGTGGTAACGGAAATCCCACAGCTCGTAGTTATCGGAGAACTGATCCGTACATGCAACAGCATCCATCTCCCAGAATTTCGACAATGAGTCATCCTTACGCAGGCTTCGTTTGTCACCTAGGCGGTTTTGAGAGAACAGAATACCACCATTGTGGTGCTATATTTCAATCAAAGTGGGAAATAACAGTGCACCTTTTGCCAAAACCCTGTATTTGAGATATGTGTTGACCTTCCCACGCCGCACACAATGCCGAGAGTATTTACTGTTAAGGAATTTTGGAGATCGCATGTAGATTATCATCTCTTGAATCAACCAAAAGACTTATTATTATATTAACTTTAGGCGATGGCCTTTGGAGAAGCTCTTCACAAGGTTGTACACTTCTTCGTCAATATCACTTGAAGTCCAGTTATCATCATCATCATCATTGACAGCTGCACCCCGGTGAGAACCGTGGAGATGCACTGCCATACAACCGTGTCAATTTATCTGAACAAAGCCCTATAATCGAAAGAGAGAAAAGGGCGGAATAGAACTACCCTGCAAAAAACATCCGGGTTGCCTACACTTCCAGCACTCAGTCGGACAACCTGCATAGAATTTGACAGTGAGAACGACATTGACATCGTTTAGACACCATATTGTTCAGTGTCTGTAGGCAAGCACAGAGAGGGTCACATGGACTCCATCCTCAAACGCAAACAGCGTTGGTGGCTCCCAAGTTTTTCAACTTCCACTCATCTGCGTACAACTTTGGTTTTGACGGGATACTCACGCGGAAACCGGCTGAATCTCTCAATTATGACGTTGGACAACTGGCTGTGCTGCACCAGCCCATCTCATGTTTCAGCTGGTACGATACGTCACTATCGCAATACATTGTACAGGCATAGCGCGCTAAGTACAAGGTCGCTGAAATCTCGTCGACAGCCTACGACTTGTTTTGCCTTCTTTGGGGCTAATCAGACAGGCTTAGTCCCCGAATTTCCGTCAGTCTTATGTTCTGCTTGAATTCAAATTGCACGGAATTAGCGAAATGCACTCATCTGCACATAACTGAATGTCCTGCACCGAGCGGACCATCATAAAGGGGATATTTGGCTGGATCCATTTGTCTCCTGTGCAAACCAACCTCGTGTGCAGATGAGAGTATTTGTCGGATTCTGTCCAATTTATGTTCAGGTAGAATACAAACCTGAGGGAAGCTTGGGTACCGCGCCTAACTCATAAGCCCAGCCCAAGGAAGACAACCGGCCGTTGGCCACTGGAGTTTTCAGCAACCTTATGAGTAGTGTATTACGTCTTTAC
>NW_008751747.1:474100-482947 GCF_000715545.1 Opisthorchis viverrini
ATCAGATGTCTTCTCAGTAGGCCGTAACTTGGCATGCCTAACACACGGCTCAGCCATCTTAGCTTGCAATGTTGGATGCATAGTTTGCGGAAAATGTCCTCTGATTCAATAAAATCGGCCTTCTGACCACCTCGTGCCGGATTCGTTTATTTCAACCGTTTCCAGTTATACTTTTGTGATGTCGGTTGTTAAAGTCCTGGATGTACCCACCTGGAGTGGCCACGTCTTGCAGGCGTACAGCAATACAACCTGTACTGTAGTCTGGTACACACGTCTCATGATACCCAGTGAGATTTCTTTCTGATGCCACAAGTTGGGCAAATTAGCAAATGCAATTCTGGCCTCCGAAATTAGTGCATTCACTCCGTCTGTCGCGCCACTGTCAGAGTTAGTACCACCTTCAAAATACGTATGTTGTAAATTTTCTACTGCCTCTACGTATATTTTCAAAGACATGCTCAAATACTGTAAGTCCTGCAGCATGACTTTGCACTGTGTGAACGCGAAGTACATTCTGAAGGACTGTATAACCTATGTAGGCTTTTCTAGTGGTTTTCAACTGTGATTTCGGCCTGTCGGTTAGGTCAGTTTGTGCTGGGGAATTGAGGAGCACCGTACAGCGGTTTCATCCTTATTGAAAAGAAACGGTGTGCATCTTGTGGAAGTTATAATTTCGAGCCCATGACCTGCTGCTTGCTCTTCCTGCTCATCCAAAATAGGAACATCGTCTGCATATTACTGGTCGACAGGTTTCTTTGGATGCTTTCCAGAGTTCGCCTCACTAACAAATCGATGACGAAATTTAACGGTGATGCAGTACGTGTAGGCACTCTTGTCGGACATCATAGCTTGAAGGGACAGTTTACGGAAGTTTCCAAGGTTTGTTGCCTCCTCCATCTCTTCAACTTTCAAGATAGGGTATTCAGACTGGTTCTGATAAACTTGTTTCACACCAAGGCCCGAGAGCCTGTCGGTGTCCAGGCTTGTTGTGCGCATTTTTTGCGACCATAAAATGCGCAACGGGTAGCGGTAATGAACAAGCACGTGATCCGAATCCACATGAGTGACAACCAGTAATGGACCTACGCCACCGACAGCTAATGCCAGTGTGCTTTCTGTGTTGGATGCTGGCTCGCATGTTGGTGGACGCAACATGTGGCCAATCAGCTTCGGTTGTTTCGGTAGTACTGCACAGAAGCAATCTTTAGTATACACGTAACGGCGGCAGATTTTCGCTGTTTTCTATGTGTCCCGATTCCGATCGAGGGCGATCTTCCTATTCAGCCTCAGTAGCACTAAGTCTACCGACTTGCACACATATCACCGGCAACCACAAACTTATCTCAGTTTTTAGTCCGCCGCAGAAAGCTCTCAAAGTGTCGTAAAAGCCGTCTTTGAGGTTCTCAGAGTTTTAATCTCTTGGGGTGTAAGCAGATATGATGAATAGACAACGATTATCAGCGCGTTCATGTTGCCAAATGAGCAACACAGAGGCAACTGTCGACAGCCAGGAATTCAGGCAGGGATCCCTCAACTCTTTGGCCTAGCACAATTTCAACCCCAGAAGTACTATCAGCAGCAGCTTCTGGACCACCAGATTTGCGCAACCGGAAGCAAGAATAAGCCTATGCACGGCGTTTGCCAGCCTCTGACATTTGTGGGGTTGAAGTGACATCAGTTTGACTCTCATAACTACAGTGTATGATCCCGAGGTCTAGTGCTTCCTACTAAGGATCAGAAACGTTGCCGGTTCGTACGGATTATCTTCGGAAACCCCCTGGTTTTAACCATTGGTGCTTCCAAATTATTGTGCGTATCTGATCGGTAATGTTTAACTTCACCAGATGGTTTTCGGGGAAGTTCTACCTACATCTTTTGACCAGCCGGTCACCCTCGTATGCCAGATAACCGTTTGACCCGTGGCGCTGTGTCGTGTGTGGAATTGAGACGGCCGAGTGGCGGTCTCTTCATGACTTGAGAACGAAGCATGAAGGTTCTTACCAATCACCTCGGTCACGTTAATAACTACCATCTCCCGGATCGTGGCCGCTGGACAAGACAGATCACTGGTTAATGACCCTGACAAACGTGGCTGTGTCACGTGTCTAATGGTGCATTTGCATCAAAACTATTGCCTTCTCTCCGTTGCTGTCCCTTCCTCCTACACTAGGCAAACAGATCCATTTGTTGTCAATGCACAGATCGAGCTACCTCCTCCATGCTGTTGCCGTCATTCTCTTATTTTCATCATCTTCAATGAACGGAGCTGGAGGTCGCTGCATTTCGGTGCAGTTTGTCAACTGAAAAACTGAATTGAACTGAGAGGAAACCGATGTGGACGTCAGTTGGACAACCGTACTTGGGTCTTAAATCCTGGTTTTGAAGAGCTCTCACAGATCAGTAAAAAGCGAGCCCAGTATGCATACAAGAGCAGTCTGTTGACCAGCTCTTTTTGGACTGTGAGTCATTTGTAGGTGAGCAACTCATGGTTGTACGTGGTTAGGGATACTGGCAGGGTGCCCACATCTAGACAGGAGGGAGGACCATTAGAGTCGTCGACCAAAAAACGTCACAAAAACCCGACCGTGACTCATCGTTTGTTGCGTAAAATCATCGGAGTTGTCTGCAGTTTTAGGGAGCAAGTCGCCATTTACGTTCTAACCCCCAATCCGGTGAACGACAAGACTGTCTTGGTCACACCTTCAACCAATGATCGACTTGGCATGAGAGACTACGTATGTATGGACACCCCATTATATATCAGTAGGTCGTGGAGGACGCAAACGGTCACAATACGGTGAGGTCCAGTCTTTTCCCCATGGGGATTCCGCCAGTCAGATGGTACTATGATTGGACTCTCCAGGGTCACTCAGTTTAACCTCCACAAGCTTTTCTTTCTAGGCAGCGATACTGCCTTCCCCCCAGGAAGGACTGGTTGGAAAACGTCGGCACCAAAAACCACGAGCACCCTAAACCGTCCAGCGGTTGAACCGGCGGCGAATTATCCAATACGGTCGATATACTTTTAAAACCAAAGAGCCCGGTGCTGCTCAGAAGGCACCTGGTGTTAACAGCTGCGCTAGGAACGAGATAGTAATGTGCTTCCTCGGGCCAGGCTGGCCTCCTGCAGCCAAGTGGGTCAGACTATTTGGTCACCAGCTCCGGGCGGGATCCCCAAAGAAGACCCAACTGTCCGCTGCCTCGCGGGTCCAACTTCTGAGTCATAGGCTAGGGGCAGGATCCCCGAACAAAACTCTATATCCTCCCACTGCCTTGTGGGTCAGACTTTTGAGTCAAAGGTTCAAGGCAGGTTACCTCAACCAAACTCCCTTTCTCGGCCTGGGCAACCGGGAAGTATCATTTGCCCGCACAATTATTTTTCCACCAATGTCCTTCAGCACCCCTTCCTACCACACAAGCAAACGTCGCTGGGTTATTTGGCAGTCAGTCATCTGACCGAAGGGCCTTATGATCCCTGTTGCCTACTAACAATAAACGAAATAACATCTTTCTAAATACACGAGGTCTTTCTACATAGGAGCTTTTACCGTCCGTACTCTATGTCAAACTGGCAAACAGGTGATGCTCGCTGAAACCTTGCACTCCATTAAAATTGGAGCATGCTGTGTCTCCAAGGCACGCATACAAGACTGCAGCGTGGTTGTGCATCTCAGAATGCCTAGGATGAACTCAGCTATTACACATTTCCCCCTCCGTGTGTCCGGTGAACCAGTAGGGGGGACTTGTGAAATATATAGTGGGGGTTGCACTCAGCCTCGTATCTCAACACGCTGTGCTGGAGATTGGATCCAAGTGGACAGTCGTCTTTGCATCGTCCGGTTATCCAGCTTGATCAAGCCTCTCGGCATAAGAAGCGTTATCTGTTTGAAGTGTCAGTTTATGCCCCAACGGAGTGCAGTTTTGACGCTGAGAACACAATTTATCTAGGGTTATCTGGGCTCATTCGTCAAGCAAAAGGCGCTGGCATTGTCATAATTGCGGGATATGTGAATGCTCAATTTGCTCGTCAGAGCTCTTTGAAATCACATTTGGGTGGCCGATTCATAGTCGATGCTCGTCGTACAGACAACCGAGGCGACTCCAACTATGCGTCGATCATCAACTGTTTCTGGTCAGTACGAACTTTCTGCATAAGTTTTCGCATCGCGTAACCTTGTGGCCATCAACTGCAAATAAACCGTAGACTCAGTTGGATCACGCGGCCGTCAGCCAGCGGTGGAGAGGTATAATTCAAGACTGCCGTTCCCTCAGGGGCACACAACTTGATTCCGATCACGGCATAGTGCGTGCACACCGGACAGTTCGTCAGCCAATCTGGATCGAGCATCTTTAGCTCTACGCTTCTCGCCCACCTCACGGAGATTCTAGCACGACCTTGTGGAACATTCTGTGATAACCCTATAAGTACGGTTGTAATAATATTCCTTCGTCTATATAGATGGCTGTCTGAGGCTACCGTGCCTTTTGATACACCATAGTGGGCGGAGGAGGAAGCCAAGGACCGACACAGAGCTGAACCACCGTTCAGCAAAACACAATATCCCCAGTCCCTCGCAAGTCAGCAAGAAGCATGCCGATCCATCACATTCGGAAAACTACCATGACTCAACAGTATCACTCTGAGCTAACCCAACAACCCTCCACAGTAAACCAATACTGTGGTGGCAGTGAGCATGTAGATTAATCGTTGCAAAATGTGAATGGAACTATGTTAGTGTCGTTCAGTGCTATCTGACGACTTCTCCGATTCGACCGTAAGACCAATTGATTCCAGGAAGTCGATACCAACAGGCAGCTAGTACGACGGCGCGTGCAAATCCCTCAGACATCAAATAGTGAAGAGTCTTAGGATTGACTGAGAGCTCTGGTAGACATCGAAAGCTTGGAAGATGGAGAAAGCTTTTGGTACCGGAAACGACCGTGCCCCATATCAAATCATTCGATCAACTGTCCCTAGGAGAGCAGTGGTCAGTGAAACGATAAGTGAAAGAGGCGGCTCATTAATTCATCCACAAAAACGTCAACTGGAAAGATGGACCAAAAACTTTGAAGAATAGTTCAGCTGCCCTCCTGCAATCCTACGGAGAAAGTGCTGCGCACGAATTTATCAGCTCCCGCCTCCAGTGTGCATCCATCTACCTTACCTCTCCAAATCATCGATGGACCAAATTGTGGGCAGCTACAACCACTGTACGACAAGTACGCGGTTCATTCAGCTGATAATGATGATTTATGGAATGTCCGACTTCATTGCATGCCTCCGCCTGAATTTTGATCCATTGCTCTTTCTGGGCTCTACGCTTACAGCATCAGAAATTGAACTGTTCATCGATCACGTTCTATGCTGTTCTCTGTGGATGGCACTGGGCAATTTTGACAATATCTATTTCTTGAAGTCACCTGGCTTGCACAACACAGTGCATTTCCCCACATTTTATTTCGAACACCATGGCGTTTTTGTAGGCTGCTTCTTTATGTTTGTCTGGAAGATTCCTTTTTACGGTATCACAATATTGCATCCTATCCATACACATCAAACGTTTATTGCTACAACGACTGTAAACTGGCCTCGGTCTGTTCGAAGGAGAGATCACTCAGCATGAAACCTGGCAAGCTTAGAGCATATAATAATTTCTTCTGGTTTTCTTGTTTGTCTGCTGAACTCCCTGCCTGTACTGCAAGCGTCTTACTTACAACCGATCAATGTTAGACATCTACCAGTGTACTCAATACTAGACGGTTTTAAGTCACTCGTACATGGTGGAGAAATTGCTGTAAAATGTGGCCGAAGGTCCAGTTGAATGATTCATGTTAGTAAGCCCAATTGAGTTTTCTCCACTTTGTCACTTGTAACTATTTCAAATATCCTTCCTTTGTCTATTGGCTCGGCGTTCATTCTGCTTGACTCCGTTCACAAAAAACTTGTGCACCTCATACGTACTGCTGATTCCGAATGCTCTTACCTCTTTCTTCTCCGTCTACCTTTTTTATTTTATGCATTTCTACAGGCCAAATATCTGATTGTGGGTGGTCAGGTCGCATAATTCCTCTTCCTAAGAGACTTCCATTGAAATTTTGCTCTACTGCACCCACAGCTCACCTAATTAAGTCTTTTAAAAGAAGGTACTCGGCCACTTGCTGTTTCAGGACCGACCCCATCTGTACTATGATCATCTTTTCTCAAAGCTCCAAGCACACGTTTTGTTACTTATCGGAGCCCCATTGATGATCATCAAGACCTTCGAGCAGTTCTGACTATTCGCAAAGAACCAGATTCAACGCAATTACCAAGCGACGGAAAACCCATTTGATCTCGGTCGACTACTTCGCTGATCCGATGCAGTATACCATCAACTCTGCTATTTTGCAAGAAGGTACTCTGTCACTTCAATAACGGTAGTAGCTCAGCCCGGTTCCCCGTCTGAACCTTCCAAGCCAGCGTTTTCGTTAAAAGGGTCACCAAAGGTGCATAGCTTGTATCAAACACCAAAAACCAGGTCAAAAACTCACTTACGGCGAATAGTGTTTAAAGTGTATGAGGCGACAACATTCTGGGAATTCCGATAGCTGGACGCGGTACGGACAACCGGTATTCGGCAGATACTGAATCAGGATTCGCTGTTAGGTCCCCAATTTCGGCTTATCAGAGCTCTCCTTGATGCTGGACCGGCATCGGCTCGATCTTCAGACCAATCGCTTACGGGTTAGGCTTCTTGGTCATAGTAGCGCCTAACTGCTATTGGTGAAACGGTTTGAGTTCGTGGTCCCTTTCCCTTTTTCCCCACGTATATCAAACGTCATCCAGTGCTTGTGTCCTCGATTGGTTACGACCAGACCGATGGCTCCGTCATGGTATATCCGTAGCCTGGTTTTCAGGCTTTTTTCAGCTTCAGAACAACTTCGCTTGTCTGACAGACGAATTTTCATCACGTTCTGTTTACGTAACTGCACAAAATTGGTTGGTTGTCCCTTTGTGGTTCGCATTACTAGGCCCTGGATGATCGTCTACAGACCATTACTGTTCCGTAGCAATCAGTTCTCAACTGTTGTTCTGTGAATACTTAAGCGTGATCTTATCTTTACCTGTTCATAAGTAAAATGAGCTTGCCTCTGTTCATTGTTCGCGATCGAAGAATCTACCTACTCCACGTAATCTAATTCTTAAGAATGTAACCGTATGTATCTTTTCGCATTGGCTTTATCGTCCCCCGGTTTTATGATATCCTACAAATGCCAACCAAAAGTCACATTGCTGTGGTGGGGTTTGTAAGGCTCAAGGCCTTCCAGTAGATTGGTTTTCCGTATATGGTGTTGTATATCGGCAATTGCCATGCCTATTTGCCAAGTGCCAGTTGATCATGTAGATGATGCCTGTGTTCCGTCGATGACCCAAATTGTTTCACGAATAGTTTCCCAGAACCGTCTCCGGTGATTATCCAATCTACAATGTGTTTTGTTCGAGTGAGTTCGATTAAAAGGGTGCCAGAAACGTCTTTTCGCAGACATTGCTTTCTTACCGAACTGAAATAATCTT
This sequence comes from Opisthorchis viverrini, assembly GCF_000715545.1. Taxonomy (NCBI): domain Eukaryota; kingdom Metazoa; phylum Platyhelminthes; class Trematoda; order Opisthorchiida; family Opisthorchiidae; genus Opisthorchis; species Opisthorchis viverrini. Next base: position 481,656 of record NW_008751747.1, read on the forward strand.
TTTAACATCACGATGCCCTCATCTTTTCGAATCAAAGTCCTGGCTATCCTAAGCTGATCGTGGGTGATCGGGTTTCTAAAAGTGGCTAGTGGAATTGTACAAAACAGCTGGATTGCAACGAAGAGGTTGTATGCATATTGTATGCTTATTTTGCACCAGTTAGACGTGATTTGATGTTGTTACAAGATAATGGAAAACCTCGGAGCATACTAACTTTTTGTTTCATCCATGTTTTTAACTCCTACACTCTAGCTGGAACTGATTCGCAAACTGTCCCCCAACTCAAAGGAATCGTTGCAAATCCCAAAAACTCAAATGGGTTCAGAAAATCGTATGCGAGATGCGGTGGATGATGATGATGATCTCGTAATGCCCAACACCTTACCTGTCCAGCTGCTCTGCCCCTTGTCCAAATGTCGCATCGAAGTCCCGGTGCGTGGCCGTCATTGCAGTCATGTTCAGTGCTACGATGCAACAACCTACTTGATTATTAATGAGCGCAAACCATCGTGGAATTGCCCTGTCTGTGATAAGAAGGTCTATTACGAAGATTTGATGATTGACGGGTAAGTGTCTGTGTCGCACTTTTTCGACTAAATTGTTCGGAATGTGAACCTAGTTCACCCATGATTGCAGAACGGCGAGACTTTAGAAGATCTGTTCTCATGTCTGTTCTCATGATTAGCCTGCATAATACATCCAAGAGTTTCTCATTGTTAGTGGTGTGAGGAGATTTGGAATTTTTCAAATTGAGATCTCGTCCTGCAAGTGAAGCCAGGCTATGCTGACTGAAAGATGAGTGGGCCTATATCCTGTCTAAAAGCGAGCTAATCATACTGCTGATCAGCCGCTCGTGGCCGGGGGGTTAGGTGTGCAAACTACTATCCGGGAGGTCGCTGGTTCGAAACTTTATGGAGTTTCGTGACATGTACACTGCTCGGCTTTTGGGCGCAGATCAGCTTCACTTGCAGGACGAAATCTCCATTATCTTTCTCAAACCTTCGGTGTGTTCGGAACTGCTTGTCCAGACCGCGTGATACAGATTATGTAAAACGAAATACCAGTTATCTGTTGCGTGTACTCAGGTGAGAATAGTCATGTGTATGGTCGAACGGTGCGCTGAATAACTTATGTTGGAGTCACTATGCCCCTCCCCCCACAATCGCCTGGAAACGCTAGACATGGTCATCAACTCCTTCAGTACTACGACGTGGTCTAGTTTTTCTTTCGACTGGGCGGTCGCCAGGGTTGGCGAACCAGGTATATATATAAATTATATATATATATATATA
>NW_008751747.1:484150-497026 GCF_000715545.1 Opisthorchis viverrini
ATATATATATTCTTTATAGTCGTACTCCTAGGCAGGAAAACCTACCTTTTCATTATTTCCAGCTGAGTGTTACACGTCCTATAGCTAGTTCTTTTCCATGGATATCACACTGCGTGAAAGGTCGCTTTCTTTGTCTGCCTTTCTCACATGATCCATTCTTATTTCGTCTGAGGACACTGACTTCCCTTCTCTGCTTACTCCCCCCCCCCTTTACACAGCCTATTCCTCGAAGTCCTCAATTCTAAATGCACCCAGGACATGGATGAGGTGGTATTCCATGAAGACGGCTCCTGGTCTGTGTCAGAAAATAGTTCCAGAGTACCAAAATCCTCGTGTCCAGAGGATATTCGTTCCTCCGAGTCCCAACCTACCGGCCGTGGTAATAGCCCAATGGGAATGTTACCTACTCCCAATTCAGTCGTTTCAACTTTAGAACCTGATTCTGTTGGTTCATGCTCTACTACCACCTTGGGTGTATCGTTTACTGCCTCATCACCGACTGGTTCTGCGACGTCCTCAACCCACGGAGGAGCAACTGGCTCTCCGGGTCGATCGAATAATACTAACCTATTGAGAACGTCTCCCCTGAAAACAGATAACACCCCAAGCATGGAGAAGAAACACACTGTACAACACAGTGATACAGTGAGTCCGTCGTTGTTCAATTGGATTTCATATTGATATTGCTAGTGTACTTCATCAAACTTTTAGTTGTAACTGTCCGAAGAAAATTCTCCCGCGAAACCTGTGTCAACAAGGCTCTGCAGAAAAAGTATGTATTCTAATAATCACCGTTCTGTTATGATCTACACGTGTTGATGACATCTTCACCCGGATGATCGTGATCAAACGGACTGCCAACGGTATTGGAAAATTTGTTTGGTTGACATACGTCTCCACCCCGTTAGCGGGTAGACAATCCCACCTTACAGAGATAAAAAAAGTGCTTCTATGTATGAGTGAGCCCCCGAATGATTGTCTTTTGCTGAAAAGTAGCCGAACTGTTTCGAGTACACTGAACTATTTTCACCAATGGTTAATCTAATTACTCCGTCCACCTATACGTTATCTGTACGAAATCCGTGTCTTGTACGTGCTATACCTTCAACCCATTTGTCAGTTTGTCTCGGCACACATTCCACCCAGGCGTGTAGTTCTGGCAATACAAGGTGTAACAATTGTAAGAGTATTTTTAGTATATTTTCCATTCATTCAACTGTTTCGTAACCTTCTCTGAGTTTGGGACTTTGGAAGCTAAGGAACTGACAGTAGTAAGAGCAATGTGCGACTCCGACGGTGTTGTCACTGTATCCTATTGACAGATTCGGTGCGTTCCGGTTGCGTTTGGTAGTAGGTTTGAATGTAGTTGTGGTAGTACCTGTTAACTCCTGGTTCAAGCGGTACAAAGGCATGTTCAAAACTGATTTTTCCAAGTTTTATAACGGATGAAAAGTTGGATTATTGCTGCGAAAACCCGACACACCGGAGCAGGAACGGTACACAAACTTTGTTCTCCCCAAGCTACCCCGTGACCTCAGCTCCGGTGAAACGGTCAGAACACTGTCTCAGATATTTGGCGATCAGTGTTCAATATCTACTACCAATGCCTAAAACTGTTCAAGAAAGATTATGACGATTTCATCAGGTTTGCCGGTGTTGTCAATCGGGAATGCGAGCACTTTAAGCTCGGCTCAATGACGGTTAATCAGCTTAAGTGCCTCATTTTTGTATCCGGTTTGCAGTCGTCTCATGATGCAGACATCAGAACCCGACTACTTCACAGAATTAAACAGGTTGCTGAAATGACGTTGCAGAGCCCCACCGCTAAAAGTCAACGCCTCATCAACCTGAAACCTGTTACTTCGAGCAGTTGTGCGCACGCAATCAACTCCATCGTCCCAAGAAAAATCTGACAAGCCCGGTCGAAAACAGAATAAGCCTCCCCCAGGTGACTGATCGTGTCAATAGCATCCCAGGCCGTTTGCAGCTTGATACGGTCCCGACATCACGCTGTGAAAACGAATTGGTATGTCGCACGTGAACATTGGGTAATGCTTCTGTTGGTTAACTGACATCGGTCGGCGAGGTTGACTGCTCCATAAGCTTCAATAGCTCGATGACACAAGCCACGTGCCACCTGACGTCATGCCTAAAGTTTGGTCTCATGGGGCTGGATTGGATCGATAAGCCGAATCTGCAGAAAAAGCCGGCTGCTTCAATTTGCAACCCAGCGAGCAGTACCCTCATGCGCCCTCGTTCAAATTCACCTCCTAAAGCGCTCACTTGAGGATTTCCCACAACGCTATGCGTCTCTATTCGCCGACGGCCTTGGACGATGCACAAAATCAAAAGCTAGGCCGAATCAGTTTTCAGGCCAACATGCCCAGTACCATATGCAACCTTACCCATCGTTGACTAGGAACTGGACCGACTATAGAAAGCTGGTGTTCTCCAACGGACCAACTGCACTGCATAGACTGCATCGATCCCATTGGTGAAGAAGAGAATAGGGCCATTCGCCTGTGTACAGTGGTGAGAGCACTAATTTACTAACCGGAAGGTCCGTCCTTTTCCTCTCGACTTCTCCTGTCTAGCCTTGGGCAACACGTCAGTACCCTAGCCCTTGTGCTTCCTTTTGGTGGTATGGTAGCTAGGCGCCGAAAGAGTGCTACAGCTGAACGTGCAGTCTTCCCCGCCTGCCTCAGTGTTGCACTGGATACCCATCAGTACCCTCTGCCCCTTCCAGATGACTTGTTCGCTAAACTGAATGGGGATAAATGTTCCGCTAGGCTGATGCTTACATTCAGACTGAAGTCAAGAAAGAATCCAGAGAATTATTGACCATCAACACGCACCGCGGTCTGTTCCAGTATACTCGACCGTCATTCGGTGCTGCCTGTTTGGACGATTTCTTCATCATGGGTTCCAACCCCTATGAATTGTGGCGGCGCCTCGATTACATAATTGGTCGTACTCAAGAGTATGGCACCGAGAAAAATGCACCTCCTTCATGCGGTCGATCCAATACTTCTGTTTCATTATTGACAAACACAGCCGCCAACCAGACCCGGAGAACATCGACACCATCAAACGTATGCCAGCACCCACAGACGTGACATCCCTCAGTTTCTTACTCAGTCTGGTCACTCATTATATCTCGTTTTTGCCTCCCATGCATTGTTTTCGAGGCCAACTGAACCAGCCACTCATCAGGGACCACAAGTGGATATTGGTCAGAATAAAAACAATGCACCTTTGACTGTGTCAAATCCACGCTGAGTCGTGATTTGGTTCTAACCTACCACGATCCGTCACTGAGTCTTTGTGGCGTCGGCTGCTTCGAACGGTTTTTTTCGCACGTGTTCCCGGACAACTGTTAAAAAGTAATTGCAGATGCAATCAGACCCCCGATACCGGCGGACCGCAATTACAGTCAGATAAAAATGAAAGCTTTGGCGACCATATTTCCAGCAAAAAATATTCCATAGAAAGCTCTACGGCTCATAGTCCTACCGACGGATCACAATTCTCGTTACTGTTGTTAGCTCGAAGAATGGGGTTCTGGTCTATACCGCCAACCGTCTCTAGCAATGGGTCACTCTGCCTCTGCGATACGACTCCAAGGTTTAGTGTCAGTCCGCCACACCATCACATCTCACTGATTTAATCAGACCCAAACCGAAAGACACCAGCAACAATTGAGCTGGAGCAGAACTGGGATATCTTCAGGACTTCGGCAAGCGTTGTTTTGGAGCCATAGCTGATGTAGGTTTGTGGCGTTGAATCCGTAAAATACTATCCGAAAAGGAGTGTTCGGTTGCGCAACCGGAGGTTAATCGAATCATTTGTCCAGTGCTAGAAACTGCGCTGATTAATCAATGTATTGCGCACGCCGAATGGTTTTGACGAGATTGTGTTGTTTTGCATGCCCAGTTCACAGTGGCGCAAGCGGGGAAGTGGCAAACCTTTGACCTGGTAGAGGGATATGGAATTGTTTACGAAAGGTTTGAGTGCTGTGAGTTCGGCTCGCCTTACAGGTCGGGGGCAGCCTGATCCACACCGTCTGGTTCGAGATGCTGCAAGATTTGGTTGCCAATCGATGTGAATGGCGCGGTTGACATCCTTTATCCAGATTACTTCAATGAATGGATAGAGCTGTAGGCACCTCGTAACGATTGTGTTAAGCTATCACGACTCCTCTTCCGTATCCGCTTTTCACAGTAAGGCGTTCAAATAAATTGTGGGTGTACGGAAGCGAAGCATCAGTGATTAACACTGTTACCTTGCTGTCATTATAATCACTGATTACAACTTAAGCTAACCGCAATTTCCAGACCTCGGATAGGTCGTAAATTTTCTATGGATGCAGTATAGGATTCAAACAGCATTAAGACCATATTAAGATGGAATGAGATGAATTCGAAACGCCAACTCGCCTCCGGATTCTGGCAGTTCCCTTGTTCTCTAAGTATTTATGGAGTTAATCCCTTACGTTTGGACAGAACTTTTTGTTTTGGCTGCTTACATGTGTTCTTCATTAATCGCGCCGGCAATTTTCAGTGCGTTAGCGATTTCCGTTAGACATTTACCCGATTGGTCAAACTACTGTCGCTTCGTTAGTCCACTTGCGGGCTTGTGCAATCCGTCCGGGGATGTCCCTGATATTTCATTGATTGAGCTATATCTGGGTACCCGTACTTGCTGTTTTCGAGTTTGTCGTGCCGCTGGTAACGTGCTTATTTATTCCTCTTTTTTTCTCTCTCACCTATTTCATGATCGATTCCACTGACTTTATGAAGTAGGTGAACGACAGGATAGGGCAATTTCTGACATCAAGGAATAGGCAAAACCTGATTATGATTGGTTACTGTCCTGGTTAATCAAAGCCACCATGAGTTAGCCACCGTTTCTGAAGACATTGTTACAGATTGTTAACAGGATGACACGCCTGAAAAACATGGGGCCTCTCTGTATGAGCACTGTACTGATCTGATTAACAGGACATTTAGAATTCGAACTCTATTTTTGTGCCAAAAACAATTCAATACGGAAGTGTTCCAACTCGCTAACCTCTCAAAATAGGGAATACTCTCTACCTCTTCGTTGGACGTGTTTTTCTTATTCTTTTGGCTCTCCACTCTCTCTTTGTTAGGGTCCGATTATCGATCTGACTTGCTCAGATGATGAGGATACGGGACCTCCAGTGATAAGTTTCAGCGCAAGCCACTCAACCGGTAAGTTTTTTTGGTGGTGTGCATGTAGTTGATACATCTAATCACGTTAATTTAACGGGTTTTGTAGGTTGCTTATCTGACTGGAAATGAAACTACTCAACAATAAAGTCGTTGTCACCCTCCTTTCCGAAGAAGCATAATGCAAGATATAAACTGAGGACAATTTAGTTCGATCAAATTGCAAACGACGTTCCCGACGTACTGGAGAACCTGGAAGTGCGGCTTATGTGTGCGGCAGTTCAAGTGCTTTTAGGCATTTAGTCGATGGCCAGTCGTATTGGGGTTGGGCTCAAGTTCTTCCCTTCCCGCCTCAGGAACTTTAGCAGCTATTTACATTCGAACGTCAGCAACGCGAGCCAGCCAGCTAGTATCGTCTAGAAGTCTTTCATGTGCATCTTTAGTTTTCTGTGGAAAACATGTATTCTGTTCACATTGTCTAGACTCATTAGTTTACATTGGGATCGACCTTCATATGTCACTTCAAGGAGACGTTCCCCTGGAGCAGGATGCGTCGGCTCCGAGAGCAGCTGCAGTTCCTGTCGTCTGCGAAACAGAATATTTTGGAAATTACCATGAAATAACACGAGAATCCGTGTACAAATGAGGTCCCAGCGCCACATGACTGCTGCATTATCTTTTCAAAGTCAATTGCATCAGGAAGGGTGTGGAAAGCAAAACCGTCGGAAAGGATGTCAGACCTTGGGTTGGTCTCACTCGTCGACTCTTCCTGTTCCAACGTTTGTTCACTGTAGTCTTTCATTGTATTCATCTGCACCCCGAAAACTAAGGAGTTGGTCTGCGAGACGTGACATCTATTCTTTTATGTGTTTCACAGCCACTATCACCATATCGGATGAGGATTCCAGTTTGATCGGTTCACCACGTCCTCATTCACAAATTGTGAACTCCTGTAGTGCAGTGCTTGAATATCCCATGGCATCTTACTCCGCGCAACCTCAGACGGATTCCACAAATCGATCTACAGTCGTGACCCAACCAGGCCCACGTTCTACGACGACCTATCGCCCCAAAACTATCTCAAACACAGCGTTGTCTAAACACGGTCAGTTGAACTCATATCCCTCTCCCGTAAATGCTGTCGCCTCGGCATCTAACGTGCCTTTGCACGTGTCCCAACCTTTTGCAACGGGTGAAGCGAACCTCCACTGTAAGTTTCTTGCGCATGCCTTCCTGTTTTCTGGCTGCTAGACTTTAGCTGCAATCGCACGTCGCGATGTATCCAACGAAATCAACGGCACCTCTTTTTTGGAGAACATCCTTGGGTCGCACTTGAAATGTCCCCAATTTCGGTGCTCAAAACCAGGGTTTGTCAGAAATACGCACTTCTTGTTTCCTAGCGATGTTGAGAATATAAGTGAATTTGAAAAAGACAACTAGGAATGTTCTGCCGATATTCCAGGGAAAATATTACATCTATGAAGATTGCTTACTTGTTCTTCAGGTTGATGTTCGGTGTATTCCTTTATTCTCTGGAAGGTGTGCCTTCCTCTGGATAGAGGATTTCCGATCTTTAGGTTGCTCCGTCTTGCCTTGTTGAGGCGCACAACCTTGGCTTTTTTGGCGAGACAGTTAGCTTCTGAAGCCGTCACTTAAAACATCCCGCCGCTTTCTTCTCGCAAACTCTTCCGGAAACAAACAAATTGATTTAGCTGCAGCGACTGAATGACGAGACACTGTCGAATGGGTTGAGGCCGCAATCAGTGACCTTTGAACACTTCCAATCGCACATCCATCTCTGCCTCACCAAAAATGAACAAAAACCGACTGGGTTGCAAACTTAATTCTCGATATGCGAGACACTTGCCTCATGCTTGTCAGAAGAATAGCGTTTTGTTGGTGATCGCTTCTAACCAAATGAAAGTTGCCTCAGGCCTACCATATCGGATGCCATAACATGCAGCCTTTGGGCGCAGTGCTGGCCTGTCGCATATACAATCCCTTTCACAGGATGACTGAGACTAGTCAACTAGTCAATTTGATGCACAAGGATACGGAAAAGGGTGAGCAGGTGATAGACACGCAGTTCTCGAATCATCTTCGTCAACCCACCTGGTGGCTACCATATGCCATTTAATCAGCTTGTCTATCATAGTGCCTAAAATAGTGCCTATCCTTTTGCCGTAACAGTCATTTCTGACAGGACAGATCATAAGGTCTATCCAGTGAGCATCTGTATAAGTCCGTAACCTTTGAGTTTTCATCTCATAAAGTACCGTACTGATACACAATACAGGAGTGGAGCTGGTGCAGACTTCGGGTTCATAACACGCTACCCGATTACATTTTGTTAAGTTCACGGACCCAACCACCAGTCGTCACTTTCGTACGTCTCTCTACCTTCATTTTCAGCCCGAAAACGTTCGAACCCGTCAGAGAACCCTACACCTGATAGGTTTGCAAATCCGTCTCTGAGATCCCGTCAGACTTGCAACCCAAGTCCCCAAATTCCCCGTCCTCATCCAAACATATCAGGTGGATACCCTGCAAAACTCACTCGTAGTGATCACCACCCGCGTGAGACACAAGCACCTCTCTGCTATGGTCCTGTCACCCAAAACTCACGATTTAATCACCAGTTCGGACCCTTGGCTGACACATGTCCTTCCACTGTCTACAACAGGAAACCCACCCATGCATCGATGCCTCCATACGACCTGGCTGATTACGATCTTCCCCGAGTAAGAGGGGTAGCTACTATGGATCACTTCGGCTTACGTCACGACTCCTCTACTACTGGGCCTTGGAGTGAGGACCGTATGATTAACCCAATGGACGTTGTTTCAGCATCAAGTTCATGTATGCATTCCCGCTATAGTTCTACAACGAGTGACCTACTTCTGTACCCGCCCCGCTTGCACAGTCAATTTGACACACGTCCTTCGTACTTAGATGACCAGCGACGACTGCCATATGACGATGTGAGTTTGTGACACCAACTAATTACTGTACCCATAAATGCCTGCTTGTATTTTAGGTGACGTTGCTACTTCAGTAATTTCATTTAGCAATGACAATCAGACGTTAGTATGGGTTGCTGCATTGCGGATATGGTAACTTGCCTTTTTCGGCTAGTCCTCCACCTTGAATCCCAACCTAATGTCGTCGAAACGCAGGTAGCTGGAGGTAGCTTGTAATGTAGACAGAATTCAAAGAAATTTCCCGCAGATTCATGTTTGTATACTCCCGATCGATGGAGGAAAATCTGTCTTGACTCTGATTGGTTAGTATTGTAACTTTCGGATGCTTTTTCCGCTTCATACCCGACCCCTCCAGTCAAATAAATGTCGGTTTATTTCGGGCGACCCAACTCCGGATACTGATTCTCTATATGCCCATGTTTATCACTACAGCACGGCATGTATTGTCTCACCTTGGAGGTATCCAAGTGACGGAACTCCTGGCAGTAAGATTCCCATCGGACTACTCTAACTACCAATATCATTGTTTGCGGATGACTGCTGACGATACCATTATTCGGTTGCTATCAGTAGGCATTAGCGTTGCCCTCACGACCGGGAAACCATTCTCCGTGAGTATGTATTCCCCCCATACACCGACCACGTTGTCTGTTAATTTCGCCGAGACCCTGAAGACTAGCTGCCGATGTGAACTGGTACTGCGGACTTGATAGTGGCATCCAGACCGTCGTTGAAAGTGAGCCGTGTCATGGTGAAATCGTGCTTACCTGGTTTTTACTAAGTTGTATCCGCTCAAGGCTCGTATTAGAATGAGATTTCAGATAGCGGAACTAGCGGATTGCTAAAACCCCTGTAGGTTGTGAGAACCGCAAATTATTGAAAAGTGTGGAGTGCCGCTGTGGTAAAAACAGAACACAAAAACAGTTCAGTTGTAGCACACTTTCGGTATGTAGCTACCGTCCCAACTGAAGGAGGCAAGAGGGCTGCGATACTGCCAGGTTGCCCAAGCCTGGACGGTAACAGTTGAGATGCTTAGGTTGGGTTCGAACCATGGACCTTCCGGTCCGTAAGCTAGTGTCTTAACCACTGAGCTATCTCTGTGGTAAACTGAAACCGGAAGAAATCCTCCCTGCTATCTAAAGATCTTCCGTCATTAATACGACCATACTCGTGCGAAAGTCCCTCAAAATTTGAGATGGAAAGAAGTGTCGTTTTGGGACTCCAACCCACGGTTTTTCGTGTTGAAACATCCCGGTATTTCTTAGGTGCTTCGATTTTTCAATGCAAAATCTATAGATATGTACGGAAAGAGGTGTTATTTTACGCGTCATCGATTTCATACTCCCAGGACATCTTAGTTTCGCACTGAGCTGTCTTTAACTTTACATTGGGACACCCTCTCCCGTCCCAGTGAGATTGTCCACATTCATCCACAACAGAGATGTAATAGGCTAGATTTTGTTCTACTGTGGGTTCTGAAGAAGTCGAACTCTGGTCAGCCTCCATTTGAGCCTGATTTGTTGCCATTATCTCACCAGTTCCCTCCGGGCGACCTGAACCAGTAAAGGTTTTTGCTTAATCTGGTGGCTTTGCTCCACACCCATACCGGTGAAATAATGATATTGCGCACGCCTAGAACGTTTGAGGTTCAGGTCCCAGCACTGTGGGTGAGTGAAGTTGCTTCTTTTGTTTCGTGTGGACTAACTAAAATAATCGCGCCAAGACAAGAGGGCTGTTCAAATGTGAGTGGTGTGGATGAGTTCAATAGATTTTGGAACGACTTGCATGCACACTTCGTAATGTTCCAATGGATCAATCGCCTAAGTACGCCACAAGTTACGTGGAAATTGAAAATACATAACTGTGAGTCTACGTGATCCCCATTAATGTAGTTCACCTAGCTGATGGAAAGTACATCAGTAAGCAATCGGTCGCGGGCTAGCTTCTTGTTCACCTCCGCGTCGTTTGTTTCATGCAGTGTGGACTCATTCCGAATGTGTTGAATTGTTTCACTGCGTATTTGGACACCTCGGTTTTGTTCTTATCTATGATATCCTCTCTACAGCATTCCTCCTACTCTCATCGTGTTAACCTTTTTCTGACTTTAGTCTTCTAGGGGTGTGCTTAACGATTCTAAACGGCGCTCGTGGAACCCGTACCATACATGCCCTTACAGGAGGCACCACACTGGCTATTTTAACTAATCTCGGTGCATAACTTTATTGCACAAGGTCAGATCACCATTCGTTTTGTTTGTAATCACCTCCCCCGCTTTTCCGTATTTTGTGCGACATATTTTTCCTTCGTTTTAGTGGTGCTACTTGATGTCTGTTCCTTTATGTGCTCCTTATCATGTTGCTTCGTTCATGCCATTTAGTGTTTGGCCTACGTACTTATCACTCACAGGCGATTCCCAACCCAGTGACTCGTTCTTAGAGACTTATTCCCTCCCCACTGTCACGTACACAGGTCGCAGCCCTCGTTTTCTGTTGGTGAAAATTTTTTCACCCGCTTTTAGGAATGAAGGTGATTATGCAGGGAGCGTACAGTTCGTCCGAAAGGTGATTCATTGCCATGAATGCCCACTATTTCGGTTGAACGCATGGAAATCCTAGCAAGGAACGCTCGTCATGAAGCACCGCCTTTAGAAGGGGACTTTTCAGAGTACCTAGTTTATCGGTCGCCTGAGTGGTCACCGTCACTCTCTTAGGTACATAGATCAGGTGCGTAGACGGGAAGATAAGTGCCCGATAGCCATTGAGAACCATAAACTTCAAGCTCTACTCATAGTCTGTCAACAAGGTTGTTGCACTGTACTACTTCTCACCTCTCACTGGTGGAAATGGCTCTGTTATGTGGAGGCAACAGACTAAGGTGAATCCTCGGCATCGGTTTTCGCGGAGGACATACACAGAAACCCCCCACGTTTAAAGCCGATCTTCTTTTGTCCTACTTAGGAGTGGGGAATCCTGTGCCTCAAGTATTGTGAGCACAACGCAAACGTTCGCTTTAACGAAGACGTTATGGACCCTGAACGTATTATTTCAATGCAACAAACATCGCCCAAAGATTCCATAAATCAAGATAGTTTTTCACTAGCACAGCTAAATCGGACACAACTTGTCATGGGTGTCGCTTTCCCAGACCGCCGCATTGTGTTCTGCGTGAGCATTTTCTGTCATTTATTTGTTTCACCTGTTTTTATAGTCATTCGTTTCGTTTTATTTCCAGTCACACTACAACCACATGCCAAAATTGACCATGGGAGAACAACCCTTCTGGTCGCACACTCGTGATAGTCTGAAATAGTCCTCCAAAAATGGACTTTCGTTCCAGTCCCTTTCTCCACTGTAAGCAGCGTTGACTTTTATTGTTATTGACTGGTAATCAGAGTACAGCATTTTCGTGTCAGCTCGGTTTCGCTGTGTCCATCCCGTTTCCTGCATTTTATCTGCGTACTTATCGATGTTTTTGTAAATACACTTTTTTTCCAAAAAAAATTAAAACCACGGCGGTCTTCATTTACCTGTTCTTGCCCATGGAAACTGCACACCGCTAATCATACTGGGAATTCGAAAATTTTTACCCGTACTGAGCGATTGGTTTTAGTCAGGTCAAAACAAAATGGACTCAAAAATCTACAGTATCATGATAACATAGGTTACCGAGCGACAATAAAAACAGATCAATAGTGGTTTGAGGAGATTTGATTCCCAATTAGGATGGAACAGCTTTACAGTGCTTCTCGGCTTCTAAGCTCAAATTGGCTTCATTGACGGGAAGAAATCTATTAAATGTAGATCACTAATATGATCTCCAAGCCGAACGATCTTCAAAAGCGGCACGATGAAAGACGACACCCGGAAGGTAACCAGCAACAGGGACGATCGTGCAACCAGTAATGCCGTGACCACCCACTGGGGAGAAACACAAATACTAACAACTGGTTGGTCGGAACACAAGGTGAAACAGAGCCAGCCCCATAATTCACTGACTCCACGGGACGGCAAATGTGGTGAAACGTCGGGAGGCACGTTTGACAGATTCCCTCGGCACATATGGTTTCAAGTCGCTAAGGTTCGTTCAACAATGATGAAGGATGAGGACAATGGGAATTAACTGAGTGGAGGGAAGCGATTGGACTGTGGGATTTCGGAGTGAATTTTCTGCCTGCATACTGTGATCTACGGACTTCATTTTCAGTTCCTAGGATTTAAGTAATTTCGCATCAGCTGGGGTAGATCCAACCGGTATACCCATTCTCTTTGGATTACCCTTATCTGAACTTCAAAGAACAAGCCATCCCTAGTTGACACAGAAGTGGCATCAAGTATTCCCTCGAAGCTAAGGTACCACGAAAGAAGTGATGCTAGGATCCTGAACGAAGTTATGCTGGGTTTCGGTTTGAGAGGGACGCCGACCCGAGACTGTACCTAGAAGCTGTGCGTACAATAAGAACTCAGGCGCTTCTGCGAGGAGCGGGCGGAGCTTACCGGTCCCATTTTTCACAGCGCGGACAAGCACTACGTCTGATTTAGTTCTACCTGACAGATCTGATCCGAATAGACTGGAAGATACTGCGGTATCACAGCGCAGATTGTTTTCTTACCGGTCCCTTTTTCACAGCGCGGACAAGCACTACGTCTGATTTAGTTCTACCTGACAGATCTGATCCGAATAGACTGGAAGATACTGCCGGATCC
>NW_008751747.1:501554-503894 GCF_000715545.1 Opisthorchis viverrini
CCATCGTAGTCGATGATGCTGGATGTTTTCCCGGATTGAGGTGCCTGCAGCACAACCAAATACCCGTTTTCTAATCGCCTCGTTTCTAACATGTTGACGCCATCCAAAACCAGCCACACTTCTGAGGCATTGGTGGTCGAAAACCTGAAGACACCTCATATCATCTGTCTGCAGAAGCCATGTCTCGCACTCCTACAACAACACAGCCCTTACTGTAGCCTGGTACACACGACCCTTAAGATCCAGTGAGATGCCTTTTCGACGCCACAAGTGGCGCGAATTAGCAAACGTGATTTGAGCCTTTGAGATTCTTGCACTGACTTCATCAGATACACTTCCGTCAGAGCTGATACAACTAGCGGGGTACGCAAAGTTTTACACAACCTCCAATGATTCTACTTGAATTGTAAGGGATATGTTCGCAGACTGCACGTTCCGAAGCATGACTTTGCAATTTGAAGGTGCGAGGCGCATGCCAAAAGATGGAATGATGGCGATCAGTCGATCCAACAGGGTATGTGCTTCGCTTTGGTCTTCAAAGATGACAGCGATGTCATCTGCGTACTCCAGATCGACAAGGCCCTCACCAGCAACAATTTGAACACCGGGGTTTTGAAGACCTCATTATTTCATCAATTACGACGTTGAACGAGAATGAAGAGAGTGGACATCCTTGTCTAACACCACTTTTTGTAGGGAAGCTTTCGGAGAGCTCACCATACACTCGCACCCGCCCAGAGTATGTGAATATAGGGATCGGATTATGTTTACAAACTTCTGGGGCATACCCTGTTGAGCAAGTGTAGTTAACGGTACTGATCGATCAACGGAACCAAACATACCCTTGAACTCAAGGAATACGGGGATTGTGGGTCGTTTGTACATGTTGCGTTGCTCTAACATCTGATGGCGTGTGAAGATGTGATCAACGCAGCCTCTACCCGATCGAAGTCCTACTTGATTCTCACGAGTCAAGGTTTCGCGTGCCACCGTAAGACGACGAACAATCAGTGACGCCAGAAGGCTTGTCACATCAGGCGTCAAACTAACACCTCTGTGGTTATCACATTCACTGCGAGTACCCTTTTTGAAAAGGGGCACCACTATCGATTCACTCCAGTCGTCTGGAACGGCCTCCTTCTCCCAGATATACACCAATAGGCTAGACAGGCACTGGCTAAGGAATCCGCCATCCTTGAAAAGAGCAGGCAGAAGGTCGTCAGGACCAGCAGCACGATTACGCTTGAGCAGAGAAATGCATTCGGACACTTCTGATACTGAAGGCGGCTCCATATTTATGGTGCAGGTTTCTGGATTGGAGGTAGAAGATGGCCAGCTGAATTGCTGCTCGAAGTACCGTGTCCAGCGGTCTAGACATTCTTGTTTGCTGTATTTCAAGGAGCCATTTTGGTCCCTGATTATTTCGCTGACAGGAGGTTTCCGAGGACCAGTCGAACGAATCAAGTGGAACAGTTTGCGCACGTTTCCAGCATTCTTTGCATCTTCCATTTCTTCGACCTTTCGGGTCCACCAAGCTTCTCGGTCTGCGCGGACACTCAGTTTCACCTGGCGTCGGATGATGCGCCGGGTGGAGTTGTGGTGGCGGCCAGGTGGGATCCGTCGCCGGGTGTTCAGCAAAGACACGGTTCTATCAGAGATCCAATGCTTGGATGAGGTTGGCTGGGCTGTACCGCAAGCAGACGTTCCGGCTTCGAGTAGCGCTCTGGATATTTTTCCCCAGTGGCCGTTTAACACCGTACCGTCCGGCAAGCATTCGAAAAGATGGTTCTGGTGGTTTCGTTTGACTTCTGAGTCCGCTAGCTTCTCATTGGCTAAGCGAGGGGCGCTCGCTGAAAAAGCGTAATGAAAAGCAGCAGCGTACAAGTGCATGGTCGGAGTCCACGCTGGTGTTCCAGAAGGAGCGGCAGGCGGTGATCGACCCTCGCCACCGATAACTGACGGCGATGTGGTCTATTTGGATTCGGCGCTGGTTTGTCGGTGGGCATTACGTTATCAAGCGATTTCCGCTGTTCCGGAAATTCGCACTTCAAAGGAACAGTCTGTGATCGGCACACATCTGAAGTAAGCTATCTCCGTTGTCTGTGCGTCTAGTGTCCAAACCAGGCCTCAGCAGTGCTTAGTCTGCATACCCGGGCGTTCATATCACCAGCTACCACAACTATATCTGACCTTTTAGCCTGCTGCAGTAGGGCACCTAGAGCGTCATAGAAACTCATCATCATCATAGACAGCATGACATCAGTGTTCAACACCGATGCTTCACTGCCGTACAACCATGACTTATTTGAAAGCCTTATTGTAAGGAAAAGAATAAAGGTG
>NW_008751747.1:507097-508427 GCF_000715545.1 Opisthorchis viverrini
TGACCAACCTGGTATGAGAGACTCTGTGAGTGTCGCGGGACACTCTCCAGTATAGCTCAATGGATCGCTGAGGTGCGCAAACCGTCGCACCACGGTAAGGTCCAGTCTCTTCGTGACGGCGTCATAGAAACTGTCCTTGGCAGATTCAAAGCTACAGTCAGTTGGGGCGTAAGCAGATACAATAAACGTTTCCCCTAGATTCTCTCACAGATGTTGCCAAACGAACCGTATCAATGGGCATCCAATCAAGCACAGGCGCTTCCGCTCGTTCGCTCAATACAGTATTCATCCCAGCATATCCAGCTGCGGCGGCCTCTGCATCATCAGAGGTGTGCAGCCGGAACCCGGAAGAGAGCGAGGGGGCAGTCAGTTCCATCACAGTGCTTGCGTCCTTGTTTCTGACAGACAACATACATCAATACAGAGGGAATCCAGCGTACGTGCAAGAGCTACCTGTTGATATGCTTGTTTCAGTGTACGAACATTGAAGGTGGCTTTCGGGGTTTGAAAACAGACTTCGAAGTGTTTAGGGTTGTAACTGAACTCGGACGCTCAGAAATTGCAGCTGAGTGTGATGCGGGGCAAGCAAAACTGTCAGTCCTAGAGCTGGGACCTGTTCTAATCGGATACCAACCAATTCTGCTGTACCAATCCACCGTTTACAGAACCCTTTCGTGCGCTCGCTGTCCCGTAGGGCACTTTCAACCAGGTTTTTTCTAGCGTCATACCCACGAGTTGTAGAGGAAAGCGTAAGATGCTATCTCACTACCAAGCGAGTTGTCCCCAGGGCTCTACAAACCCATAGATGTCAGGTTACTGTTTCTAGGGAAGCGGGGGCAGTGAGCCACGCAGGACGGCTTCGACCGCCAGTGCCATGCCACCTAACGGTCTGCGGGATGGCGAGCGCGACCCATTCAGTCGTACCGCTGTACACTGTCGATCCCTTCGTAAAGCAAGACCTAGATTGGCCTCTGGCTCTCTTCCACCCTTCACGTGGTTGTGCGAAAAGAGCCCTTCGAGGAAGTCGGGCGACTGACATACGTAGCATGTGGCCAAGCCAGCGCGACCTATGCAATGTGATCAGTTCATCTGTCGAGGGTGGGTCATTTCTCCCGAATACCATTCAACGTACTTCAGAATTGTTGATCCGGCGTTCCCACCAGATTCGGGCAATGCTCCGAAGACATCGATGGTCTTTTGACGTCTTCAGCGCGCAGCGGCCAGGTTTCTGATCCACTGATAGTGCTGGATTTATGCACCAATTTATCAGCTACCGTCTGCGATGCGTAGCTATCTACACCCCCCCCCCCAATCATCGGTGAACAAAAAA
>NW_008751747.1:508481-512651 GCF_000715545.1 Opisthorchis viverrini
ATGGAGCGCACCGCAGCATTGTAAACTCGACCCTTGACGGAGAAGCTGATGTCACGCCTACGTCACAGGTGACGTAGGTTCGCAAAAGCTGCTGTGGCCTTCCCAATCCGGATGGAAATATCATCTTTCATGGGACCACCGGGACTGATACAGCCACCCAGGTGAACAAATTTGTCTACTACCTCGTGGAAGCATTTCGACATCAAAAGCATTAGAGGCTTGAAGTTCCTCTCCCAAGGTCATAACTCTTAAGTTTAGGACAAAAGGCCTTGCTTGACACTGCTGGATTTACTGAACTCAGGCGAGTTTAATTCAGGTGTTCAGCTCCAAAACCACGTACCGGTGCTACATTTCCGCTCAGATGAGAATAAGCAAATGAGCCGTGTAATAAAGGAGACCCCCCAATTGATCTACTTGCTTGGTATGAAAGGCAGTGACAGCAACGCAGGGACAATGATAGCTTTAAGTCCACCACTTGCCGCATGACAACCAGGTCTGTCAGGTTCCCCAGCTATTGGTTCGCTTCTGCCCACTGTCGCCAACAGGGGAGGCGTCAGTCACCAACGCGACTAGCATAGGCTTCATCCTTTGTTACCAATTCATGGACTGACCGCCACGGAGTCTCCGTCCAATACAAAGCTGAGCGAAGAAGGTTCTGATATACAAACTACACGGCCTAAGGGACGTGGTTTATTGAGTGTGGTCAAAGTAAGCATCAATGGAGGCGAACTGCAGCTTTACCGACCTGTTGTTCGAACCAGCCTTGGACCTCCCGACAGCCAAATCAGGTCTCGGCAGCCCAGACCCTGCCACAGTACACTACTTGACAATCAAGTCGATGTTACGTCAGCGTCTCCAGTGTCGGAGATCGGCAAACACCCAGAGAGTGATTTCACTTCCAGTGACTGCTGTGCAACTATCCAGATGGGCTGGCTCACTCAGCACATCGAGCGCTCGCGCTGAAGGTTTATGCTGACCAGGAATAAGCATCATCCTCATCATCGATAGCATGACATCAGTGTTCAACACCGACGTTTCACTCCCGTACACACAACTGAGAAACTCGTCCTCCATTACCTATGCCGCTAGCGCCAACTTCGAATCGGTAATCGAGGTCAACCTAAGCATTCATGACACTTGCGATTCCCGCCGACCAGTGACTACGACTAATCTCTGCAGCTGCCTTCCTAAGCCTAAGAGCGTATGCTTATACAAGCACGCCGGCGCATCGACTTTGGGTAAATCAACCTCAGAGACGACCGTTACCTGGAGTCTAATCTAGCAGGGCAGATTCGGTCCTGGAGCCGCTGGCACGAATCATTGTAGTACTTCAACCATATAGAACGGTGCGCTGCAGTATGTCGGTAAGGCCGATCAATCCGAACATGCTGGCCGCACCTTACAATCACGTTTGCACTAACCGGATTGCCTCCTACCCTTGGTCGCAGGACTCAGATCAACAAGCATTCACCCGTGGTAAGTTACCGGTGCAATTAGTAAATAAAACAGACTGGAACAGGTTTATTGAGCATTGTTAATAAAACACTGACATAAGGATAGTTCGTGGGTTGCATATGCAGACTCCACGACTCTGTTAGGAGTGAAACAAAGTTAGTGAGCTGGGACTTGAAAGGTCACAACCGAAATATTCATGCAACAACCGGCTGTCAGAAGACCGAACGTCAGGTTGTTAGTAGCTCCACCCAATCGCGCAACCACTCATAAAGCGACGGAGACAATGCAAGAAACGAACCACCCTGAAGTCAGATTTCCTGAGGGGAGTACGATGCCGAGGAATCGGAAGGTTAGATACATCACGGATTTACTGAATCCAGATGTTTCTGTAAACCAAAAAGTCAACGTATTAGAACGATGAATACTCAGAAAAATTCTAATATCACTGATCAACAGCAGAACTGAATAGCATCACTAAACCGAAACAGCCCCCTACCTCGACTAGTCGCATCACACTTCCAAGTCCAACAGCAGAAAACCAGTTTGGCCGGGCACTGATCGCACTGTAAACAGATCGAATTAAGGAAAATTAGGTGTGGCGAGAAAGCAGTCAGAAATACTAGCTTATCAATAAGATCAATTGAACTATGCAAACATCATGAACCGTGACTTACACATCCAAGTCTGGAAAGGAATAACCGACGGAAGTGTTAGTACGGAAAATCACTCAGATAGGGGCGTTTAATGGCAAGAAAGCCGAATACTCATACATCATGTGAAACAAACTCACGGGGTCTGGTAAGCCCTAGTGAGTCATTGCTCCTGATTCCATGTGACTGGCATATGTTCCTGTTGTGCCTCCAGCAGTGTAGAGAGAATCCACTCCGCCTGAAAACCAAAACGACAGTGAGACCGCGCAGTGCTACTACCACCGATAAACAGCAGAACTGGATATATCGAGTTATAATATTACTAAATCGAAATTACCACCTACCTCGACTAGTCGAATCACATATCCAAGCCTGACAACTGAAGACTAGAGTTTGGTCAGGCACTGATCGCTGTAACTGAACGGAAAAAGCAGCGTATTTAGCCACCAATTTCAGACCAAAGATCCTCTCATTTATAAACGTCAATGTAGGTAAGGAACATCACTTAAAGAGCTATTACCTTCAGAAAAACCCCATCGTTGGTACGTTTTCAGGTTCTGAAATAAAGGACGTCGCAGAGGTTAGAATGCTCAGAGTGGAATTGATCTCACTTGTCGACCAAGAGGTGTACATAACATCACAACCAAGACGAAACTGTACTCACCGGCGAGCGAACGATAAACCGTGCGCTGTAAACAGATCGAATTGAGGAAAATTAGGTGTGGCGAGAAAGCAGTCAGAAATGCTAGCTTATCAATAAGATCAATTGAACTATGCAAACATCATGAACCGTGACTTACACATCCAAGTCTGGAAAGGAATAACCGACGGAAGTGTTAGTACGGAAAACCACTCAGATAGGGGCGTTTAAAGGCAAGAAAGCCGAATGCTCACACATCATAACGCGGAACCAACTTACACTGTACCATCGCCAACGTCAAGGGCTGCGCGAACGCACAGTGCACACACACGCGACACCCGACATGGGAAACCGACTGTGTCACGGTCTGGCGTGTACCACGCGCCCTACAATGACAAGGCTGAACGCACTCAAACGAAAGCAGTCGGCCCCGACCCAAAGATCAGAAGAGGGAAAGAAGTATTAGCAGTTTGGATACCCAGCCGTTCCACTTTCAATCGTGGAAACTCAACTCAGTCTACAAAAACTTCATGGGGTCTCAGCGGGCTATACGAACTCCTTAATCACGGCCCTCCTGCATTTGCTGACAGTAAGCCGAAAAGTATTCCCCGTCACTACGGTGCTTTGTAGGTTTGACCATTTCACAGGGGTAGTGTAGGCCTACTGCACAAGTAGGTGATATGCCGCTCATAGGTGCTTATTTAGGTTAGCGGACCATCAAACACCAATTCGTTTGTACCAGCAAGTTCACAAGACAAAACTTTAATACAGATCGTTCTTTGGTGTACGCCGTCACCTAGGTTTCGGGCTGTCGTCTTCATACGCCTGGGGTTGGCTGTCCCAGTCAATGATCGTAGGGAGACGTATAATCTGTACTCACAAAATTAAGTGCTCCGTCTCCAGCGAATTCACATTGCCGACCAACCGTTCAAGATCCCTGTGCACACCCTCTACGGCTGACGACTCCGCCTTGGGAACAAGAGGCAGGGAAGCACCTTATTCTGTTTTATTCTCCTGTTGTAGTGCACTGTAGTCTTCGACCGACCACCATGGACGTTGCAACTCTGTTGTAGGCAGCGCGAATTCGAAAATGTGACGCACGGTAGGGAACCAGTGACCTCTGAATATCGCAAACGAATGTACGTGGGTCTACCACGTCGACAACAGGGGGTGAATGTCCAGTTTCCCGCCGATGTCTCAGCCGTTGAGCGATAGCTGGGGTTTCGCAATAAAAGCTGACCTCATTTAACGTCGTGTTTCTCGGCCGCTGGCTATTCGCACAATGAGATTGAGCTCTCGAAATCTACGGCATTTTCAGACTTGCCACTTCGTAGAGCAGAATGTCTATTTATAATGTATATGCTCCTGTATTATTGAAAATCATATACCATTGCGATTTGTTTAAGTGAACTAAATCTCCAGGTG
>NW_008751747.1:516491-516967 GCF_000715545.1 Opisthorchis viverrini
ATCACATGAGCTTATGTGTCTCTCTCCCCTCTTTCCCTGTTGCAGGTACCATGGTCGAACCACCACGAGCCCTGGAGAGGAAGGAATAGCCGCTTGTACAACCCCCATGACTGGCCTTGACCGACCCCCTTTTTGTACACCCCTGTCCTCCGGTTTCGGTTTCGGTTAATACACGTGCGTCGTTACCACGTTCTGGTGTTCTCTTCTGTTCCACTCTGCCTGTGCGCATGTGTGCTGTGTATGCCGTTTGGACTCATTAATACCAGTCCGTATATCTGCACATTTCACAACTGACGTGTGCCGTCGCTACATCCTCTCGAACGTCGAATACCGCTGACTTCCTGACGTCCCACGCCATATACCTGATGATAAAAAATCGGGAATTGTGGAAATGGTTGACTCACATACAATGAACGTAACTTTCAGGTATTTTTCCACCGGAACAGATTTCCTCAACATTCTAGAATCTAAATGGC
>NW_008751747.1:521232-522450 GCF_000715545.1 Opisthorchis viverrini
GATAACGGCACACACTTCACTGCAAAATTCCTCGAGGAATGGTTGAAGGGTCTTGGATGTCGACATCTGTTTACTGCTCCGCGACATCCCCAGTCGAATGGACTTGCTGAAAATTTTGTCCGAATACTTAAATCTGCTATTATTTCACTCTCTCCCACTACTTTTG
This sequence comes from Opisthorchis viverrini, assembly GCF_000715545.1. Classification (NCBI taxonomy): domain Eukaryota; kingdom Metazoa; phylum Platyhelminthes; class Trematoda; order Opisthorchiida; family Opisthorchiidae; genus Opisthorchis; species Opisthorchis viverrini. The sequence goes on from NW_008751747.1 coordinate 521,399, forward strand.
TGGAATTGGACCGTGGGATTGATAATTTTCTAATGCAATACAGGAACGCCGTTCATTCCGTTACTGGGAAGAGTCCCGCGCTTCTATTTAAATCTCGTTCATTGTGTACAAGTCTTGACTGTGCCAAAACAGCTGATGTTACATTTTTCAAGGGTAATGAATTACGACCTGCTACAAGAATAGCACTTTCATCAAGTGGCAGACGAATGGTCACAATTCTCGATTTGGATGATCTCTCTTGTCATCGGAGACACATTGACCAGGTTGAGTTCAATACCAGAGGTCAGTCTGTTAACGGCACTCCTGCTGTTTCAAATACTAATGAGTCCTTTGTAGATGATCTTGTGGTATCCGAACAAAATGCTGTATCTGAAGAACGTACTACCTGTAAAGATTCTGAAGTTTCCATTCCGAGAAGATCCGAAAGATTGCGGTCAAGTCCACCACTGGACTATAAACATCCACACGCTCATTCAAGGTGTGGCGGATGTGATGAACATGACTGATGCTCTATTCATTGCTCTATTCATTATTCTCTTGTTTTAATATTCCATATGCTGTACATATTCGCCAATTCGAATATATACGTGCTGGTTGCCACTCTTCGCTGAATTCTGGATTTCTAGTTTGTCGGGTTGTACCGATATACGTACGAAACTTAATTACCGAATTTATCCGACACAAACTGACGCACCTCAGATGACGGCGTTCCATATCTCAGCAGGGTCTGTCATATGCCCAACTCGTCTTCAGTTAGGCGTCGATTGACTGGAAGCCGATCGTACAGAAACTTTGACAGTTTGTGGTTGTGTTCCAGAAAATAAGAGGTCACTGCCAGTTGGTTCCTTTGCCTCCGTAGACAGTACCGCACTGGACGGCTGGTGCTTCGCCTATTTTTTTATTAGAAAATACGCTCGGCTTACTAGCTTCTTCGGATTCCACGGCTTTCCGTTTTTCTTGGAGGGCGCCTGCTGCATTTGTAGTACACCCATTCGTAACGCAAAATAGTGTTGGTGCTTCGATTACTGGATGAGCGCACAAATATCACAAAG
>NW_008751747.1:522605-533627 GCF_000715545.1 Opisthorchis viverrini
AATCGATTAAAACAAATCGCAAAAAATGACGGCAGATGAGGGTGGTTTTCAGTCCATGCATATATGCAAAGAAGTGCAACATTTTGACGTTGAAGTTTTTATTTCGCCCGCAGGGGTTTTACAGAACAATGCATTGTGCCTCTAGCCGCTGGCTGTTTCTCGCCTTGCGACAGTCAGTCTTCTCTATGGGTGGCAATGCGCTAGAAAGCCTGTTTGACATCATATATCGCCAAGCGATAGGCCGGACACGGTTTATAGCTGTTTCCCTGTCAGATATCTCGTCGGTCACAGCGATAGGTAATGTGCGTCCCATAAGCGAACATGACTACTTCGCAGTGCCGGGAGACTTGAAAATTTGTTCCGAGCCAACGACGTGGTGCACGTGTTATCCAAACACCCAGTAGTGTTGTAAAAATTGTTATTCACTTTTCTGCATTGAGCAAACGTGCGATGCGAACGACCAATGGAAGAATACATATCAGGTAAAGCAAGGGGTACTTCTCCGCAGAATTCCTATTAGTAGTGAAATTTACGTGGCTGCCTGGCCAAGGGGTATTTGCTCGGCCGCATTATAAGAGCAGAGCTTGTGGTGGAACGTGTAACCATCGCAGTTGGAAAGGGTCCGAAATGGAAAAAAAATAATTTTATAAGCGTACGTGTCTCCTGATAGCCAGGCGCGTGTTAGAAACATCACGTCACAGCCAAACAGCATCGGAGGTGTAAATTTACACTGGCGTTTCATTCACCACGAACGTCCTAATGTAATGCTGTGCATACATCATGTCCCCGAACGAGTCGAACAGTCTACGCAGGTTCGCACAATGCTTGGTTTCCACGAAGGCATGCGTACCCGATAACATGATAGCTGTGCTATTTGTCGCCAAAAAAAGAAGACGGCTTTCCTCTGCATTCCCAGGATTAATCGTGCGGCACGTGGCGTCAACAACTAAAGACCGTGAGTTGCTAGGTGAAAATGAACCAGAAGACATTACGAAGATATATATACATGACATAATTATATATATAATTATGTAGCAAAAAGGACTTATGTATCTGGCTCTCACCAAACAAGCGCTTATTACTGCACCGCAAAAATGGGACTAAAAGGAATTCACCGTTCCACAGATGATTCAGTGCATCTTGCACGCATCACCCACACAGACTTCCGTATACTCGATGGAGCTACCGCTTCTTGAATATGCCAGCCAACTCAGGACGCGAGAAATACCTAATTCCTACTGAGAGTGCAGAACAAGCCAAAGCAAAAATAGGTTCCGGACTTAAATTCGTTGTTTGTGAAGCGCGTTTCCCAGCGCTCGGTCTAATTCCATCAGACTATCGTCAACTGTAAGGAAAACTCATACACACTCCCTGCTTGGTTTGGAGGACAGGATTTCCACCCACATTGTATGAAGAATTTTGAGCTCAGAACACTCAATAATACTGTATCAACTAGTACGCTGACAATGAAATTCTCCACGTTTATTAGGTCCCCATTTGTAACCCCCGCCCCACTTTTCTGTTTAGTGTGTATATATGAACCGACGTTTGTTTGTCCTTACCACTTCCCCCCATTTGCCCTGAGGTCATCCGGCCATTTGTATCTGACTTCGCACGTGTGACTCCCGCACGTGGGAGCCTGTTTGCTCCCTTGCTTTGTACTTTTGTAGTCCAAGCGGACTGTTTGTTTTGGACGCGCCTTTACTGTCGAGGCTTGTAGAAATTGTGAATTTCTTTTACCTTACTGTATAGAAACCCAGCTCCGACTTTATTTTGCCTACCCGGAGGTTCTGGTATTACGCGTCACTCGAAGACACCGTTCGACCGTTACAATTACCGAGCAACATGTTTTCTTATTTCGGGAAACTGCTGCGTGGAATAAGCTTCCTTCGACGGTCGTTCACTCTTCATCTAGTTTCCAATTCAAAGCACTTTTTAGTTGAGACCTCGAGCCGGAAATACTAATTCCTAGTGGTGAGAACTTGAGGAGCAGTGCTATATCACTTTCTTCTGTTGTGCCATTCAGGTGAACAGATGCCGCTGAATGGCAGGAGTATACCCAAACCAGAAGGTTTGAGCAAAAGACTCAACACCGTGCAGCAATCCTTGAATCCGTAAAAAACATTTAAGCATCTTGAAAGCGTCGAAGTGCAGCCATTTTCTCGTGCAAGAGATATACACGCGACTAGAATGGTCACCGCCATATTCCGAAGCGACTCTACGGACACATTATTGGGCCTCAGGAAAACTAAGTAAACAAAATTTTATAGTCGACCCTCTTCTGAATAGAGTTCAGAAATTGACGCGGTAGTTGTTGATATCTCGGGCCCCTAACTGCTGTAAGAATTTATCTGCAGTCTACTACGCGGACTCTACCAATGGAATTTCGTGGCTCGGAAGAGAAATTAAAGTACCGAATCGCTCTCTCCTTCTGAGTTAAAGGGATAAAAATGATGTAATTATTGCTAGCGCACTTTCAAGGAATTTTCAATCAAAATGAGTGGAATTGCATATGGAAGAAGCACATTCTCCCAAAAACCGACCATGGCCTTTAGAGCCAGATCAAACCGAGCGGTCATAGTCTTCAAAATCATGAGTTCATCCGCCATAGCGAGTATTGAATAGGTTTATGCAAACAATGGTAAAACCTGACTGCCTAATAAAGTTTAGGCTTCAGATAAACGCTGCGAAAGGTCAGAACTTCCAGCGGGAACTTTTGTCGTCCAGACCCTTTTCGAGGAAACCTTGTGTGTGCACTCAGGGATGTGCCGGGCCTTGAATATTCGGTGAGCGGCAATAGCATGGCAATTCTCTTTCGTTAGCATGAGTGTCAAATCATTGCCAACTACAAACGTTCAACACTGGTGCATCCTCATCCATCTATTCGAAACCACCGAATCCGCAGTTTTGGCTGGTATTTTTTCCAGAGTTGAGAGAACACGAAGTCGCAGGGCAAAAATTGCTCTGAAAACGGCATGATTAGCCTGATTTTCCTTCGCCTTTTTTCTCGTTTCCGCTTTTCAAACCTATTAAAAAATTTCCACTTGTTGCCCATGGGACAAAAACTAGCTGATCAAAAGTTTATAATCCAAGTTGATCTAGTGTCAGTTCAACGTATCGTCTATCCAAGCATTAGCATTACGTTTGACAGGCAGTGGTTCAAACAGATGTGCGTACCAGAACTGTAAGGCGCCAATTTTTATCCCTTTTTCCGCACAGCAGGTGGTGGTTTCGGGGAAGTGGTCTGCGACATAAGCGATTGCCTCTGCTTTTCCCATCCCTGAAAATGTTTTCAGGAGGTATTAACCTGTGGATCACCGAGAAGTCACGTTCACCCACTTTCTGTTCGCCTGTGTAAGATAAAAGCCTCTCGCGATACCATAAATATCGATTCATGATTAGATGGCTGACTTGTGTGGTATTCAGAATTATACTTCAGCGCGATTGGACACTATACCAAACTTTGTACTGTTTGAGTCATCGAGCGCCAAACTCCCCTTCGAATACCATACTTAACCTATTTTTACTGCCATTTTATCAGTGTCCAGTGCTCCTTAGAGTCCTCATTTCACCTGATTTCGCTCGGATTATTCCCGCTTAGGTTATTTCTTACTCATACATACTGAAGACTTGCAAACTGCGAGTCAGTGCTTATGCGTCACGCATCCAACTAGTTTCATTCTGGCCAAACCCAGAGAATTATCCTTACTGACCAAGGTACCCGAATACGATGCCTTAAAACCGCAGTCCAGTTGCATCAAGGAAACGATTTCATAGACCACGGCGTTCTCCGCTATTCGTTAAATGCTTCCAGCTAATGAAGGGAACACAAGTGCCACCTTGCCATAAATGGTCCGTGCTGTTTTTATTTTTGGTCATCAGCAACTACCCCACCAGATAAAATTGAAGCGACCACTGACAAATCTACGAAGGTTTGTTTGTCCGTCGGATGACAAAGGTCACAGAAAATTCCTTTACGAAATCTTTTAGTGGACCGTTATCTAGTAGCACCCTTTGTGTGCCTAACTGTTACGTCACCCGAGGGAATCGTGAGCACTGCAATAGCGTCAGGTTGCTCAGGCCTAGATAGGAGAAATCGAATGGCAGAGATCAGGTACGGAACAAGGACCTTCTGGTCAGTACGTTCACGCTATAACCACTGCATCATTTCGTCGCCGTCTTGGAGTAAAAAAATTTGCAGGTAGCGGACGTCATTATACCACAATCTTGAGACTTCACTGCCCCGCGTCCATGCACCTGAGGCGCACACTTGGTTCACCCAGTTCCCTCACTTCGGAAGAATTTTTTCGCGCAACTTATTCCAGGGATTTAGCCTCTTTTGCCCTCCAAAGGTTCAGCTAACATCCAAAAGTTTTCATGGCTCTTCCCATTTTGATAACAAGTCAGTGGCCACTGGATCACAATACAGCACTTACTCAACTTAATGCGGCGACTCGAAAAACTCAGCAATGTTTGACCTGCGAGTGACCACACTGAGCTTGTTCTCGTTTGGAAATAGTAATTTTCGGAGGGCGATGAAAGAATTTCCGTCAACGTCTCGAATTCATCTGTACTTTGTAGAGGCAAATGTTTGTAGCTGGGTTGTGTAGATGGTTTTTTGCCTGTTTGACAGGCTGGACAATTTGATTGCAAACGTTCTGCTACCAACCCGGCTGGCATCATCAGCACCTTTCTGGGACGCGTAGTGATGCATGGCGATGGGTTGGCAGAGTGTCGGCCAGCGCTGCGAGCAAGTGACCGATAGTTTCTTTATATTTTGGCGCATGATAAACCTTCCTGTCGAAGCTTCACCTCTCCATACCGGCAAATGTGTTGCGATCAGGGGCAATGCATTATATCCACACACATTTCGCTAGATAGCGGTACATGGCACTGTACCAATGTTTCTCGGATGCCGGTGCACACACAAAGTTCAGGCTTTTGAAGTAAACGATGTGTGACACGTAGAGACAGGCTTAACGATTTCAGGATCACAGATGGTATGGTTACTGGGCATCCGGTCATCGACAGGGATAGTTTTCTTTTGTGTAAAAGGTTTAGCTTGTTAAGGGAGATAATGCACGAACAGCAACAAGTGAAGACATTTGTCATGGACAAATCACAAATAAAGGCTGCCAGATTTCGTTCCTGTCTACGATGTCATGTTGTGTCGTTGACATGTTCGCAAAGCTATCAGGATGCATATACGTACGAAATAACATCCGGGTATTTTGATCATAGATAAGCTATCAACCGTTGACACATTCTACCATATGGCTCATTTACACAATGCCGCACAATAGGTATTCTGTGTACCATCTATTAGCACGTAGATTCCGCCTCGGCCTGAGAGTTTGGTCCCGCACAGACCCACACTGTTTCTCTAACTTCCCCATCCGTCAACAGTAGCAGGCGGATTATCACCTAGCGGAGCAAAGGACACCCCTTACATTTGTTTCCAAGCAACCGGTGGTTCCTTTCAGCCGCCTGAGAAAACAACCTGACCAGATTGTGTTTATTACTGCATATTATCCCATTTTATATCCCCACAAACTCACCATGTTTTGCGAATCTCCTCCCATCCCATCATCTTCTTAAGCTTTGAACTTCAGAAGTACCCGTTTTAAACGACCTGGATAGCTGATACCCACTCCACCTGGCCTATGATCTACAACTCCGGGATCGACAAGCGGACCACAAAAATACCTACAATCCCATATTGGCCTCGTTCCACCTTGTCCCCTTGACCAGGCCGAAATGAATACCGCTGCCCATTGAACTACACACCCCAGCCGAATGATCTCAAATGCAACGTCCATCACGGGGCTGTCCGAAAACTGAAGCATGTCGGGCCAATGATGGCACGGCACTGCCACACTCAGTTTGATAGCACACCCGCAACTGTTCCACTCCTCCCAAACGAGCCCTTTTGCCTACGCGATTCATTGACCCCAACCACCACCACGACATTTATTCCAGCCTGTTGGGCTTCTCGTTTGAATCCAACCACCTTTGTGCCCTCATCCAACCTAACCCCAGCACTTAACTTTCCTACAACAGTGCAACCAGTGAGTCTGCTTGTTCTCAGATTGCACCATATTTTTGAGACTAAACTTGCCATGTTCTACCAATTCAAATTATCGCATCTCCACCTCCACTTTATCTCGTTGTGACTCCGGCCATTTACCCAAACACCCAAGGTCACTCGTGGCCAGCAATAGTCTTCCAGTTTTAGTTCATGTCGACCGACAGAGTCTTTGAATTAGTCGGACCTCATGCCCAATGTTCCCTGCAGGTTATCATTATTTCATCGAATACTCCTCACTGTTCATAACGTTGTCCCCATTACGCAGAATCCCCACTAGCCGCAAATCCTCCAGTCACATGCCCCATTCTGATTGTAGACGCATGATCATGCCCGAAGGTATTCCACCCACAAGTTGGGAAATAAACATTATTATTATTATTAAACTTCAGATGCTGGAATACCGAAAGGTCACAAACGTCATCGGACAGATTGTTCATCGGCGAATCCTGCTGCGCCAATGCGCGGCATCTGTGAAGAACAACCTGCTATCGGCGTTTGACGACAGTGATCTCCGAACCCAGCTAGTGGTCTCAGGACACAGAATTTGGTTCTTTGGGCGGCTGCGTCCTAGGCGCACACCCAAAATTTCTTCCAAGCCGTGGTTCAAAAAAGGAAAACTTTAAAATAACGTTTTAGCATTTGATGGTAGTTATTCTGGCACCTAAAATCTCTCCACGCGGCTGCAGTTTTATTGGAAGTTTTTTTAATGGATTACAAGTTCATTATGGGCGCGGAATTCGTATTTTACTGACTGATGGTGGCTTCGCCCATCGTCTCTATGAAACCGCTGGATCTTTTGTGGAAAAGCTAGTTTCTTCGCATGTTTTCTTACGTATTAGATTTGCAAATAACCGCAAAACGACTTGGACAATAATCACGCCCATTACGTCTGTGAAAACTCAAATTGGATTAAACATTCACAAACTAAATGAAAAAATCCTTCTATGGTTGCGGCAGGCGTCCCGCTGAAGCCAAGGAATTTGTCACAGCTAGTAAGTTTTTTGTTTTTTATTATGGTCAGCACACGTTATATCTGGCTTGAGGCAAGAAATGATCTTAACCGGTATACCGAGCCACCAATAGTACCGCCGGATAAACTATTGGGTTTGTGGGCGGAATAAGCAGAGAGCTCAGTAAGATGACCACTGCTCTCAAGATCTCGTACAACTTAAACGGACAGAAACAGTCTTCTGGATAAGATGCTCGTCTGTGAAACATTAGAGATATAGTGAACCACGGGCAAGCAATCAAACTGGGTATGGTGGTCGCCGTACCGTCATCAAGACACCATACTTCGGTTCGTGCACAACTCCATATATGATAATCCTGGATAAGCCATTTATGGTTGTCATTGTGGTTGGGATATTTTTGGGTCTGTCGAGGGTTCGGGTGGTTCATTAATGCCATTCAGAGGGGATTGTAAGACGGCCATGTCTGCAGTGAGGACTCAAAATAGGAAAAAAGTCCGAAATGTTTGCTAGAAAGCACATTGATATGAGTTGGAATGCCTCCCGAAATAACAAACAGTCAAAAGTTATCACCATTTCTAATTACGTCAATGAAGCGAAACTGCCCTATTTCAAAAATGCGACGAGACAAACGATAAAATAACTTCTGGACCCGGTTTTCGAACATCTCTGGCAAAATCCCCCTCAATTCGGAGTATGCAGACACCGTTTTCATCTTCAAAGAAGAGGGAAAAACACAGGTGTTCTTGGATGAACGGACCAAAAGCATTCTATCCATCGGTGTGCACTGTGTGCTCACAAAGTGGCACGTTATCATAACGAAGTTTATTCCCATCACGTGGGTGACTTACCGTAGGCATGAAAATAAAGGTAGCCAGAAGTAAGCATGAGTTTTTTTCAGGTTGCAGGTAATGGGACAAGTGGGCGATAAGGTATAAGAAGGGTCAAGAGAAAGAAGTGTATAGTTGTGGGTGTGCTATCAAACTGGGTATATCAGTGCCATGCTATCATTGCACTGAAATACTTCAGTTTCTGAACAGCATCTAAACCGACGTCATTTCTGAGATCATTTGGCTTGTATGCGCAATTCTGTGAAAAGGGAGATATAGTTGGCTGGCCAGGGTAATCCTCAGGGGTAGAAGAGAGCTTATATAAGATCGCAGGTATTTTTCCGATCTTGTTGAAGGAGTAGTGCGGTGCAGCGTTTTATATACATTCGAAGTTGTATTAGTTTTGATTGTAGTGTGACAGATGAGGGCAGGGCACGAACCTACAATGCTTGGGTCGCGTTAACTAATTTGAAACACATGTGGCATCAAGGCAGTATATCCGTGAAAATCAAGTAACGTGGGTACTAGGCTGCAATGCCGGCCGTTCTGTTGTGTGGCTCTGAGAACTGTCCTGTTTGAGAATCAGAACCAAGACGCTTTCAGGTGTCTGACAAAGGCTGTCTCAAAGCAATGGCTCGTGTGGGTATGTGTTGGCTAATCCGTAAGGCGACAGTCACCTAGCGATTTTTCAGTTGTGCATCGAGGGTTTCCACTGAAGGATGTGTCATTGCAGTCTCCAGCTAAATCATCATTATTACCTGGGACAGTTGGATCACATCAGCTGTGTCTCCCTTACTAGCTCGTTTATTTGGATATAGCTGATATGATTTCAGAAGTGAAGATGGGTTGCAATTCTTCAAGATGAACGGTGAGTTGGATGTAGCTAAAATAAAGCTCCTTGTGGATTAGGTTGCTCATGTGGTTGAGGGTGTGATGGTTACGAGTTTCGTTGAGAAAGACCAAGCTGTCGATTTTACTAAGTTGCATTGTATCGGTAGCTGAGAGCAGAAATCGCGTAAATTTAAGATTTAGTGCTCTTAACGAACGGATCAGACACCCACACACTAGATCTTTGCTACGGCTGCATACATGGATGCATATTTGAGGACGCATGTGGCCTTAAGTTCTTGTGGCTCAATTCCACACCACTTGGTCCTACGACTGACACCCCTGTTCAGCTTTAACTTCGATTCACAAAATAATGCATATGGTTGCCGTATCCAGGTACCGATTCATTAATGTACACGCGGCTCTCTTGTTATCGCCTGTTAGACTAAGTTAGCAACTAGTGCGCTCACATTTACAACAGTAAGTCTCCAGGTTCAGCGCGGAATTGTGAACAAGCAGACTCGTGAAGCGGTTGGTGAGTTAGCCACTGCAACTTTGTATAATTATTCCTTTAAAATGATATTGCTGAAAATGTAACTGGTCATACATTTTTTCGGAAACCCCGTCGAGTAAGAAGCCGTGAAGTAGATTGACCACACATTATGTTTGTACCAATGCAACCAACAAATAGAAACGTGTTTTGTTAAAGGTGGTTCTGTATTTTCCAGGCATGGGGTGTTGAAAGGTCCACGACGTATGAGTATGAAGGACCGCCGTCAGCCGCTGGATTATTCTATTATGTATAGTTTGGACACCATAATCACATACGAGCATGTGCACGGGCCCGGCAGTTATTACACGTAGCCTCGGAAGGTGTGGTCTATTATAGTTATGAGTTTGACGGCCGTCGCAGGCCATTGGACTTGGCTAGTGGGCATAGTTGTAGCCTCATAATGAGCGTTGCACATAAACACAAGCCTTGCAATTACGATAAGTGGCTGAGGTAGGCGATATTCGACTACAGTTACGAGTGTGACGGGGCGTCGTCGGGCGTTAAATTAAGATATCACACAGCTGGAGCCTCATTTTTATCGGCCCCGCATAAATACTGGCCTGGTGTTTGCTGTTGATAACAGACATAAGCGAGAACGCGCACAGCTATAGACACGACGGCCTAGCTGTTTCAAAAAGCAATAAAGGTAAGCGAGATTGCGTATAGTTGTAAGTATGAGGTCCGCCGTTCGCCATCAGATCAGGTATGTGTGCATGGTTTGGGTCTCGTATTAATACAAGCCCAGTGTTTATCTTAAGTAGCAAAGATAAGAGACAACGCGCATAGTAATGAGTGCGACAGATTAGTTTTGATTAAGTTACCGGTTAATCAACGCTACACATGGAAACGGAACTAGCAGGTACGATGAATAGCCAGTCAAGGCGACATCGAGCACATCAATCAGTATGACAAATCATCAGATTACACTATCACGATTAGTTGAGGCCTCACTTATACCGGCCGGCATGGATACTGACCTGGTGTTTACTTTAGGTAGTAAAGATAAGCATATGGTTATGGGTATGAAAGACTGTCGCTGGCCATTGGATTGTTACTTGCATAGGTGGGGACTCATAAGCGGCGTCGCACATGGAAGCGGGACTAGTAGTACTGGGTATGAGTGACAACGCGTAGAGTAATGGTTATAAGAGACCAGCATTTGTTATTGGATTAGGATGTCGTGCGTCGGTGAGGCCCTGTAACGTTCGAACGGTGTCTTCGAGTGACGCGTAATACCAGAACCTCCGGGTAGGCAAAACAAAGTCGGAGCTGGGTTTCTATACGGTACTATTAGGGTAAGAGAAATTCACAATTTGTACAAACCTCGACAGTAGATACGCGTCCAAAACAAACAGTCCGCTTGGACTTCAAAAGTGCAAGGCAAGGGAGCAAACAGGCTCTAACGTGCGACAGTCACACGTGCGAAGTCAGATACAAATGGCCGGATGACCTCAAGGCCAAATGGGTGAAATGGTAAGGACAAACAAGAATCAGTTCATATATACACACTGAACACAAAAGTGGGGCGGGGGTTACAAATGGGGACATAAGAAACGTGGGGAATTTCATTGTCAACATAACGGATGATACACCGCCCACCAAATTCTCCACGTTGGTTCAGCTGGCGCCTCGGTTCTTGCCCACTACCTACGCTCAGCTCCATTCCAAGGTACCCCATCAGCCACCGACACAAATGGTCCGAGTCCACTCCTGCAACAAGTGCCGACTTCGATGATGTACAAGCCTATTCGCGTC
>NW_008751747.1:533975-588285 GCF_000715545.1 Opisthorchis viverrini
TGTATGAGAAGCGTGTTCAGTTGTTCATCGGTCAAACACTGTTCCCTACATATACATAAAAGTATACGTCGTACCGACCTGATTATACGCTCCCACACACCGTCACGATGGCTAGTTGCTGGTAGATTGAAGTGCCACTGTATATCCATAGTCAAAAGTCGGTCTGATATTTTGCTCGGGCTCCAGAGCTTTATATCATCCCGAAATTCCCTCAGTGCGCCAACAAAGTTCGTACCATTATCACTGTAGACATCGGTGGGCTTACCACCTCTGCCAACGAAGCGCATCAAACATTGTAGGAATGAATCTGTCGACAGGTTGCCTGCCATCTTCAAATGGACTGCTCTAATCTTCAGACAGCTAAAGGTACAGCCGTAGCATTTTTCCTGTGAACGGCCGCGTTTGGTCTTAAAAGGTCCGAAGTAGTCCACTTCCACGCACTCGAGGGAGCACCAACCCACTCCTACTCTGTCTGCCGCTAAGCGGCCAATATTTGCATACCGCGCTGTGCGAAACAGAGCCTGCATAAAGAGCACGCATCAATCACTCCGTTGGCGGCGCCGGTCCCACTGATAATCAAACATCGTTGTCGAATAGAGGCCAAGAACTACCCCACTCCACAGTGCCCTTCTACTTCATGAAGGTGACGTATGATCAAGGCAGTAACAGGATGTCGGCTCCAAAGAGCTGGATGTCTTACTGACTAACTGTAGTTCGAATGTCTAAGTCTGCCTCCCACGCACAAGATGCCACCGATCAAAACGGGTGACAAATTTTGTAGGCTGGAACGTTTCGTATCCAGTACAGAAGCATAAACCTGATGCAGCTCTTGCGCGAAGTGACTGGATTGCACGATCTTTATCAAACAATTACGTGCTTGGCGGAGTTCGGATACTCTGATAGCACCGGAAGGTAAAGCCTCCTTTCTCGCTCTGCCCTTCTTAATCAACAGACGTTGCCTGTAATGCAGTAACCAAGCTACGACCTTCTGCAGCTTCATCCAACAGGAGGACCAAGACATTAATGGGCACATGACATCATTTCCCTCCCGTCGGATAGCCTGTGCCACAAGGCTCTTCAGAGCACCTCTGTCACAGGGGTCAACCTTAACCCGTAGGAATATCTCTTCGATGTCGGTTACCACAGCAACTTGCTCTAAACGAAAGCCCAGCATAACATTTACAAGGTTTGTGGTTAAATCAGGGCCCGAATACAGGTGATCGTCCAGGGACACACCATGACATTTGGCAGCGCAGTCAAATACGACCCGAATCTTTTCTGGCTTTTTTGGGCTAATAACCAGATGGTGTGTGAGATACCACTGCTTTGAATTTAATGACAAAGTGGGAGCATCTGCCACCCGTTCAATGTATCCTGTCTCCATGTATGCGCGAAGCACCTTATCGTACTTTCCGTGTAAAACACGACCCTTGCACAGTTTAGTTTTCAGATTATCTAGACGTTTCCTAACCTGGAAGTTATCGGGTAGGGTAAGTGCGTTATCCTTCCATGAAAGCGGTAGCCGATAATGCCCGCTTACTCGCACCGCACCAGTCTCTGCTATCAACAGTGCTCTTTGATCCTCTAAAAAGAGACGAGTGTTCGATGTTGAAGTGTCTGCGAATTCCGAGTTGTTCAATCGCTGCAAATGCTCTTGGATGCCCTGGTTGCACCCGGTTATACAATCACTGAGGACCTTCTGCTTCGTCCCGTTTTTCATCGGACCAAGAAGTATCCAACCTAGTAAAGTTTTCACAGCCAACGGCTGTTTTTTACCCCCCAGGCGCTAGTCGAAGACCCAGTGCGCTTCGGATACGTCACAACCAATGAGGATTCCCACATCGTTTTCAGTCAGTTCGTCGAAGGCAACTCCCTAAGGTGAGGCCACTTGCGAGCCGCTTCTTTGATAGATGGGACAGCTTGCATAGGTAAGATGTTAAGAATATCTTGTCAGTATCTATCGACGGGCTTTCATCCATTGATAAAAGCCTGATGCCATTAGCTTCCGATGTGCATTCCATGGAACCACCCAGTGCATCAATGACCATAGGCACGGGTAGCAGCCTGACCCGATTTTCACCAAGGGGTCCCGCTTTACTAGCGTTATGTCGGACCTAGCATCTAAAAATGCATACATTTTCACCTTTTCTGCGGGACTGTTAAGCTTGACCGGAATAACTCCTGTCCCGCTTTGCGTTATGTCGGACCTAGCATCTAAAAATGCATACATTTTCACCTTTTCTGCGGGACTGTTAAGCTTGACCGGAATAACTAACTCGCGTGCCGGAAGTCGACTACCTTGAGTTAAGGCACACAAAACCTCCGGCTCTGAGGACGTCGAAGCTTTGTTTCTGGGTTGTGATGTATGTAACAAACTATGATGTCGTCCCCTACAACCCGGTTGGCAACATCGAACTACTAGCTTGCCATCCTTGGCCGTGTGGGAGTCTCCTAAACGGGCAAAGCGTTCATTATGCTCCCGTATGCATTTCCATCTATCAGGAACTTTCACAGACAAAAAGCACTGGCAATTGGAAATTGGGTGGGGCTGTGAACATAATGCACAAGCACTTGGACGACCGTCTGCGTCTTGTCTGATGTTGGCTAGGAAACTGGTATAACCACCCGGTCTAGGGGTTTGGTTGGTAGAAGTCTGCGTTACAGGGGGGCGCCTTACGTCCCCCTCTCGATCCAGTTGCCCGAACCGACTCCTCACAGTTCGGGAGCGTGTGTTCACAAACTTCGTCAAGTCTGTGAACGTTGGGTCCCGGCCACTCACAGATATCTTATCTGCCACCTCAGCCCATTTGTGCTGCAATGGCGAAGGAAGAGAACGCACAATTCTCTCTACAACCGCTAGTGAGTGCAAGTCTGAGACGTAACACATTTGCGTCAGCGCAATTTCGCAACTGCGCATTTTTATACACAAGTCCGACAAGGACTTGGCTGCTCCAGTGGTCTGTCGTGCAAAACGAAACAGGCTTTCTAGTAGACAGCGAGCGATAATATGAGGCTGGCCAAAGAGATTGCGTAAAATCTCCCGTGCCCTGGAGTATGCTACTTCCGGCGGAAGCATCACACATTCTTCAATGGCCGCTTTCGCGTCGCCTTGACAGTAGTGGATCAGATAAAGGAGCCTCTGACCGGCGTCCTGCACCTTGCTCTCAATATATAACTCAAATTGGCGGGTGAACCTCCAGTAATGACACGGATTACCATCAAAGTATGATAGTTCCACCTTTGGTAGGTCCATAGTGGCTGATGCTGGAGTGACGGAGATGGCTGGTTCTGGCCCTCTGATATCATCAGCATATCTTAATGGTCTTTCACCTGTCTGACATTGCTTCACGTACCCCGCTAATCGTTCATTTAGGGCCACTGGTTCCCAGACTTCATCTGGTGAGTCCTCTTCGGCCTCTAGCTCAATTTTGGCTAACTCAGTTTTGCTATGCGCCTCTAAGAGAGCCCGCTGGAGTTCGACCTCCCGCTTAACCCGGTACTCCTGGAGCTGAGCAGTCCTTAAAGCTTTCATAGCTACACTACCTTTACGACCAGAAGCACAATGTGACTTACAAGAACCAGGGAGCGAAGCAAACTGCATTGCAACTGTTTCCTCCGCAGCTTCAATCGTTTCCGTGTCCTTGGATCCGGTTTCCTTCATAATTGTTCCAAAGGTTGGCATCTTTTCTTCAAACAAGACGACGTAAGATGTCAAGTACTGTAACGTTCGAACGGTATCTTCGAGTGACGCGTAATACCAGAACCTCCGGGTAGGCAAAACAAAGTCGGAGCTGGGTTTCTATACGGTACTATTAGGGTAAGAGAAATTCACAATTTGTACAAACCTCGACAGTAGATACGCGTCCAAAACAAACAGTCCGCTTGGACTTCAAAAGTGCAAAGCAAGGGAGCAAACAGGCTCTAACGTGCGACAGTCACACGTGCGAAGTCAGATACAAATGGCCGGATGACCTCAAGGCCAAATGGGTGAAATGGTAAGGACAAACAAGCGTCAGTTCATATATACACACTGAACACAAAAGTGGGGCGGGGGTTACAAATGGGGACATAAGAAACGTGGGGAATTTCATTGTCAACATAACGGATGATACAGGCCCAATAATCAGTGTTGCACATAGACATGGGTCGGGCAATTACGATATGTAGTCGAGGTGAGTGATAAAGTTTACTGCTTTCATGTCGCTTTATGGCGGTTATCACCTACAGAGCGTCATTTTCATAATAAGAACGATACCTGCAGCCATCTCGTGACGCCATCTAATCCACAGGCTAGTTATGCATGCCCGAGAAATGGGATCATCAACAAAGATGGCCCTCGCGTTGCCACTGCACAGTTCGTGGTGTTGTCTAACAATGTTGTATGTAACGTTTATCCCCACGAGAAAATGTGTGTGACTAGGTTGGCCGAACAAAATGTATTTTGCGATTGTAATCGCATTTGTTAAATCTGAAGAGCCTAGGACAACTGGAGGCTAAAAAACGATCTTCCAGGGTGAAATTGCATTAGATATTCTTTGGATGTCTTTTATTCTTAAAGGGCACCGAAGAACGCTAAAATATGCTAAAGTACAATTTTGTGTTTTATGTCGCGTAAACCGGTAGGAAAACGTAAACCAGTGATAGTCCTTGACTTTGAACTTTCGCTCACTTAAACAAAATGCTACAAACAACATGTCACCGGAAGGTGCAGGTGGATTGGACTAGCCTTCCTTTAAAGTCACAACTTCGAAAAACCTATAGTTTCGGCGAAAATAATTCGGGTGTGCAAATAGCCAGCGGCCTTTGGGCGTTGTGACCTGCCGACCAGTCGAACCGATCGCTGATGTCCAAGAGATCGCTTATCGTATCACATCGAGCGGTGTGATAAGGAACCTCGTCCACTGTGCAATGATGAACTTCCAGCTTATTCCCAAGGCGAGTATGCAATGGACTCGTTATTGTTGTGTTCTAGCCCCCAGCTCTTCCAGAAATCGAATAACTGCGGTTGATAAACGGTCCTTAAGTATCCTTGCAGCAGTGTCATCTTGAAACGAAACACAGAAAGCCAGAACAATGTCCACGTGCGCCCACATTTTCGACTTCCGAGAAGAGAAAACTGACATCTGAGTTCATATTGTGATGCTTTAGAGCGCCAGTCGAGGGCAAAAGTAGATTGTGCTTTTACTGAAGCATGCGAATGAGAAAGCTTGCTGACGCTATTCTACTTTAGCCGCAACCCACGTTCTTGCCTTAATGGATTGAGCAACAATCTTTACAATGGATAAGAGACAAATTCATTAACGTCTAGCTCGAGTGTTGATACTGCAGTGGCGAAAACTTACTTGGATTCTAGTCTTTCAGTCATGCACTGAGGCTCTATGCATTTGAAGTAAGCCGCGTATCTCTCGGGGCAACATACGCAGTAGACTTCAAAGTGAAGATGCAATCCAATATGAATGAGCGCTTGGAAATGACGCCGTGTAAGCACAGTTCTACGAAAATGTCACCCCCCACTTTATACAGTAGGTATTGCGGTCGGTTTGTTATCAGCCACACTTACTTCCTGGTGATATTTTCATAAGCTAATAAATCTCTTCTTTTCAGTTTGGGACGCCAATAGTTCGCTGGGAACTACGCAACAGAGGCATAACCTTTCCTTCATGACATGTGTGGTAATCAAAATACCTAATAAAACTCACTCATCTCATTCCGGCTCGATCGTTGAGCTGGATGGAGTTTATTGGTAGTGCACATAAACAGGGTTTGTTTCACTGCCCACCATAATCGACGTAAGTTACACCTCGCCGGGTGACTAGGCATCGTGCGAAACGAGTCGCACCTTGGCTATGCACGTGAACCAGACTATTTTAGTCTTGTCCAGCCATTTCGACTAAGAGTGGCAGGCTTCTTTGTTTATAGTAGAGCTCAATGATTGGTTTTATAATTGGCAGCTTATGTTGAACAGCTCTAGCTCCAAATTATCTGGCACTTCCATGGGGCCGACTATTTATCCGGTAGTCCTCGCCATTATAAACGGAGAACCTAGATGTCCATAAGCATGAATCCAATGCTTCTGGGGTGACATCAAGCTGCTTCGCAAAACGCCTGACCAACTGCCCCACGGCATATACGTTTCATGACAGTATTTGTACCTCCTACTCCCGTACTGGAAAGTCGTGTGTACAATCTATGTCGAAAACATTGCATTCTGCAGAGATCATACGACTTATCAGAAATTATTGTTTCTACCTTGGTGCTAACTCGGAAGGACCCTTCTCAATGTGCGAGGGCACAGGCTCCCACACCCGTGTGGTCGGGCAGAAAGTACCGGATAAATGTTAGACACCCTAAATTAGTTTGCGTTAACGAATGTATTACAAGTGGGTTCCAAACTTATCGTAGCTACGTCGTTACTTTTAAAGGAATCATATATTTGACAAGTTTGATATCAATTTTCATTATGCACAGTTTTCTATGTCCAGAAAATTTTGACCTTGAAAAATCGCTCACGTAAACAGACCATTCATGCACATGGGCACTTCAATTAGAAATTGGCAATCTCGGAAGCACGGTAGTTTCCGGGAGATCGTTTTCATCCACCGGCTGCCGGTCAGCGTCACCATCTTCTCCCTGACATTTTCGCGCTCATCCTCGTTATTCCAATTGGCCTGCTAGAACACAGTCCACGACAATTCCGGGGTTACCCAGTAAGCAACAGGCATGTTCACCACCGCGAGTCAAACCCGTTTTCTTATTAACAATCTTACCCTCATGTTAGGCAGAATCCCACACAGATCCCGCTTTACCGCACGTCTTTAGGCGCTGCTACGGCCGATAAGCCTGACCCGCACGATATTAGCCAAGAATTCGGGGCACTTGCCGGTCCGGCACCAAGACAAGTTCTGATTAGTCAGAACTCTGGACCCAACAGCCAATCGTGACCCAGTATTTGCCAAATGCTATATGCCAATGGGGCATCCAGAACGCGTCAGAACTTCCAGAAAGTTATAACCGCTTACGCTATATACGAAGCTCTGTACAACTGTTCTTGACATCGCTTTTGGCATTAGTAGACCTTGTGAACCTTTGGTGGTTGTTTCGACGTGAACGCTAGTCTGGGAGGCCCAGACCGAAAACTAAGCTGGAGAAAATACTGTCGCTACGCTTCGACAAGTGTCTCCAGTCAATTTAGACTGGATTGTATGATGTGCGATGGTTTGCTTTCTACAAAGTTCCTCAGGAAATTGCGATGAATTCTATAAGCTATAATTTTCTGACGCAAACAACTGCTGTATACTTGCATGCAGTGTTTTTGTTTCAGAAAGATCGATCTTTTTTGCTATTGAACATTTCAACCACTTACAAAATGCTAATTTGTTTTCAAGGCTTCAAACTATTTTTCTCACATTCACCCCACTGTTTTATCCTTATTTCTTAATTTTATATGAGCACATGATCTGCCAAAAGATCAAGTACGATTGCACCTGACGCTTCACTCTGCGCTAACCCGCGGGATGTCTTCAGCATTCTGCTAAACTTAGATGACATTGCGGATGCACTGCCGAGCTGTCAAAACCTAAATTTCTGTTTTACCCATTATATGCTTCGTTGCATCCTCTGCCGGACACCCACTAGATGTAAATAAACACTGTTATTATTATCGTGCTTTCCTTTAATGGTTTTTTGTTATTTTTTCTCCCATCCAAACCAGTTATAATTTTGACTACCAGGTAAGGGGTTCCAGCCTTTGTCCCCATAATCAAAACAACATAAACCAAATTATCGATCCTGTCTTGGAATCTTGCACACGCCTTGGGTTTACTGACCTTGTTACGGCAGAACCCCCCATCTAAAGGTGTCGTCTGCCTACTCAGTTGTCAGGCATTCTACTGATTTGTCTTGGACTGTCACTGGAGGATCGCTCTTCTTGAACCATCGCAGCATTCCGTTTGAGGGTCATGGGAAGTCTTCCCAGTGTGCCTTTTACTGTCCAACTGGCTTTTGCCCAGTGAGCTTCTGCCATATGTCGAGCTCACGGAATCTTCCTAATTGCATGAACTTATAAAAGGTCATTTTCCACTCTGCTGTCGATAGCTTTGTTTAACCGCCTCATCTATAGACTTACAACTTTGTTACAGTGCCCGTCTCCAACGTGAGCAAGTCGGACATGCTCCCGTTGATTCACCGAACTTCGGCCCACCGTTGAAAAAGCCATCCGGTATATCACCACGTGGTTGGATTTGACAGCAGATTTCGCTCATTCGTCAGAAGTTCTGTCAACTGTGAACTTGAGCTCAAATTTCACGTCTAAAGTGAAACAAGCACTTTTACCTTCCCGACATTCCTAGATTCATACTAACTTCTCCAGATTTCCTTGTATGTATGCTGCTTTCGAACCCCATTGTCGTCACCTGATCCAAATGGGATGGGTTATTTATTGTTCCTGTTTGATGATGCTTGCCCTCCTTTCGTGTTATCTCTATCACCAAATCATTGGCTAATATTCTAGTATTATTCTTATAATGCCAAAAAGAAACAATCCTTATAACGCGAATTTCAAGCAGACACTGGTTTAAAATTATTGCATATAATTTTTGGTGATCAAGATTCGCTATCTAGCCTCCAAGGCGACATAATTCGGTTTAAATTATTTCAAAAACACACTTTACTCAACTAATTACCCACATACCGATTTGTGCAACTAGTGCGCCGCACAATTTGCGTACTTTACTCTGAGCCTCCTTCCACCAAGCTCCGGGCATGTAAATGTATGTGTTAAGCGTGCGAGCTGTTTTTGACCGACTGGTTCATTGCTTAAAAATAAAATCTGACTTCAGTTTCATGCTGTTTTGTTAAATGTCTTGGCTATATATTTCCCCAAAAGAAAGGAAAACTGACTCTGTGGTTCAAGAGTTTTTTCGACTGCATCAAAAAACTGTTACCGCTAACTGTTTGAATCCTATTTATCGTCTTTCAAAAATATAACGTTAACTCTTCATGTTCACGCGTTTCCAGAAATAAACCTTTACTCTACATCTCGTTCATCGGGCAGTTATGCCTACATGCTCTAACGTGTTTTTGTGCAGTGAAGTTTGATCCTCCGACCTTATGGCACCACCAGCGCCAATCTGGCACTCATTTCCCGTCGTAGATACTGCGGGATTTTCTGGCAAGTGCTGTACCGTTTCAGGAACAACACATTATTCTGAACATTATTTTGCAGGCCAAGAGGTGTGGGGTGTTTTTTGAAAAATCGTGCGATCTGAAGCACGACTCATCCTCTGAGCGACTAATTTGGTTCACACACGCAAAAGAAAGCTTCAATAGGGTAAATCTATAAAATTAACGTGCTCTTCAGATGAACATACGCTGACGATGCCACTCGATTTTGTGTTCAAGTTGCACATAAAGCCAGTGAAAACTCGGAAGCTTTGTCTACAATTGGAGGCACAAGAGCAGCACGACTGGCACTGGACTGTGGGGTAGCCTTCGGCAACGGTGCACTTGGTAAATTATATCAGGGATAATTTTAAACATTGTCTTCGGTTGATTCACTAGCACGTCCACCATTTCGAACGCCGATGTTTCATCCTTAAAGCTGAAAAGACGAGTGGTCAGCAGGGCTGATCTTCCAATTTTCTCATGTGCATCCGTGCGTGCACTTGCAAACAGGTATTAGGCGTGTGTTTGAACTTGAAAAACTTACGAGCGCTGCGAACCCAAAAACTTTTTTAAGCAGCCGGCTTTGCTTTGAAACAATAAAAACATAATTAAGATCAAATATATGAGCGGGAACTTCAAATTTTATTGGCCATCGCAGCTCACCGTGTTAAGTATGTATTTCGGTAAACGTTTTGTTAGAGAAATTATGTTTTCTGTATATTTTTTGTCTTTGGGCTGGAAAGGCGTCGAAGGAACGCATTGGAAGTTAATGACTTGTTCTTTCAGTATAAATTCGGCGACGAACATTTCGCAGCTTATATATAGCAGGGTTTTCTCCCACTGAAGCAGGCATCCTTCCAGAAACTGTTGAGGCCAATAAATATTTTGTCACTGATAAGTTGGCTCATTGACCCATTAAGGGAAAAACTGCCACGCCAGCAACTCCCCTTTAAACAGCTATTTCGTCAACCAACGTCCGACATTGAGTGAAACAGAAGGGTAAAGTTATCCGGATAAACACAAACAACCATCATCGGAGATGCTGTGACATTTTTGCTAACGGATTTGCGAAGGTATTGACAACCCAATGTGCCTGTGACCAACGCATCATACACTGACACTTTTTGCTATGCACTGAACACGGTAAGGTTCGTGAACTGTTCCATCCTAGAGTGCACACAAAGCAACTTAAGGTTGCTTTAGATATTTTTGCGTTAAATTTGATTAAAAATTCTTTGGTTAGAATCCGAAAAGCGACTGATTTCTTAGATGCTTCTCAAACTAAACGCGTTGACTCACAAAATGTGACGCTTGAAACCGCGGAACTACCAATAATTGCATGCCACCTTAGCGACAATCGCTGAATCTACTAAACCACCTAAGTTAACGCCAGATTTTGTTGGCTTCGGTATTGAGCCGCACATTGCCAAAACTTCCTAGGTCACCGCCTTAATTTTGCTGATGAATAAACTCATCGGCTTTTCAAATTGCTTGATTTTTCAACCAGTCTCCTGAATGAGAACCTATCGAGCTTTTTATAAGCAGCTCGTGGCAGAACGGTTAAGTGTTCAATATCCTGTCATGGAGCAATAGATTGGAGGATTTCTGAGTTCCTTGAACTCCGTACTGCTGATGATTCCAAACAAAGATTGAACGGCTGCGCAGCGCTTCTCGGCTTTTTAACATAGACTGGCTTCGCCAATTAACAAAATTATATATTGAATAATCTACCAGCCTCAAAATAGAGTCGACCCAAATGAAGTAACAATTCCAGTAGGAGGTATTTCTGACATTCCACCCGAATATTTGTCAAAAGATTTGCACTGAAAAATATCTTATTTATCTGGGGTACGAGTGTGGCTCTAATCAACATCTGAAATAGTTGTGGATTGTCATCCGAAACCTGGTAGCTCCTGACATTTGGGCAGTAGGAAAAAACACATGATCATCTCAACGTTCGCGGACAAGGCGGTTTCGTGGTATTTTTAGGGGATCGCGTACATTTAATCGTCAAGCGACCGTTATTCCTTCTTCGCCGCACAGCTTGCCGAAATACCCACTCCACGTAAATGAAAAGCAGAATTTCACGAGATAAATCGGGGCGCTCAAGTTAGTCGGCCTACACTCCTCTGACATTAGTCGTTGCATTACACCCTACCTTTGCGCTGTCTGATTACTTGCGTTTCGTGTAGATTAAGTACCCAAAATATTTGCTCAATGTGTTGGGCACCCGAATGGTCTGTGGAGGGCACAGCGCTTCTCCTTAGGCTACCAGTTGGTCTGCTCTCAGTCGTGCGCTCTATTTCGTTTCTTCTGTGGCTACGCAGCATAAATTGCTTTTTCGCACTTATTTCAACCCGGCGGAGTGAACGGATACTCATTTAAGTGCTACTATTATTAAGAATGCTATCATTAATTATTGTTACTATTTTCCCATGCCATTATTATTACTACATAACAACCTAATGACACAGGTCAAAGTTGTCGGAGATATTTTGGCTGTCAGAAGGAGTCATCGTCCTTTTGGGAATGTCTACCAACGCTGGTCAGCTGTACTCCGCTTTTCCCGCGCTTCTGAAGAACCGGACGCCAGTGGCCCGAAGTGGTTTCTACGTATCACGCTCAGTGATATTTCGGCAAGGGAGGAGACTAAATGTACACGATGATACCAGATCTCCGGTTATGAAAACCGTCCAGTGACCGTTGTCGCTAATCAGGCAACGCTTAGTAGAGAAGCTATTTGAGTATAGACGCTCCAGTTACCTGCCAGAATGAACAAAAATGAAAGAATCATGCCCAACCGACGGAAGAGGATGTACATTTTGCCTTCCTCTATGAAATGGTTCATCCATGTTTACCAGTCAAGAGCGGGAGTATTGCAACTCCGGCCAATGCTGTTTGCACATATCAGATCAACAAAAGCCGCTGCTTGAGCGAGTACAATGGTCCCATAAATGTTCCATAATTCCGAAATATGCTGCGCGGTTCGCGCGCGTTACGTGCGTGTTGAATCAACACTGACCGTAGGGACCCCTTGACTAAAGAGTCAAAAGTATCAGTCAGTCAACCTCTTAGTTAATCACCAACAGTCAGCGCATGATTCCTAGTGTTATTGGGTACAAGTATCGTCATTCAATAGACAGGAAGTAAAAATAAACTTCCCAGTTTTTCCTCTGCTGTCAATTTGATTGGGAAATTAAGATATTGTTTGTCATTTATTTTTAACAGAGCTGCCTTTGTTCAGGCGCTCGAAAAGTTGATTGGGTAGCAACTGGGGTATACCCTGCCTAAAATTGGTATTGCGTTTTGTGTAATCAGGGAGCAGTTTATATTGTTTGGATGTTCCATGATGTAGCTGGTGCGGGTTGCAGTACAGCGGACGTTTCGATGGCGCGCGCCCAAGTTTTCCATACAGCCGTTACGGGTTGTTTAGTTTGTCATGAGATGAATTCGTTGAGCGTCAGAATATCCTGGAAGGTACAGACGGAGCTAGAGGCTATGTGAGATAATGAGTTGTATTAAAGAAAGCAAAACACGAAAGTTATTGCGTACTTTTTCTGGTAACTATTTATCTGTGTGTGTACTTTATACATTAGCAATAGCCATCATGATTTCTCATTCGTTGAAGCGGGATCATGTCACCAGTCGCGTTGACGAAGCATGGTATGGAGCCTTCCATGCTCCTCTTTGCATTTGTTCCAGATCACGTTTAGACCATTTTGCCTCAGCGTTAATGCACAGTAAACCTACTATGTTTAATCAATGCCGTGTATAAAAGGGCTGGTGCACATCCAGTCCAAGAGCCATCCCACCACTGCGCAGCCTGCAGGCGTTTAAGAATTTCTTGTGTGGTCACCGTCCCTGTAGCACCGTGACTGGCTTCTGACTGCAAATGGAAATTGTAGCGGTTGAAGAAATCTCTTGCCGCCCGTTTCTCATTAGCATCAGTGGCTCTGGGAGTTCATCTTTCTTGTTCGTTAAACTGCTGAAGAGCTGTGCCATTCGCGCCCGTTTACTGTAGCTTCGTTTGTCTCCCCAGTGATAATTTTGCAAATCCCTTGATACCTGTCAAAATTTTGCCCATTCTCTTGCTACCAAAACTCACATTTTGTTGTTTGTCCGAAGTTACTTGCAGCTTCGTGGTAGTTCTGTCTATTTTTATGTCTGCTTCGTCAAAATCGTTGGTCATTCTGAGATCAAACTCAGAAGCACTAAGAACGCGCCAGACGGAGTGTACCAAACCTACCCGATCGACAGCCCCAGTTTTGTGCTATCTGTTTATTGCATCTTATCTGGCAGTTCTTGTTTTTATTTTACGGTAACCAAACTTAAGGGAGCATTTTGGTTTGTCACATAGCACGTGCTACTACGTCACACTGCTAGCAAAGGGCTGCTTATATGCTTCATTTGTGTCAAGTTCACCTCATCACTGGTTTTCCGGATAGCTCCTGATTTCTTTCGATCAAAAGCATCCCTTGACTTCTTACCGCGGTTTACTTTCGTTGTGCCGCCCATTTACAGTGTCTTAGTGCCCGTGTGTGCGCTCGTGCAGCATTCGGTGTTTTTGTGTTATTGCTTTGAAAAAACCCTTCTGTTCATTCGCTCCTTTGTCTGCTCTTGTCAAACGCAGTATTGTTGAATAAAAGTTATATGTAAATCGCGGAACACCCTGAACAGGCTGTTCGACGAATCAGCCATTAACGTTGAGTTCATTGCCATCGTTTGTCTGTTTCTAGCGCCCAGGACCTACTGCGTGCGTAGTGCGCATGATCCGCTAGCCACAACCGTCGAGCAAGCTCATTAGACTTCCGGGTCTCATGTAGTCCAAGACTTTATGATTGGACAGCATCGTTGCCTTCAAAACCGATTTACTACTAATTCATTCCCAAGGGCGAGATGAACAAACGACACACGTGGACTTCAAACAGAGCACACGAGTCACACACTTTGCTTTCACCGCGCCGTTTCTACTCATATTTACAATTTTGTGATTAACAATACTTAATATGAAGATATTGAAGAATTCAGGGGCCAATACTTTTTTTATATCTTTCTTTACTCCGTTTTTATTAGTTAGGCCTGAACAAAACAAAAATGCTCAGTTGTTCTTTGTCTAAATGCTGCCATCAGGAAATATGGACTTTACTGTTTGTGCCTTTGTGTGATGCTACTGACGTCAGTGTTCCTTCAAACATAAGTAAGAAAATAGCCAATAATATGTTCAGCGTCTGTGCCAACTGCGAGGAACGACGTCCCCTTGAAAACAATGCAGTGAAACGTGTTTCCTTGGAAGATTTAGACCACACGCTTTTGGAGCAGCGAGTAACGCATAAAACATGTTTAATAAAGGCAATCGACTCGGTTTCGGGCAACTTCAATTGGCGAAACTCCTCCCCACACACTGACTGCGTGAAAGGCTTGAGGTACCTCCGGCAAACCACGATTTGAGTCACAAAGCACCTACCGTTTATTGAGACATCAAACCACCCAGATAATTGTGTTGCGCCAGCACAAAATCGAAGTAAACGCGTAGCCCTTATGCCCCCGATACAGTGCCCGGTCAACGGCCCCAACATAAATTCTGAAGGTTTGGAGGGTAGTTGGTGGAGGTATATGTGCAAACAAGCGTACCCCAAAGAACGCAAAAATTCAGCTACTACTAACTTGTACAACAAACCGCAACATAATCCCAACCAATTAGTGTTTACCCATATAGTACCGGCGTCTCAAGACGAATTATCACAAATAAGACGTCCGTCACGGGGCTGTCCAAAAACTGAAGCATGTCAGGCCAATGATGGCACGGCACTGTCATACTCAGTTTGATAGCACACCCGCAACTGTTCCATTCCTCCCCTAAACCGTGCCCTCTTGCCTACTCATTTCATCGACCCCAATCGACCACCATGACATTCATTCCAACCTATTGGACTACTCGTTCAAATTCAACCACCTCTGTGTCCCCATCAAACCTAACCCCTACTCCTGACTTCCCAACAACAGAGCAACCAGTGAGTCTGCTTGTTTTCAGGTTGCACCATATTTTTGAGACTAAACTTGCCGTGTTCTCCCAATTCGGATTATCCCATCTCCACCTCCACTTTTGCTTGTTATGACTCCGGCCATTTACCCAACCGCCCAAGGTCACTCATGGCCAGCAATGGTTTTGCAGTTTTAGTTCATGGCAGCCAACTGAGTCACTGAATTACTCGAACCTCATGCCTATTGTTCACTACAAGTTGCAGGAGAAACATGTTATTATTATTATTATTGTTTAATCAAGTACCCCCCACTGTTTGTGACATTGTCCCCTTTTCGCGCAGTCAACACTACCCGCAAATCCCTCAGTAATGCCCCATTCTGACTGTAAACGCATGATCATGCAAGACGACATGCCACCCACAAGTTGGGAATAAACATTATTATTACTATTATTATTAATACTGATGACTGCATCCAGAACACAGTGAAATCGGACTGATACCGCATACGGCAGATTCAAAGCCACAGTCATTTTGAACGTAAGCAAACAAAAGAAGCAAGGTTTGGTAGACCTCAGTTTCTCGATATTCCTTCACAGACGTTAACAAACGAACCGCAAGGGGCAACTATCAGCTGGTATCCATGCTTCCGCTTTGTCGCTCAATGCAACACCCACCATTGTTTATCAAGTTATAGCGGTCTCTTCACCACTACCGGCTCATAGGCTTAATCTGAGAGAGAGCGAGAGGGAAGTTAGTTCAATGACAGTACCTGCGTGTCGTGACTTCGTTTCTGACAGGATGACAACAAAAGTAGTAGGATTATTTTTCAGTTTGTAGTGAAAATGTCGATTGAGGAATGACTGAGTCGCTACGGTCTGAACGCGGATGGCAACAACACGATGAGGTAAAAGCTACAATCTACAAGAAATGCTTATTACGTGACAAGTCAGCGCATTTGTGAGAACCGAAAAGTAACAAGGAAAATGCACATTAAGTGCGAGTAGTTCGATAAAGAAGCCGGTTGAAGCAAACTAAAACCGGAAAGCACTGCTGGTCACGAATGCCTCCGGCCGGCTGAGTGAATGGTCAGGGTCGCAAAAAGCAAAAACGGAGGCAGAGATAGCAGAATTCGAAGTAAAACAAATATAAAGTTTGGTCTCAAAAGTAAGGTTTAAAATGAAAACAAGTACACTCACTGATGCCACTGTTGTGGGGAGGTCAAGTGTAAGGGAGGAGGATAGTGGAGGAGGGGTGGAGGATGGAGGGATAGTGCCCTACATGAGGCCAAACAAACCTACGGAAGTGGAAAATCAAAATTTGGGCGGAAAACCGGTTAGTTCGAATTTGAAAGAAATTTTAAGCGGATTAGAACAAACTAGTTTCAGAGGGTGTTGTGGTTGGGTGAAAAATGTGTTCGTATTGGCAATTACAGGCTCGAGTGGACGAGGAGTTCAGCTCGAGGGTAGAAAATGGCTTTGGGGGTGCCAACAGAATGAGAAAGGCAATGTCGTGCCATTGATGCACTGATACGCTGTGGCTCCTGTCCAGCCCAGTAACGGCCGCCAGGCTTGCCGCAATCGGGCATGGAATAAACATTTCCGTTGCGGCTGGATCTGGGTTGGACGGAAAGATTGATGCAGGTACAGTCAAGCTAAGTCTGGTTACGGGTAAATTTGGCCCGGTTGAAATATCATGTGGGTGAAGACCGGGGACCAGCCAGACTGAATGAATGACGGTTTCATTATGGAGCATGTATCTACTACAGCTAACTTCTGATGCTTGGAAGTTCTGAGACATATCAAAAAACGGCCTCCAACAGAAAACACGCTAAACTGGAGTGACAGTAAGCAGAAAGAATCTAAAAAAGGGTGAATTTTTGTCGGTTGACCTAGCTGAATCTGAAGTGATGCTAGCATAGATGCTATCCGGCTGACCAGTTGGAACGGGTGAGTACATGTTGAGTTAGAAGGGCGGCGGTGTAGCTCTTAGTTCAGCTAAAGAAGCCAACAATATGGTCTCCGTTGCGCGAACAGGGACAGCAGACGAATAACAAACGGTTGGGTAACAGCTTACGAGATAATGGATGAAGACTGTAGTTTAACTGTAATCTACTATATACACATAACAGGAATGCAAGAATGTGGGTCCAGTCACCAAGTCAATTTTATTAGCTGCAAGAAACGAATTGTGCATGACAAGAGCAGCATAAATGCGTTGACTGTGACTGCAGGTATCCAGGTAACCACAGGCATTATCATTTTATATGTATATGATCGCCTCAGGGAACAACAGTGAAGAACGTACGTGTCGTGTCTGGCTGACGAAGTGGACTTGACGAAGCTGATAACACATCGCACGTCTTTGTTAGCCATGAGCCTCTCAGAGTACCGCTATTTAACCCCATGCATATTTTTAGAATCACAGTGACGAGCCACGAGGCAGTCATAAGTGTGGCTTGTGCCATAACAAATGACTCGATCAACTAGATAGTTTATCCGGTCGAAAGGAAAGCTAGGCCAGTAAAACAAATCAGTCATTTCGAACAAGCAAATAGCAAACGGCCACTGGAAAGGGTAAGTTGCGGAGGCAAATGAAATGGCGGCTACATTTTGGGCCATGGGATTAGAATGGAAGTTTTGAGATCCTGTGCACTAAACGACGACGAAGCGTTGGTGTGAACCGCCATGTCAAGGAGAGGCGCATCACGGTGTTATGAGTGTGAATGGGTGGGCTTTGGAACCAAATAAATTTTTTATCCACTGCTCATATTCAGACACACTATTTGATGTGCATGCACTACAAAAGGTCAAAGTATAGAGAATGATTCATAAAAGTGAGAAAGCGAGGCTTGGGTTTGGTTGAGGTTGGTTAGACCTAGGAAAGCAATGCAGCAGACAATAAATAGTGTTGACAGTGTTACTCAGAGGTATTACTCGGCCTGAAATAGCAATGCATAGGTTGACTGCGCAAAGAAGCTCAAGGTTGGATGTAAGAAAATCTCATAAGGCCAGTGGAGACGGACATGACGGCGTCAAAGATAGCGGGCGCTAGACACTCTTTGCAACACACCAACGCCTCAGAGAGTAGGTGCAGATGAAGTTCCAGGAAGTGAAACTTCTTCATAGTAGATATATAAGATGATAGATAGATAGGGGATAGATAGAGAGACAAGTACGCCTGGCAGATTAGCTGTCTCACGTGTGGGTTAACGCTAGAGGGGCCTAGCTGGTGAGTGCACATGCTGTGAGCAATTAATAGGACGGTTGTGGTAAGAGCGCAAGTTAGAAGGGCTTTGAGCCCATTTCAAACAATGTGTCTAGTTTAAGCTGTAGCGTGAAAAGACGCTCAGTCCCCCCATTAGAAAGGTAGGAATCAAGGTTCTTTTGGAATCCCACATGGGATAGTGCAGAAGAGATATGGGAGGAAAGCTTGTTCCATAGTTTGGAAGACAGGAAAACGAAAACGTTTGACCAAAGACGGTTCGACATGTCAAAAGTGAAAGCGAAAATCCAGAGTACCCGATATTTTAGAGAAAAAAGGAAGAAAATTCTGGGCGGCAGTCAACCGTGTAAGCTCACCCGTATATCCGGCCGTGCAAAAAGCCTAGGATCAACCTAATGCGTCTTAGCCTCAAAGGATCCAGACCAAGCGGTAAACAGCAAAAACGATATTGCAGATTGGATGACGCCGGAAACGACGACTTAGTAAGCGAGCGCTGCACATTCTCCACAGCGGTCCCGGGCGCCCGGGAATGTGAGGTGAATTCAAGTCTAGATTCAAGAATGAGTCTCAGAAACTGCTGAAAGATGGCAGTAAAACACGGTTTATAATGGAAAGATTGGCGAACGAAAGCACGAAGCTTGTGCGATTTAGATATCCTGTACCGTGCATGTTGGGAAAAGTTGAACGCACAGATATACATGGGACCTGGGTCTCCCACTTTGAAAAGAGTAGTTATCGAAAGTCTATTAGGAATGAGCCTTTCCGGAGGAAATCCGAAGAGAGCTTGGTTTTTGAAACGACGAAAAAAGACAGGAATTGGAGGACCAGAAGAATATAGAATTCAGATCAGGCTGAATGTAAACTAGTGTAGAATCAGAGCTACTGGCCCTAAATGTCGCTATCGTCAGCCAGTAAAAAACGGGGATCCATGGATGCTCAAACTGTTGGTGTTAATAAAGTACAGCAAGAACAGTATGCTACTCTGAATAATCCCGCTGTCGTTAAAAAGAAATGTTGAGGATAAATCCTTGATCTTGTTGACCTACATTGTTCAAATGTGGTTAAAAACCAACCAACGATGTATCAGGCCATAAATTCTCGTAGATCGTCATTTGTTGAGCGGTGCACTGTGAGAAACTTGGCCAAAAGCCTCACGAGTAGCACGACAGATAATAATTATACAGAGCCCAGAATTGTACGCGGGCGAAATATGACAAAAAATCAACTAAGCATGCATTAGCTGGCCGCGGTGCCATAACCAATACTACCGATTTTTAAGTCTCTTTGTGGCGCGCGGGTACTCCAAAACCTGGACCTTACTGAGGCACTCTAGGGTACGGGCGAGCAAGCAGACATGATGTATGTTACGATAACTAGCTTGGGTAGTTCTTAGACCTGGCTTATAGTGTAGGACAATGGCGGAGTACTTTCACTGAACTCTGCCAGTGATAACGGAGATATAGAAAAGATCGAGGATGGGTGTAGTAATTTTCAAGGCATTGGCTTCTAGGATGACAGAATGAATGGCGTCAATGCCTTCGAATTTGGAGTCTACAAGGTGGACGAGTGAGAAAGTAAAGTCGAACAATTGAGGGTCTCTAAATGGTGGGGTTTGTCTCATCAACAGGTGTGGTGATTATGGCACCTGGTGAGGAGCAATGAGTAGGGAGGGTTGATGCGGGGGACTATAGCAGCTGGTGAAATAGGAGTTTAAGGATTCTACTACATCAGCTGGGTCACTAAGAGGCTTTCCGTCAGCGGTCACCATACTTGAAATTGCCGAGGACCCAGAGAAGCAACGGCTATGAAGGAGATGTATCGGACTGAAGAGAATGGGCTACGTTGGTAGACTGCTTACGGTTTTCAAGAACTAGCTTGGCCACGGCAATCTTGGTCATAATTTTGTCATTGGAATAAAGAGAGGAGTCATGAGTTTCATGGAAGAACCTACGATAGTTTCCAGGTCTATGGCCTAGAGCGGATTATCTTCTGGCCTAACGTAAACCAGAAATACAGATGGTGTTTGTAGGAGCAACTAGACACTGTGACGGTAGAAAAGAATTTTGGCTACGCTTTACGTATCACAACACAAAAGTAATCGTCCCAGGTTTTATAGCACAACGACAGCACGAAGGCTTCTAACATGCTGAGGAAGGAAAGAAGGAACCTAAGTAGAGGGCGTAGGAGCAGGGTGAGTACTCGCCCAGTTGCAAAAAACCATACGATGGTCTCCGTCAAGAGCTTTGGGCCAACTGTAGCAATGAAACAGAGAAAACCGTTTACAAGGGCAATGTCCAGGGTTTGAAACCGCGCGCAGAACGCGACACAAGCCATGATCATTCTTCGACACTTTGGGCAAGGAGAGGCAAAAAGTGCAGAGGGCATTTGCGTTGAGACCAAGCTATCTCAGGAAAGTTGAGATCACGAATTATTAGTCTGCTTGGGTGAAGTAGAGATTTGGTATGGGAAAGAGGCGTGGACAATTGGTTGTTCTAACTAATGGAGTGGAGTGTAATGAGGCGTCTATAGCTTAAATAGAGTGCAGTTCAGGTAAGAGAACGTGTGTCGGCTGGACGGACAGAAATATTGTTAGCGGGGTCGGCAGAGGCTGGTAGGTTGGCTAGTAAAAGTGATACGCCCAGGACCGTCAATACGAAATGGAATAGGGGGATAGAGGAATCAAATTTTTGAATTGATTGCAGAGTTAAATATGTGAGAATAAGGTGCTTGGACGTACCGTGGTGGCCACAGAGACAGAGTTTGGGTGGCAGTGCGGTTATGGAGTTCCGTGGGTAGAGAGTTACAAACTGTGTCTAGTAATCGTTTCTAACGGTGTCGTCAAAGCTATCAGAGGATGGTAATATCTGCCGTAATCGAACAAAATGGCAAGATTTATGTCACGCATGATGGGTTGGCTGATGCAGTGTTAGGGAAAGGGATGAAAGGATATGATAGAAGCGCCAACAGGGCAGGAAGATTTGTCTTGAAGCGCCGAATCGTGGAAGCCGGAATGTATGTGTAGCCAAACTGGGCTGATTGGAAGAGATGGCACAGGAGACTTATGGTAAAAGGTGAAAAATAAGAGAAGGGGACAAGAAGAAGTTGGTATTTTAATAAAACTCCCTGAGAAGAATGGACTCTTCTGGGATTGAAAAAATCCCCTGCGTCGGTTGATATTGAGGGGGGTTGAAACAGTAATACGAGATACAGTTAGAGACCTCAAAGGTAGAGCTGCACGTGGGTTCTGAAGATTGATTTTGAAGAGACAAATGCTGTTGTCGAGAAGACAGTTAACGAAAAGGGACCCAAGGCTTATAATACACGGCCAGGGAGCGGAATTTGATAGGAGGTAAGATCGGTGATGGTCGTAGTGGTATAGATAACTACCAAGGGCCCGTGATATGCTTATGTGGAATTCGAGGTGTAGTCGGCGTTGTGGACGAAGAGTGAAGGGCAGGAAATCGGAGAGTTGGTGGGGGAGAAGGTGTTACGATACGGGGTTGACAGCAGATGTTCGACCCCGAGGAAGCCTCTGATGGGGAGACACTAAGTGTCATTATGTCACAAGGTCTGTAGGAAGATCTGTGCTGTCACTCCTGACTAAACTTTCATGTCCGGTTGATTGATACCGTATCGTTCACATCAGTGGTCAATCTTGTTGACGTGAAAACAGAGATGATATAGATGGGTGTCCAATGGTAAAAGCTCACTGTCATAAGCGTGTTGTGCGAGGCCTGCAGCCGGCTGGTACATTTTTCCGACGTGACGGCAGGAGTCAGCTCCATAATATGGCAAGATTAGAGACCGTTGAAGGAGTGATGGGAATTTGGGGGTAACACGCGAACTGAAGCATCGTTAGGGGCGATCAGAGGACCCACTGGCCCAGGATCCGATTAACCATCGTCTGACGCGCTTTCGGGTCCAACAGAGTTTGATACGAGTGCATAAGAGGCAGGGTAAATTGGCAGCCTAAGCGCGCTGTTGGTTGAATTGGATGTCCCTTCGTTACTACGCGCACATTTATCAACAGTGACCAGGCATTCTTCGTTGCTCTAGGTTCAATGTGAATTCCGCTAATGACGCCGAGAGTATTGATTGCTGCAGATGGGTGAAGGGGAGAGGGGTCCCTCTGGCAGTTTTCAGTGATCGATTTTATGGACATGGATGGTGAGTTTTAGAGGCCTGGGTTAGACGAGAGGAGGAGCTGGGATGCCAGTAGGCGTGCGCATCTTTTTCATCCTTAAATTAAATTAATGTTGGGCAACGCAAAGACGGTTCCGACCTTTGTTTCGTCGAAATTTTCAGGCGGTGTGAAGCCTGTTACGTGCTCTCAAGTGGGCAATTTTTGTGAGTTCGAGCGAAAAGCGTTCAGAGGCATTGTAAACTAAAACCCGTTGACGGCACCAAACGCTGATAAATCTCAGAGTCGAGTGCGTCAATTAAAATCGATGCTTTTTGAGATTTGACGAATTACATATAGCATCAGGAGTCGGAAGGCTAGCAATTGACCGACTGCTTTTAAAGAAAGTTAGTTAATGTTCTATTCCATGCACATAGGCTCTCAAATTGACCAGGTCTTCGCGAATCCAAGATTCTTCCAGTAAATGAGAGGAAAGAGGGCTGCTGGGTGGGACGGGAATAGAGATATCAGTTAGTGCTACCAGATGGTGTGAAGCGGCTTGGAGTGCTCTGTCAACCGATTTTGAAGAGTGATGAAACTGTATGCTGGGCCTTTTGGCCATCACACAGCGAAGGGATGTACGACGAAAACTCAGGGTCTAACAATCGCTTGAAAGAAGACAGGTTTGGTGACACTATCTTACCTTATCAGACGCATGCGATCTTGTTACACCAACCGTAGATCACGGCAGAGTCCGTTTACAGGCATGGGTACGAGCTCTGAAATTAAGTGCCCGAGAATTATGCTCCTAGTTTGCGCGTGAATTCTAATATGGTTAAGTACGATTGATTCCAAGTGATGGTAAGGACGAAGAAATGCTGTAACTTCCAAGCAGCAAGATACGTACTTGAAAGTTTAAAGTCGTTGTGGGACCAGGAACGCACAGCTCAGACTAAATGAGAGCCATCGGGGTGGCACCAAAAATAGGCACATGATCAGTAAACGGTGATAAAGTAAAACGCTACGGGCAGGTTAGGTTCAAGAGATTTCACAACTGATCTTAAAATACCAGTTTTGAGGCGGACAAGCGGAACGTTTCGCACGAGCAAGCGCAGGTTGTTGTCTCGCTTGCTTAAGTGTGCGCGCATTCAAGGCAGCTAAGTAGGCCGGTTTTTGGGGTTTGGAAACAGACTTCGAGGTGTTTAAGACCTTTACTGAAGTCAGATACAGGCTGTATTGTATCGTGCGGTGGCCGAGCTATTGGTTACGCCTGCACTGAGCCTGCCAGACTACGTGATAGGGAGAAGACAGAGAACTAGGTACACGGTTGTATTGCCAGGGCAAAACATACGGAGCGTCTGCGTAAGTATATAGGATGACTGACTGGCCAAATATGGTCGTTCACTTGTTCGCTCTGTACAGCCAAAGGTGATGTTTCAGTCGTGAACATTCTCAGGCCCACTACGCTGGTCGTGTGTTGCTAGGCCGTGTTTGCTGAGAGCCGCCGACTCACGTACTTTCCGGACGCGTCGTACCGATGGTGACCTTGGGGATGCGTCACTCTCTTCATATGTGCTCTTTCTTCTGTCTTGGCGCGCCCTAACATTTACCCCTTTTGGAGATGGAACATGCGTTGGTCCCTCTCCTCTAGATTTCAACAGTGCTCGTTTGAAAGTATCCATAAATCTCTCGGCTTGGCCATTTGCTTCAGGGTGGTTTGACGAGGACATAGTGCACGGGCTGCAACCTTCTTAGTTCCTCTTCCAAAACGAGTCAGGCAGCGTTTTGAGTATGTTTAATTTCGTCACCTGTCTTGTAACAGATAGTATTCAGTGGCCTGTCCGAGAGGTTTAGCTTGTCAATCCAATCTAATCCTAACAAATCCAATCCTGGACGATCAAACACATGACAAATGCCACTCACATTGATACCATCAAGAGTCATGGAACATTTGAACTCACCAAAGAATTTCAATAAACTTCCGGATGCAGTGCGTGCAACTTGTTTGGTCCTGATTAATGCTGGGCTGACAAGAAAGTTCCAAGTTCTTTTTGAGATTATGGTAAGGTCCGATGCCGCGTCCAGCTGGAGACGAACAGGTGTGCTGTTAATACGCACTGATACGTATTTCCTCCTGTTAACGTGTGGGGTTTGGTGAGCCACCAGACCAACGCAAGCCTTCGGTAGCTTGGAATTAGAAATTCTAGTTGGAGAATGCCCCTTGAGAGCCTGCCTTCTCTAACCATGACACCGATCGTTTTTGTGTCCAACACGGGAGCACCTGCTGCAGCGGTGTCTTCTGAAGGAACAATTAACTGACGAAATGCCACTCGCCACATTTCCAACATGCCGAAGGTGGCTTCTTGTCACCTGATGGACGGCATGCTTTTGAATCGCATGAACAGCATTGCTGGGGCCATTTTCCTGTATCATGACAGCACCACGCTTCAAATTGATGAGGCACTGGCATTCCGACGTAATATTCTGTAGTGTCACGTCTGGGTTCTGCTCAATATTGCCGAGGATTCTTGTTCTTATGTATGCGTCTTCAGAAGTCAACCCGCACACAAATATAAGACGTTTGAACTCATCCCCTGTCATGCTTCGGAGGTTGAAATTTTCACACTCCTTGTTGACTTTGCCCACGTACGTAACCCAGTCTTCAGAAGCATTTTTGCTCAAACTCATACAGTGAAATCGACGAATGAAC
Source organism: Opisthorchis viverrini (assembly GCF_000715545.1). Taxonomy (NCBI): domain Eukaryota; kingdom Metazoa; phylum Platyhelminthes; class Trematoda; order Opisthorchiida; family Opisthorchiidae; genus Opisthorchis; species Opisthorchis viverrini. The sequence goes on from NW_008751747.1 coordinate 559,174, forward strand.
AAAAAAGCCTGTTCTCCGAAGATTGACGGTAAAACAGCAACGTTTTCATCGAAAGTCAGGTCACTTGGTTTTCGTGGCAAAATATAGTTCGTAAAGAGTTCGTGTACAGCCACTCCGATTTTCCTTCCAACTGTCTTGCTCTTCAAGAAACTTCTCTGCTTCCCAGATCCAATCTAAAAAAGTTTTCATGCTTGTTGAACCAAGAATCAAAAGTAATGCATGTGATCGGATCAAACTGGAACTCAGGGATCGCGTTGAGCGTTGTGTCGATCAATGAAGTGGACGACTCAGCAATCTGGCCAATCGGCTTCTGTAGTGACAATTTTTCGGTGAGTGTCTCAATGGGCTTCAACTGCGCCAGCTCAAACTGTTGCCGCTGCTGTCTGAGGAGAGACTGCATCTGTTCGAATGAAAATGCTATTGTGAACACTGGTCTGTCAGGGTTGGATATTGTGATGGCCGAGCTATTGGTTACGCCTGCACTGAGCCTGCCAGACTACGCGATAGTGAAAAGACAGAGAACTGGAGACACGGCTGTATTGCTGGGACAAAACCTACGGAGCGTCTGAGTAAATATATATGACCACTAATTGGACAAAAATGGTCGTTCACTTGTTCGATCCCTACAGCCAATGATGGTGTTCCGGCCGTGAAAATTCCCAGGCCCACTACGTTGGTGGTGTGTTGCTAGGCCGTTTTTGGTGAGAGCCGCCGACTCACCTATTTTACGGACGCGTCGTACCAATGGTGACTTTGGGGACGCGTCACTCTCTTCACATGTGCATTTTCTTGACTGTCGCGCAATGACAGCCTGCAACTGAGAAGGATGCATGGCGAAGGGAGTGGTCAATCCTACTAAGGGATCTGTGGATAGATTATTCAAATTTAGGTGGGGTTGGGCAGCAGAGAGAACACATGAAAGTGTGAGAAAGGAGTTGTTCAAAGTAGCATGTTTCGGCTTACCCGGTCTGATGTACGCCGTGAGGAAGATGACGCTGCTGGTGACAACACGCGACAGCCGATGTGGCATGAGGGTGTTGCTAGCTGTAAGTGACATGGTTGCAGGTGGGCTGGGCACAGCCACCACGGTAGAACCCAGGCTCTTTGTGGCGGTTTTCAGCAGGAATAGCCCGCCCACGATAGCTGAACTGTTCACACTCCATAAATTGGACTGGCCTGGTAGGATGTTGCGTATGCCAGTCGACTAACTTCCTGGAACAGCACTCTTCTCAGAACCACGCAAAGAGTGGAAACTAGCCAGAGTGGGTCAACTAATGACTTTGGAATGAAGTATTCAAGTTATCACCAGCAAACTCAGCTGCGTTGTTGTTATGGTGTTGACCATTAAGTTCCTCCTCTGTCCACCGTGGTATATGAAAAGGCACTGTAACTTGAGATAACCCCTTACCAAGACAAAGGAAGATCATCACAAGTGTGTTAATAGGGTTGTCTTTGAATTTTTCACTATATCGTGCTAGAATCTTTGTGAGGAGGAGGCGAGAAGCGCCGAGCTAAAGATACTCGATCCAGACTGCTGACATTCTGACTAAATAAGGCATGTGTTCATCTGGTCCATAGTCTGCACTTGACACATCTGTTCAATCAACATGATGTTCGGTTATTAAGAGCGGCTGACCTCTGGACACCTCTCTGGATGTCGATCCCGAGTTGGAATATGTCAATTGTTAGGGACACAGACATGGCCCAGCTGCGCCCTTAGTGGCACTCATGCATCCAAGCTGGTTGATTTGAATGCACAGCTCCCTTCGATCTAATTAACGTAAAGTCCACTGACATCCCTGTGATTGCGCATCAATGATGTCAGCTGCCGCCTCCAATGTGCAGCTATCTATCCACATTCCTAAACCGTCAACAGCGAAACTGTAGCTGCCATAACCACTATACGGCGAGTATGTAGTTCTTTAATAGCTGTTGTTGATGGTCATGGTGGTGAAACATGCTCGATTCGAAACCACCTCAATGGGCTTTGCTTGTCCAACCTACTCAAGTGACACCATTGCGATTGATAATTGGGCTTCGAAGCATTGTGTGCAGACTTTGAGATTAGAACAAACCAGGTGGTCAATATTTTTAGCAGTCCCACCTAATGGAAAGAAAGTCTGAGTCAGTAAAAAATCATGTATGAGGCTACACGCCTGTTTCATCTTATTCCAGTAAATATACCAGACAGACTTTTTTAAGTGTTTGACAGCTATCTTAGGAGAAGTGTCCGCAACGCCTGGAGATTGATAGAGCCACCTCATGATCCATTAGCCGCTCGAAACGTTCAGTATCTACCTTTTAATTAGTCTATGACCCTGGCCTTAGTTTACAGTAAGAATTATCTTGTGGTTGCGGGGCGTGTTGTCCTCGGTCAGACGATTTGAGTCTTCAGTTTTGTGGCCATCGACGTCTCAGAAGCGTCCCTGATATCTGATGGTCTGAATTAATTTTAGCACGTTAGCTAGAAGATAGTATTCGGTCGTCCGGCAGGCCTAGGGGAACACTCAACACTATTAACTATGGTGCCCCAACCACGAACTACGCGTGCCATCCACTGGGACGCGTTTTGTTTTTATGTCCCTATCAGAATAGCGCAAACTGTGAGTTGGACAGCATATATCTTGTAGACGGGTGTGAGAAAAATTACGAACGGTTTAGGTGGCCCGTCTTTCATGATAGGGTCCCCGTGACCTCCACCTCTCTGGTAATTGACTGCAGACATTGCAAGAAGTGGCGTCTAATTCATGTCAATGACGTCCATGCTGTCAGTTATTTTCCAGATTATCTGATTGAGTACTTGTAGATGTGGACACTCTGAATGTTTGTCCTGGGCCGGCAGCAGATTCCCTCTCCCATCCACGTATTTCCGTTCCCTTCACTCTGAGGCTTTAAACATGGACGAACTTTGCGCTTGTACATAGTGAAGCGTCAGTGTCAACACCGTTGTTGCTGTCTCTGATAATGATTACTCGCAGACGGCTCGGACCAGTTGCTAGGTCTCATAGAATTCACTGCCAGGCCATGCTTTATCTAGCCTGACTTCTACTCGAAGTAGGTTTGAGAAAACACGGCTTGACGATAAGATCCGTTACCTGGAATATGAAAAATCAACATAGCAAGCGCAGGTTGTTCGGCAGCATCATATCACATTCACTTAAGCCAGATTTTTTTGTCGCAGAGCATAAATCGCACTTCAACAATGTTAACTGGGCGTTCCTGAGGTACACGCTTTAATGGCCAAAGTTAAGAAGTCGCAATGGCCAGGCTTGAGATCCATAAAGCAGCAGTGACACAGTGCTGCTGTTCATCAACAGACCAACACACCGTCGCCATGGATGTTTGAATTGAATAAATACAGTACATAACCTGAGGAACATAACACCCACTTCATCAGGAAAACTGCCATCCGAAATGATGCAACTACTCGGATAAATGAATTCCCCAGTCACTTCTGGCACCCTTTTCGTCATTAAATCTATTCGATCAACCAATCGTTCCCTCCTCCTGAATGATCTGAATGTCTAAACGGGCTGACAGACAAACCTGAAAAAGAATAATCGTGCTGTTTAGACGCTGAGCCATGAACAATGCTGGTTGGCTTCCGCTCACGACGTACACGATTGTGCAACTCGTCGTCAGTGGCAATTGGTTCAATCTTTGGAAAGTCTCGATCGCGAAGTGAACACATCTAAATTGTGGACATGGAGGTCTGCTGGAGTGCATCACTCCTCGGCAAAGCCATCTTAACAAGAAAAGTATTAATGGTCTTTCACTGCTACACTGATCAGTCATTAATGCTATTCAGGACGCTGATATCTTGTGGTACATGGTAATTCCCAGCAGATCCCATTTCGAACTGCTGTTTGACCAGTCGAACTTTGTGAGAGGCTGTCCCTCACAGATTTTTCAGTACGAATGATCCATAAACGTCGTCTGCCGTTAACTCGGATTGGGACCCTGTGATTGAAATAAGTCTCGAATGAGAGAAATATTGAGACTAGTTATATGAAAAGAATCTTTTTATTCCCCCCTCATCCACTCTTCTCTCGTGACCCTTGTCAAGACGCTCTAGCGTTCCTTAGATACAATAATTTTGGATGAGCTTTGCAATATGAGGACAAACTTCTGAACCCTTAGGTGGAAGAGAGATGAAGATTGAATTTGTGGATCAAGAGGAGTTAAGAGACCCAGTCTTAAGCGCGCGGGCGGCCTTAAAGATTTGTCCGTAGCACTGAAGTAAATAAATAAATGGAAAATGCAGTATCCTCTACGTATACATATATACATATGGATTGACAGAAACGCAACATGTCTGAAGAATGTTGGTTGGCTGAAACACGCATTTCTTGATATTATTTAATTGTCCAACAGCCTAGGTTCGGGCTGTCATCTCCAGTTATTTCAGTCGCATGTGAATATTGATGCTTCTGGGGGAACCATCTCCAGAAGAGGCTGCCTCTGGGAAGGGGCTTTTCCAGCCGATCCGTTGAAGTATAATTTGGCAGTGAGCCTGTCCCAAGGAAGCACAATTTTCGGCTTACTCGTTGAGATGTTTCTTTCGAAAATTGCCCATCGTCGCGCTATTTAAGTAGGGATGGATAGCCGGTCTGTGGACCAACAGATGAATGGTTGGGGCGAGACGGCTCAGTGGCTAGAGCGCAAATTTACTGGCCGAAAAGTCCATGGTTCGAGCCCGACATCTGTCTTTCAATATCCCCTGTCTAAGTTTGGGCAAACTGGAAGTATCCCAGCCCTCGTGCTTCCTCCGGAGGGCATGGCAGGTAGGCACCGAGAGGGTGTTACGGTCGAACGATTTTTTTAGGTGAATGATTAATGGCACTGCCATCTCATAATACAGTAGATTTGAACTACTATAATAAGAGAAAACTTAGCCCAATGGATTCACTGATACCTTCATGGTGGTTTAAAGAGAGTATACCGGGGTTAAACGAGTCACATTCTCCTCAGGCATGCTTACCTACATGCTGCACAGGTACATGAGGTTGTGACAGTACTCACTGTATTACATCCGTTTTAAATGGCCCACTTGCGTTCGAAGTTGAGGTAAATCCTGCTTTGAAGCTTTTCAACCCTGTACGGATGATGGTTCACCGAAATGCTGCGTCACATTTCAGAGTCTCCAGAAACCTGTAGTGAAGCTTGCGATTTTTCGGACTTACCCGGAGGCTAACCGGGTTGCGGAGCATGGGAGTAATACCTAAATGGTATCGAGTTCGAGTTGGAATTCCATTAGCCAGGCGATCGTAGATGACTTGGTTTGAGATGCGGTTGTCGGCAATCAGTTTTGGTGCACCAAGGTTTGTTCAACCCCGTTGGTCTTCACTCGTTCGGAAACTTCATTAAATCCCGGGTATCCTGTACAGGCATTCTAGGTGATATCTGCCAGTTACTCTAACGTACCTTCGGTAGATCATCCATGTTCTGTTCGTGTTTCGTCCACCAAAACAAGCATATGGGTCTTTGATTCGGCTATGAGGCGTTTAGAGTCGGTGGGACATCCATACAAACGATTCGGTACATTTTCTGCGGTCTCTACGCGCAGATATCTTCCACGCCGCTATATGGTTTTAGATTCCGGAGAAAGTAAGCCTCGCAGATAGAAAGAGATAGAAGGAGATTTCTTCCATTACTGACATCATTGCACACGTATATTTGGGCAAATCCGGCAACTGCTGTAGATTCCACGGTATAAGCAACACGACAGAAACCCCCGCAAGCGTCGAAGAGCCATCATTGCTATGGGTCTCGTGCCCAAAGGCATGCCATTTTCTAGGATTTGCATGAAATCCGTGAAACATAAATTCCGTTGTTTGTTCTTCAATTACTTTGAGTACCTGTGTGCCCGACACACGTATTACCGCATGAGTAAAAGAAACAGGAATCTATGAGCGTCTAACATGACAGCAGCGACTAAGCTATAGATCTTAACATGCTACCTCGTTGTTCCATTCAGAACAGTTTTCTCTCCCTTAGCTTATTGTAATTTTAAGCAAACAAGTCGCGCACGAAGCGTTCGCCACTTTTTAGAGCTGGGTTGACAGATAGGCGTACCGGTCTCTACTATTTCGTTGAAGTTTTTTTCGTGTCTCCAACACGTTTTTGTACGGATTTCGGTAGTATAGAATGCAAGAATGTGAGTTTGGATAGACCATGGCTTTCTTGAAAGCTTACTTTTCTGATCAGAACACAGTAAGGGCTCCTGAAGCATCTAACAGTTGGGCGGTTCCTCCAAAAAACAGGTGTGAAGACGACCGCTGCTTCATGTGTCAGTGGCAATTCCGAGTGCCCGCTCTTTACAAATTACCCGATGTTTTGGAAGGCTGAAGTCTTTGAGAACATATAAATGGATGTTTACCGCGTAAAGCACTATTAAGGGGGCGAAACATGGCGCTAGATGCCGTAAAAGGCGCCCATGTCTTTTGGCAGCATGTCCCACGATTCTGTTGACCACATATTGGCGACAACTCTGGGAATAGTGTTGGAAACGCATCCGAAGCTTGAGATTCCAAGACATTCTTTAGACGCCCTGTGGAGAAACTTGGGTGCAAAATACGTTCAGGAATTTTCACATAATTATAAGGCTTCTTTTATATCATCACAAAATAGTACTTTTGGTCTTCATATGGATCATACGACGATCCGCTCCTAAAGCACATCAGGCTGGCTTATGTAGACTGTTTTGAAGAAAAATCCGTCGAAAAAGCTTTTTGACGACGGCACTAAGTGATTACCATCTTTGAACTAAAGCTTATTTACAACCCAGCCGCGCGGACAATTTTCTTATAGGTAACAGACTTGGTCAACGCCGTTTTTGCTGATACTTTTCAAAGGTGAAGTTGACATCTTCCGTCAATAAAATTCTCTCCAATATAACCACGGCCCAATCAAAACATTTTCACCAGAACAGTCTACCACCTTACCAAACAGATCAGTTTCAATTTACCCGCTCTATCCAGACACAAGCAGCTGATCTCTCTGTTGGAGAAAATTTTTCGGAGTTAGAGTCATAAGAGTAGGAAATGCACGGCGAGATAACATTGCAATAGCCACTAATTCAGTGATTTTCAAACTTGAATTAGAAAGCTTCTTTAGGCTGATCAAACGCGTTTTTCCGGTCACTGTAGAATGACTCTAAATGACCTGGCTAGCAATAACCTGTATTGGAATTGGGTCTAGAAAAAATGCAGAACTTCCTGCATTTCGTCCTGTATATTCTAGTTGGGCTAAAGAAAATTTGGGTAATGTAGGCCGTATTAAGGAGCCATGGGATGAAGCAACCAAATGTCGTAGAAATTTTGAAGGTTATAAAGCATCATACAATCATTGCAAAATCGTTAGGTGCGTTTCTTCTTGAAGTTCTCCCGAGATATCTTGTCTAAACAACCACCAATTACTGTTTGGAATGGGAAACTATCGGGACAGCACTCATTTGCGCAAACCCTCAGGGTTTCAAATTGAAACACTGAGAATATACTTTTGACATATCTTGTAGAAACTGACATAAGATTGCAAACCCCATATCTGTAGCACCTTTTGGTGTCGATGAAGCAATAAGCATATTTCTGTCGAGGCTTTTGCAGTTTATGACAGTGCGCGTCTTGCAAATTTCATGTCTCCTCAAACTCACCATGCTTTACTAATCTCACCCCACCCTCGCATCTTCCCAAGCTTTGAACTTCGGTAATGCCCGGTTTAAACACCCTGATTGCCCGTTATCAACTCCACCTGGCCTCTGAGCTACATTCACAGAATCCTCAGACAAACCAAGAAATCTGCGACCCTATATTGGCTTCGTTCGACCTCGCTTCCTTGGCCATCCTGAAGAGAATCCCGCTGCTCAAAGAATTGCACACCCCAGCATAATGTGATGCCCGTTACCGGACTGCCCAAAAAATGAAGTATGTCAAGCCAATGATGGTGCGGTGCTGCGGTACCCAGTTTGATAGCCAACACGCAACTATCCCCTTCTTTCTCTCGCCCGTACCCTCTTGCTCATTCGTTCCACTAACTGCAAACACGAACAAGCTCCCCCAGCTGCCTCCATGACATGTTCATTGCAATTTGCTAAATCTCTCGTTCAAAGTTAACCATTTCTGTGTGTCTGTGTCTCCTGCAAAATTCAATAACTTTCTATACAGTCCGTGCTCCGGCTTGTATGTTGTCATCATCTCGCTCTTCAGAGGGATCATTATGCCAGGCTTCCCAAAGCGACACCGGTAAATCTCTATAGTTTCACTCTACAACATGTTTCTGAAACTCTCGTAACCACGTATCCCCTTTGCTAATCTCTTCATCATTCCCACTTACGCTTTATGTGACTCTGACCAAGAGCCCAACAGTCCCAGGCCACGAGCTCTTAGCAACGTTTCTAGGTTTTAGTTCAGTTTGACCGGTTGGATGACGCCAACTCTGATGCTCCACCATATATGATGTTCTGGTTCCCCATTTTTCACAGTTGCACCTTTCGGGCAGAAAGACTCTGTTTTCCTTCTAACGCTTTGGTTTTTGTCCATCACCTTCAAATCCCAACGAGCCGATCTTGACCGGTATTCTCTCAAAAAATTCATGGTAACTGTGCTCCCATACCCGCATCGGTTTAGTGGTTACCATGCCTACATCGGACGATGCCCACCCTCTATGACGCCGCCTATTTCCTAATTCTCCCGCCAGTCGTGCCCTTATTCTGACTGTAAAATTATGATCATGCCCAACGGCATGACACCCAAAAGTAGGGAATAAATATCATTATTAAACGTCAAGACACGCATCCTCAGAATGTCAAGAAAGCGGATTCCAAAAAGGAGAAAAATGTAGTAAACAAAAGGCAGCAAACAAACAGAAGGAGAGATAAAAAGGAAAGCAAAAAATGAAATCAATAAGGGGTCGGAATAATACATGGGAAAATGTAAAACAGAATTTGAGACTGAGGAGAAGCTGAAATCAGTGTACTTCAAATTCTTGTCTACCACACTAGTATTGCATATTGGCTCCCGGACTTAATTACGGTCCAGCTTGCTTAGACGACCCACACTTGATGTTCCTTCAGAGCTCCACCAATGTTGCAAGGGCTAGCCTTGCAGTCACCCACCCCACTGGAGAATAGGCGCTGAACACTCATAGGATTTACCATGGGCAAGCGCCAATATCCGTCACAGGCTTTGAGAGCCGGCGACCACCATGACCAAAAATATAGGTGCGTTTTCAATGGGCCCGTGGGCGTAACTTTTGCCTAAACAGTTTCGCTTGCAAGCACCTTAGTTGCGGGGTTAGAACCGTGGCAAACCATTGAGATTTGATCCGCACATAACCAGTATTGTCTGGAAAAATTTTCAGCAACAACGCGAATGCATAAACTGAGCTCCAACGGTATTTCTCTGGTCATAAAGCCCTTTAATCGGACATTGCATGTTTTTTCAAATTTACTAGGTCGAACACACTCCCTGGCCCACTGAATGCAATGATTGGAGTAAGCCAGGCGTATATTCTCCGGCCAGCAATAATGTTCATGCCCACAAGTGGTTAATTTTCCTCCGTTGGGAGTCTCGTTTGGCGTTGCGCGGACGATACGGGAGCCAGTCCATGTGACCACCAACCAGTCGTTTCTCCGGCGGGGCTGCAACAACACTTACCTCAGGTTTTCGGAAAACCCGCTCTCGTTTACTAATACCAAACGCAAGGCAATTTGAGCGGGGCGCAGTTACACTGTATGTCTTCGGTGGTGTAGACTCAACTGTTAGTTCCCGCAAACGTGATATAGCTACCATCACACCTATCGGCATGAGCCAAAACTCTAAGGTGGTCATCGCGTTTAGAAGGACAAGCTTTTGTCTGATTTTTCCAAGGCGTCCCCTAGAGTTACTTTCTAAAATAATTCGTTCGTATTTACAGTACTCTGGTTTGCCCGCTGCTATTATGTGACATATTGACCCAACACTCCCAAATGAATGAAAGACAAAGCTCTGCCGGGACGACCCAGCAGAAAGCCTAGACTACACAACCTTTTTTCACGAGATATTGTAGGCTGTCGGGGGCACCATTCTAGTTTACTCCGTCTGGAAATCAGTGCGGCTCCCAAATGCGGCTCCCTTGTTCGTGTCCATGCAGATAATCTGATGAAATATTCCTTCAGTTCTGCAACCCATAGTTACCGGTCATACAAGGCCGGAGCAGCCTTATTCTACACATCAATAAAGTCTGAGACGTAATACCGGAGGCGGCCGTCTCTGCACACACCACACGAGACTTCAAACCACGCATAAAAGCTGTCAAGATGGCCCTGCACGTTACGGAGCGGGAAACGCCCACTTACTTCTGAGATATACTCTAACCGGGCTCATTACTGCGGGTTTCAGGTTGTGATACCGCTTACTCACTGCGGGGCGGGCTGAGTCACCGTGCCAACTGGTAGGTGCAAGTGAACTGTTTCAGAAAGACTTACCTAGTGGTCGGGACGTCAAACTGTTTATGCAGACATCCAATCTCCGTATAATCAAAATCGTTTTCTCTGCATTTCTGTTATTTCTTCACCATCTATCCAGGTTTTGCACCCACACATCCAACATAACCATCAGAGCGGTATAAAATACCAGTGAGCCTCCCACAGACAGTGGCGACAAAACATGCCTGTTTGCTAGCATAACAAGTTATAGTCTCCTTAGCCCGGCAGCATCGGAATTGACAACTCTCGATTGGTCCAGTGTGAGTTTCCTCAGTGGCCCAGAAGTTGACCGTGAGTTCAGGAAGACGTAATCGCGGTCCCGTCGTAGGAAGTTAACACCGCGCTCCGATCTATTTCTCACCTTTGACGTAAACGTCCCACATTTTCAGCTCCGCCAACAATTGAAATATGCATTTATGGCGACCTTTTGTGGCGTGCCGTGTTGTTCAGGCATAAGTGCACTCCTATTTCCTCCGGGGACGCTCATTCTACGGTCGCTGTTGAAACCCGTTTTTCTGGTAACGAGCAGCAGAACCTAGAAAGCGCAGCGCCATTTCACGACATGGTCAGTGTAGAATTTGTGGCATGCATTCACTGCCGGGCGGTGTGAAATCTGCGACATATAATAATGTCAACTTACGGGGTAAAGGTATGCACGCACAAAGAGAAAAACCTGGTGATAATCCACACAGTGAATCTACGCGCAGTGAGTTTCATGAGTAATGTACCCGAGCCTAGCAGCGCTGCCTCCGCAACACGATGCGTCATACACCCGAGTGTCAGGGCGCTCAAAAGAATACTACTCCGCCATTAGGTCCGGCGGCAGATGTGTACTTCGAATAAAAATGAGCTCATAAACGAGCAGCGGGTACTCAGCTTCGCTGTTCACCACCGAAACTTGACAAACATAAGTGCAGCACAGCCCTGTCGTACGCCATCTACGTGTATGGTGGCCCAGAAAGCAACTGAGGATAAAGCTCCCGTCCGCCCCCAAGAGTAGAACACATGCAAGGCTAGACCAGTTTGCACACCAAGAACACCCCAGAGATTGCCACCTCACAAAACACCGCAGCCTCTCATATCACTGATGCCGCTAGAGAAGCTTAGAATCCTACCGACGACCAGTCCTAGACGTGTTTATGCATGGTATGCAAAAGTCGGCCCACTTAACTTAGGTTCCAACCCGGCATTGTCTCACTCAACCCTGCATGGGTTGACTCCACAATTTCATGCCATGATCTCATGTCCTCCAGTTACCTGTCCGGCCTGATTACTACCTCATCCAGTCGGCTGGCTCCGGATACGCAGGACTTTTGCACAATGTTGTGCCTCTGTCCCTCGTGCAGCAGCAGGTTCTAAGTCGAAACGCTATAAATCCGCCCTTGTTAACCATTCCTGTGCCCTAACACGTATCACCCGGAGCCTAGAGACGACGAATGGGATCCTTTCAAGAACTTGAGGTGTGACAAGTGAAGTGCTAGGCTTATTTACACCGCAATGACACATGAAAATGTTATCCACCGTGACGTCCTGGACCCCTTCGAACGGATGAAAGCTTGGAACAAGCGGCAAAAATTTTGATCGCGAGCATCTATACGGGTCTGATGGCAGACCCGAAAAATTATTCGCGGCGCAGGCTCTACCTCAGGCCGACTGCGGCTAGCCCCAATCAACAGTTCATTATAAAGGACTTCAGCTGAGCGGGAGAGCGCGAAGCGTGTGAGGTAAATGACATGTTTTGGGTTGCTTATTCCTCATGATTGCGGAGGTGGCTGAGTTTTATGTTAGTGCCCACGAAATTTGGATGTTACATCCGGGTCAGTAACGCCCTGAGAACGATACGACACTTGCCCTCAAGTAGAATGTTGGCGCCGCTAGTCAGTCTAAATCCCTACTGTCCCTGGAGGAGCCAAAGACACAAAGCACCTGGCACAAAACGAATCATAGACCCATAATATCTGTTGCAGATAACCTTTAAAATTAGTTCATCTGCAACGCTCCTCCGGTGCCTTAGCTACCATGTCACGCAAATGGAACGCGAGGGCCGGAACCACGGACATTCCGGCCAATAAATTTGTCTCAACCACGGGACCGTGCGGCAATCAACTTCAAGAAGATGAAAGATTCCGCTGACACTGGTTATCAGTATGAAAGGTCAATAGAAATCTGTGTGAATTCCTGCAACAACCTTGCTGTGATGCGTAAGGATCGGATACTTTTGGGTAGAAGTGTCCTGGAGAACGTGGACTGCATAACGAAGCTTTATTGCACCGGTGGAAAACGTCAAAACTACCCAAGCTACGAGCGTTCCGGCAAAAGAGCGGGTCGAAAACAAAAAAGTTACTGCTAGCAAGACTTCATAATGGAAGACGAGGCAAAGTCCATCCACAAAAGGGAACTTCGACGCTAATCTGTTTGATGAAATGGCCAGAAATAAATGCTCGATGGAATGCTTTGTGCTAACTTGCTCATCGATATTCACACATTATGCACCGAATACGATAATTAGAGGTTTCAGTGCGAAGGTAATCAGTAGATTGTCTTCTGCCCCTGAACTAAGTGGCAGGTCGTAGTACTGTTACGATTTACAGTCAGCCCACTACCGATCTATCCTAGTCATTGCTCATCAGGTAGGCACAAGTTGCAGTACTTGAAAAAATCTATCATTGATTTGAGCAGCCATTTGGTGGAGCATTTGTTCAAATAGTGACTTGGTTGAATATCTCCGAAAGAAAACTACCTTCGGTGTGCAAAAAATTCTGGGGGACAATAACACGGGGAAATCCATCGAGTCTCTGGGATCCGGTTGACCTAAAATCTTGAAAATAAAAATTCAAGCAAATTGGTCAACAAGCCAGGAATTATTAATCTCAACTTCCGTGGGTTGCGCTGTAGGGATTACTGCGATGATGCATCGCTAACGTCAAAAAGGATTCAGAATTTCGCCCAAGAGGATTTGGCAGCCGGGTCACATATCGTGTGCATTTTCTGTGGCCCTTACAGGACTATCAGCCATGTCAATCAAGGGAGACTCCGAGCAGCTGCCATCTATACTCTCGTGGGGCTGGGCAAGCCCACTTTAGAGAAAACGATCAACCAACTTGCTCCTTTAACCCCTCTCTTTACACGTAGTGGGGTTCTGTTAGGTTGAGGAGTGCACCGATGAGCGCACATCGCTAAGCATGGGGTATAAGCATCACCCTATATGCTGTCGTCCAGTGATCTTTACTCGCGTTGTATGTAAAGATATGTGGAGGGTGCTCAGTTTGCGCCTCTGACAATAAGTGGCGAAAACCGACTAATTAGTGACCAGCATCGTGGGTCAGTTGCAGGACTTTCTATCCTTGAGAGTGCACTATGATTCACTGTCCAATGCATCGACTAGACGAGGTCCGGAGGGGAGATGCATGACGTCTTGAGTCCCAAAGAGCTCTCGATTTGGTCAGCCAGCTGCCTTCGGTTGTGAAGCTCAGAGTTTTTGGTGTCAATACCCGGTCCTACCTTAAGTGAGGCATCCCTGAAGGTAGAAGCATATCAGGTCCCATGTAACGTTGCCCTACTACGCACGACTACGGCAAGAAGTAATGGCACATAGTGGTGATTAATGATCCCGCGTCGTTTTTGATGTAAATAAGTGAACTACTAGGTTTACTGAGAAGTAAATGTTCGCCTTTTTGCTGCCAGCGCAAAATGTCTCCTCAAGTACAGCTCCCTGGGTGTACTAAAGCTTGGTCACGAAGAAATATCCAACAGGTCGAGAACCTGCACCCCTCCAAAAAAGATAAGAGATGTGCAGTGATCAACGCAGCAGGAAAACGAGCCACCATTGCTTCCCGTATAAGTTTATCACAAGTCCACGACTACAGCCCAGGCCAGAGATCAGGTGTCTGTTGCATTCTGGAATATGGAAGTGTGGAAGCAATTTCACCGAGCGACCAGCTGTTCACATAGAGCTCTTTCGGGCCGAAAATGAGGATAATCAGCCATGGCTTAGCTTCATTCCTGTCACTCAGCAGACGAGTCGTCTCATCTGTGTTACAATGGTTCCGTATGATGTCTATGACCGAAGGGTGATATTAGAAGTCTCGGGAGATATTAGGCGACTAGCCTTGAGGATCGTATAGAAGATGTAGGGCTTCTCGGATGAAAGCGGACAAAGTACTGTATGGTTGCATTCTCTAAAAGAGAGGTGGTGGGGAGCACTCGGATACTCAGCCGCTGGCTTATTTTGTACTTCACTTCAGGGAGAATGGAGTACTCCCAGACTAACGACCCACCCCCTTCGAGCATGTGAAAAGGTCAGAGCGCCATCAAAATGCATCAGCGGTGAGGTAGTCGACGCACTCAAAAACTAACCAGCAGATCCGGTAGACGCTCAGTGATAATGAATCTTCAAATCCAAACTGGATGTAACATAACCTGGTATGGTCTATGGAAGTTGCATAAACCCCAGACTCAGGCGTTTGTTGGAAACTTATACCTGAACTCATCGTAGGCTTTTCCATACCTTTTTGCTCCAAACTATTGAAAACACACAGCGACTGATGCTGCTGAAAACGAGCACACCTTGGTACTGCTCACATGATTGGAGACAAGGGGAAGAGCTTTCAACCTGAAGAGGCCCAAGGAAACAATCTATCGCCCCACAAATCCACATGACCAGTTTAATTCGAATTTGTCATCTAACTTTTTCACTCTTCGCACCTTCTATCTTGTAAACGACTTGGTGGGACAAGTAAGCTGGAAAGTGCGCATCTTATTAAAAGTCACAAGCGTTCTGTGAAAGTCTTGGAACAAGTGGACGTTACTTGCTATAAGGCATTTCGGCCATTTCTCTCTACCTCGAATACGGTATAAAATGATATCTCTGGTTGCACCGTCGTCCTCGTAGTCTCGTCACATTTGTGGTGCGGCTCCGGTTGGTGAGCCCATAACTGCGAAAATCGGACAATTTTTCAGATGTGAACATCCCTGCGGCCCCAAAATTAGTGAATAACATTCACTCCGATTCTGATACATCTCCCATGGATAACTGTGAGTTTACTACCGCTGCTATCTCTGTCAGAAGGCAGACCTGGACAAATGACACAGAGCCTTGTTAATGAGTAGCAAGTCTTGCTTCCATATACCTGCCTATGGGTAGTTGGGTTCAAGGTCGTTATACTGACGACGAATACCACAGCCAATCAGAATCCTAGTATTTCTCCGCGCACCCACACCAGTGATCGGCCGTTTGCCGAGGTTCGAGTAGCTTTCGATTGCTTCCTGCCACCTGTCCGCACCAGGATGATGGCTCACCATTAGTCAGGCAGATAGCACTTGAGAGCAGAGAACGTTTCCCTGTCAACACTGTCAACGGAATTCGGAGGAGCGTTGAGGAGACTGCTGTCTACTTTGGCGAATTTCCTGCCTCCATTTGGACTAAAGAGGGAACAAATATAGGTGGAAACTCTCTGAGAGCCACACCCGTTGCGCAGGCTTTTGTAATGTTTGCAACATGTAGTGCGGGTTGATTGGGCTATCTCACTTGTTCAGTTCACCGATGGCCCGAATTTTCTTCACAAGCGCGTCACCCGAGTAACAAAATACCAAATAGAGCATGCCTTTTATCCTGATAAGTAGCAGTCCAACGCGCACCCCTCAGTGCCACAGACGTTGGATACAACCTCGACACTTGGGCGACATACATTTCCAGCAATCAGTTGTGTTTGACGAAGAGTGGAATAAGAACGGAAATGACTAGTCTTTATTCATCCAGGACGTTGACACGGCGAGTTGAAACGAAAAAAGGTGATTTAACAATGAACAGTGGAGACATTTGAAAACCAGCACTTGTACAACATATACCTCCTACAGAGAAAAATACTCGCAGGCGTTCGTTTTGTAGCTGAATAATGTCAGCCCTATCTGTTGCGCAAGAAATACGATCATTTCCACCGTTGTTGTACAACCACCAGAGGTTCAGAACAATTCGACATTTCCGTTTCCGAAGCGGAGGAGTCAGGCAGTTCTGGATCAATAAATGAATCATTATTTGGCCGTGATTGCTGCTGTTTGGATGATGGAGTGCGTCCAAAATCTGCGCAAGGCGCCAGGTGACTTCGGGAGGCCAGTTCTTCCATGCCATTAGGCTGTCAGACATATTCGTACCCAGGGTTGCACTGCAGGAGCTCAACCTCATCGACCACAGGATTATACTTCGAAGATCTTGTATTTTGCCGCATCCGAACTGGTTCTGGTGAAAGCAACAACTGCGGCAGTGATGTGCCAATTGCAGACTTTCGATTGTGATGAAACATTTGCTCGAGTGTACTGGCATTGGTGACAGTGCGTAGAAAAGAACGAATAGAATAGAGCGTATATTGTAAAATGGCTTTGCGATGACTAATTTGATTACCTTTTGACTATTATGAAAGTGTAATAGCTTTTCACAAAGTCCCACTTCGTTTCACCTGACGGTTCCCCTGGTGATTGTATGGAGTGGTCCGATTGGTGGTATAGTCGTTTCCATGAATAAATTGCTCAACCTCATCCAAGGTTGATGCACGAAGCTAGACAGGCCAACTGAAGCAAAGAGCGGCACAATGCATTATATCACCGTAGACGAATTTATACCTGGACAAGGATAGACGAGATGGAATACTCGTCTTCGACCTTCAGTAGATATATTAAGTCGTCGCAAGCAGTGGTCCTTCGAAGTCAATGCTTAAACGTTCAAACGTTTGTGTGACTTTAACGAACGTACCATCAAATGGCTTGAAATGTTGCTTTAGTTCCCTATATACATGACATTGCCTACCGACAAGTCGGATATCCTCTAGGGAGAATGGGAGCTTCTTGGCACGAATGAAGTGTATCATGCAAGTTGCTCCAGGACGGTACAGATTTGCGTGTAACGTTTTAGATTCAGTTGGGATGAAGTGTTCTCACAGACGCTCCGAGAGGGCGTGTCAGCAGCTTTGTTTTTGATGCCTGGTTTTTAGATTACGTCAAAAGAGAGATGATAACTCCATCCACCAACGTTGGATTTTGTCATTTTTATCCTTCCCGTGTCGAATGCAAGAACGCAATGGACCGCTGGTCGGTTACAATCTTGACCTGTGTCCCGAATGGATACTGCTCCCATTTGCTCACTGTTTCGACAATTGCACACTCTTCTTTCTCAATAATGAATAATGTTTTCCACTGGCAGACAGTGAATTCGAGAGGAATGTGACTGGTCCACCATCTTGATTAGGTGTAGCGGAAACTGCAACATCAGACGCACCAGTCTGGAGTATCAGAGGTGTTCTCGGATCAATAGTAAGCATGCCTGTATCCACCAACTTTTTTTCGAAACTTTCAAACGCATTTATGGCAGACTCGGGAACCGGGGAGGTTGTATTGTGAGTAGTCGGATAGGCTTTGTCCGAGAACAGTACGCGAACACGCCAGCGATGCGTTGTCGAGGTTTTATGCCCCTCGGAATGGGTAGCTCTTGCAAGATTGGAACTTTCAAGGTCTTTGATGATACCTTCAGTGATTTGATAGCCAAGGAGTCCGAGTTTAGTAATGGAAAATGTTCTTTTATCGTGACTTAACTGAAGGCTGAACTTTTGTGCTGCGGCGAGGAAACGCTGGATGTTTGGATCGTGTTCCTCTTAATTCTCTCCACAAATGGTGACATTATCCATTTACGCATATGTTCCTCTAGTTTTTCCGTGCGTATTATGCCATTCATTACCCTTTGAAAGCACGCTACTCTGTTCGTTACTTCGGGCGGTATTCGGCAAACCTGATAAAGATTGCCACAAGCCTCAAAGCCTGTGTAGATTCTGTCAATTTACTTAATGGGTATTTGATACGCAGTTTCAAGATCCAGCTTGCTGGGAATACGGTATTGAGCTATTTTGCTACTCGTATCCTCAAGTATTTGGAGCCGATAAGTGTCTAGTTGCGTAAATTGGCTTATAGTCTGACTATGGTGACCCTAAGAAGCAGTGGAAGCCTCGTCGCCTGCAGAATGTCGTCTGGACTTTATGCCAATGAGCTTACACCATGGATCAAGATGCGCAATGTAAGAAGTTCTATTCTGGCAGTGACTAGAACACAAGGCGAGATGAAGAGAGGTGGCTCAGTGGTAAGAGCGCAAATTTACTAACCGGAAGGTCCGTAGTTCGCAACCGGCCTCTCCCTCTCGGCTTCTCCTGTCTAAGCTTGAACAACCAGGTAGTATCCCACCCCGCGAGATGAAGGTGGCTCAGTGGTAAGAGCGCAAATTTACTAACCGGAAGGTCCGTAGTTCGCAACCGGCCTCTCCCTCTCGGCTTCTCCTGTCTAAGCTTGAACAACCAGGTAGTATCCCACCCCTCGTTCTTCCTTCGAGGGGCATGGCGACTAGGCGCCGAAAGAGTTAACGCTGAATGATTTATTCTTTAACACGGTCGAGTGGCCATCAAATATCGTCGATATCGCTGGCGTTAATTGATGCGAGGTAATTTATACCAGCGGGCAACCAGTACGACGGCGCATGCAAATCACTCAAATACCAAATAGTGAAGGGCCCAAGGAAAGACTGAGAGCTTTGGCGGACATTGAGAATCCAGGAGATTGAGAAGGCTTTTGCTGCTTGAAACAGCCGTACTTTGTACCATAGGAAGGCAACAGTCAGCAAAACGCTAGATGGAAAAGGTGGCTCGTTAATTCACTCACAAAAACGCCGACTGGAAAGATGGGCTGGACAATTCGGAGAACAGTTTAGTTGGCCTCCTCCAACACCATCTCTGGAGATGGTACATCCGGGTGAAGAAAACGCCAACATTCGCCAACACTCCCGGTGGTTTAGCCAAAGATGATATTTCCTTCCGGATTGAGAATGTCAAAGCAGATTTTGCGAACCTACATCACCTCTGCTGTAGGAGTGACTTCAGCTTGTCCGACAAGGGTCGGGTTTGCAATGCCGCTGTGTGCTCCATATATCTATATGGGTCTGAAACCTGGTTGTTGCGGGCTGAGGACGTCACAAACCTCAGTGGTTGGCCATTAATGCTTCGGAGCATTGCCTTAGTCAGTTGGCATCACTGGATTAGTAACGGTTAACTACGTTGAATGTTTTTCCGATGGTCGTGATCGTGATCGTCGTCAACATCGTCATCAGAAACAGCAACTTCAGTGCTGACTATGATACCTCACTGCCGTACAACCACAAAATTTATCTCAGTATATTTAAAGACTTAGAATGAAAACAATAAGAAAATTGTTCTAATGAATGGACCTAGTGATGGCTTATTTCAAGCATTCTGAGGTACCCACACCAGGCTGTCAGTCAGACAACCTGGAAAGAAACTGACAACACAATCGCCGCTGATACCAATCAGCCTCCATTTTTCAATGTTCGCAAGCGCTAGAGGAGTGTAGGTCACGTGAACCCCACTCTGGAAGACATGCTGCACCAACAACACCCGAACTCTTCGTTCAAGCTCCTCTGTCAGGTTATACGTTATCCACCTTGCTGTTCGTACCATTCTGAAGAAGGCACAGAGAAAACACTCGTTTCGGCAGATGGTGTTTGGGCTCGCGGAGCACACGGATGAGGCACCGCAGTTGATGGTGCTGGATGTTTTCTGCGATTGAAGTACCTTTAGCAAAACCAAATACCAGTTTTCAAATCGTCTCGTTTCTACTCCTCTGATGCCATCCAAAAACAGCAACGGTTCTGCGGTATCGGTGGCAAAAAACCTGGAGGCACCTTACATCATCTGTCCGCAGATGCTGCGTCTCGCAGCTATACAGCAACACTTACTGTAGCCTGGTATATGCGATCCTTGAAACCCAATTATATGCCTTTTTGACGCCACAAGTGATGCAAATTAGCAAGCTCGATTGAAGCCTCTATGATTCTTGCACTGGCATCATCAAACACTTCCAACCACTACCGAGGTATGTCAAATTCTTTACAACCTGCAACAACTCTGCTTGAGTCTTAAGGGGCATGTTCAGGGACTGCATGTTCTGAAGCATGACTTTACACTTTGAAGGTGCTAGGCGCGTGTCGAAAGATGGTATGACGGTGGTCAGCCTACTCAAAAGCGTATGGAAGATCGTTAGGACAAGTAGCATGATGACGTGTGAATTGAGATGCACCCTTGAACACTTCTGAGGTTGAAGACTGCTCCGTATTCACACTCCAGCTTTCTGTTGAAGGCCGGGATTCCGGATTGGAGGTAGCAGTTGATCACCTGGGTTGTTGTTCGAAACAGTATGCCAGTAATCCAAACGTTCTGCTTTGCTGGATGTCAGAAAACCGTTTCGGCTCCCGATAACTTCGTTGACGGGGGACTTACAAGGACCAGTGTAACGAATCTAATGGAACAACTTGCGGACATCTCCAGCATTTTTCCAGCTTCCATTTTTTTGGTCTTTCGGATCCACCAAGCTTCTCGGTCTGCAGGGACACTCAGTTTTATCTGATGTCGGATGATGCGTCAGTTCGAGTTGTTGTTTCGTCCAGGAAGAATCTGTGGCCGGACCTCCAGCAAAGACACGGTCGTATCAGAGATTCAATGTCTGGATGAGATCGTCTGGTTTGTGCCGCCAACAGAAGTTGCAGCTGAGTAGCGCTTTGGGTGTCGTTTCCCAGTGGCCATTTATATCCCACATCGTACCATCTGGCAGGCGTTC
This sequence comes from Opisthorchis viverrini, assembly GCF_000715545.1. Classification (NCBI taxonomy): domain Eukaryota; kingdom Metazoa; phylum Platyhelminthes; class Trematoda; order Opisthorchiida; family Opisthorchiidae; genus Opisthorchis; species Opisthorchis viverrini. The sequence goes on from NW_008751747.1 coordinate 580,295, forward strand.
GAGGAACCGGTTTTGATAGTTTCGTTTTATTTCTGGGTCCGTTAGCTTCTCAGTTGCTAACGGAGGTGTGCGCAACCAATGATAGATTGTCGCCACCAGTAACTGATGGCGATGTAGTCTATTTGGATTCGGGACTGGTTCGTTGGTCAAGCGATTCCCACTGTTTCGGGAATTGATACTGGAAACGAACAGTGTGATTCGCATGCATCTGAAGTAGGCGACTTCCGTGCGTCTCCAAGAGGACCACTCAATTGTTCCTTGGCAGTACCTTGTCTACTTCTCAGATTGTTCATGTCACCAGCACAATAACAATGTCTGAGTTTTTAGTCCGTTGTAAAAAAGCACTTAGATAACCATAGAAACTATCTTTGGCAGGTTGAGAGCTACAGTCAGTTGGGGCTTCTCAGTTGCTAACGGAGGTGTGCGCAACCAATGATAGATTGTCGCCACCAGTAACTGATGGCGATGTAGTCTATTTGGATTCGGGACTGGTTCGTTGGTCAAGCGATTCCCACTGTTTCGGGAATTGATACTGGAAACGAACAGTGTGATTCGCATGCATCTGAAGTAGGCGACTTCCGTGCGTCTCCAAGAGGACCACTCAATTGTTCCTTGGCAGTACCTTGTCTACTTCTCAGATTGTTCATGTCACCAGCACAATAACAATGTCTGAGTTTTTAGTCCGTTGTAAAAAAGCACTTAGATAACCATAGAAACTATCTTTGGCAGGTTGAGAGCTACAGTCAGTTGGGGCGTATACAGACACAAGAAATAGGGTGTGATGGACCTCGATTTCTATATTCTTTCATAGAAGTTGCCAAACGAAGTGTACAGAAACAACTATCATCGGTTATCCACGCTTCTGCTCGGTCGCTCAATATAATACCCACCTCGGTATATCCAGCTGTAGCAGGCTATGCACCACCAGAGGTGCACAGCCGGAACCTGGAAGAGAGCGAGGGGATAGTTAGTGCAATTACAGTACTTGCGTCTTTTGTGCTTGCTTCCGGCACAGTTTACATCAATGCAGATGGAATGTAGCTCGCGAGCTAGCGCAGCTTGTTGTCTTGCTTGCTTCAGTGTGTGCGCATTCCATGCAGCTAAGTAGGCCGGTTTCCGGGGTTAGGAAACAGACTTCGAGGTGTTTAGGACTTTTACTGAAGTCGGACACAAGCTGCAACTAAGCGGGATCCATGGCGAAGAGAGTGGTCAATCCTACTACGAGTAAGGCGACGCTGCTGGTGACACCACGCGACAGCCGAAGAGTGGAAATAGCCAGAGTGGGTCAACTAATGACTTTGGAATGAAGTATTCAAGTTATCACCAGCAAACTCAGCTGCGTTGTTGTTATGGTGTTGACCATTAAGTTCCTCCTCTGTCCACCGTGGTATATGAAAAGGCACTGTAACTTGAGATAACCCCTTACCAAGACAAAGGAAGATCATCACAAGTGTGTTAATAGGGTTGTCTTTGAATTTTTCACTATATCGTGCTAGAATCTTTGTGAGGAGGAGGCGAGAAGCGCCGAGCTAAAGATACTCGATCCAGACTGCTGACATTCTGACTAAATAAGGCATGTGTTCATCTGGTCCATAGTCTGCACTTGACACATCTGTTCAATCAACATGATGTTCGGTTATTAAGAGCGGCTGACCTCTGGACACCTCTCTGGATGTCGATCCCGAGTTGGAATATGTCAATTGTTAGGGACACAGACATGGCCCAGCTGCGCCCTTAGTGGCACTCATGCATCCAAGCTGGTTGATTTGAATGCACAGCTCCCTTCGATCTAATTAACGTAAAGTCCACTGACATCCCTGTGATTGCGCATCAATGATGTCAGCTGCCGCCTCCAATGTGCAGCTATCTATCCACATTCCTAAACCGTCAGCAGCGAAACTGTAGCTGCCATAACCACTATACGGCGAGTATGTAGTTCTTTAATAGCTGTTGTTGATGGTCATGGTGGTGAAACATGCTCGATTCGAAACCACCTCAATGGGCTTTGCTTGTCCAACCTACTCAAGTGACACCATTGCGATTGATAATTGGGCTTCGAAGCATTGTGTGCAGACTTTGAGATTAGAACAAACCAGGTGGTCAATATTTTTAGCAGTCCCACCTAATGGAAAGAAAGTCTGAGTCAGTAAAAAATCATGTATGAGGCTACACGCCTGTTTCATCTTATTCCAGTAAATATACCAGACAGACTTTTTTAAGTGTTTGACAGCTATCTTAGGAGAAGTGTCCGCAACGCCTGGAGATTGATAGAGCCACCTCATGATCCATTAGCCGCTCGAAACGTTCAGTATCTACCTTTTAATTAGTCTATGACCCTGGCCTTAGTTTACAGTAAGAATTATCTTGTGGTTGCGGGGCGTGTTGTCCTCGGTCAGACGATTTGAGTCTTCAGTTTTGTGGCCATCGACGTCTCAGAAGCGTCCCTGATATCTGATGGTCTGAATTAATTTTAGCACGTTAGCTAGAAGATAGTATTCGGTCGTCCGGCAGGCCTAGGGGAACACTCAACACTATTAACTATGGTGCCCCAACCACGAACTACGCGTGCCATCCACTGGGACGCGTTTTGTTTTTATGTCCCTATCAGAATAGCGCAAACTGTGAGTTGGACAGCATATATCTTGTAGACGGGTGTGAGAAAAATTACGAACGGTTTAGGTGGCCCGTCTTTCATGATAGGGTCCCCGTGACCTCCACCTCTCTGGTAATTGACTGCAGACATTGCAAGAAGTGGCGTCTAATTCATGTCAATGACGTCCATGCTGTCAGTTATTTTCCAGATTATCTGATTGAGTACTTGTAGATGTGGACACTCTGAATGTTTGTCCTGGGCCGGCAGCAGATTCCCTCTCCCATCCACGTATTTCCGTTCCCTTCACTCTGAGGCTTTAAACATGGACGAACTTTGCGCTTGTACATAGTGAAGCGTCAGTGTCAACACCGTTGTTGCTGTCTCTGATAATGATTACTCGCAGACGGCTCGGACCAGTTGCTAGGTCTCATAGAATTCACTGCCAGGCCATGCTTTATCTAGCCTGACTTCTACTCGAAGTAGGTTTGAGAAAACACGGCTTGACGATAAGATCCGTTACCTGGAATATGAAAAATCAACATAGCAAGCGCAGGTTGTTCGGCAGCATCATATCACATTCACTTAAGCCAGATTTTTTTGTCGCAGAGCATAAATCGCACTTCAACAATGTTAACTGGGCGTTCCTGAGGTACACGCTTTAATGGCCAAAGTTAAGAAGTCGCAATGGCCAGGCTTGAGATCCATAAAGCAGCAGTGACACAGTGCTGCTGTTCATCAACAGACCAACACACCGTCGCCATGGATGTTTGAATTGAATAAATACAGTACATAACCTGAGGAACATAACACCCACTTCATCAGGAAAACTGCCATCCGAAATGATGCAACTACTCGGATAAATGAATTCCCCAGTCACTTCTGGCACCCTTTTCGTCATTAAATCTATTCGATCAACCAATCGTTCCCTCCTCCTGAATGATCTGAATGTCTAAACGGGCTGACAGACAAACCTGAAAAAGAATAATCGTGCTGTTTAGACGCTGAGCCATGAACAATGCTGGTTGGCTTCCGCTCACGACGTACACGATTGTGCAACTCGTCGTCAGTGGCAATTGGTTCAATCTTTGGAAAGTCTCGATCGCGAAGTGAACACATCTAAATTGTGGACATGGAGGTCTGCTGGAGTGCATCACTCCTCGGCAAAGCCATCTTAACAAGAAAAGTATTAATGGTCTTTCACTGCTACACTGATCAGTCATTAATGCTATTCAGGACGCTGATATCTTGTGGTACATGGTAATTCCCAGCAGATCCCATTTCGAACTGCTGTTTGACCAGTCGAACTTTGTGAGAGGCTGTCCCTCACAGATTTTTCAGTACGAATGATCCATAAACGTCGTCTGCCGTTAACTCGGATTGGGACCCTGTGATTGAAATAAGTCTCGAATGAGAGAAATATTGAGACTAGTTATATGAAAAGAATCTTTTTATTCCCCCCTCATCCACTCTTCTCTCGTGACCCTTGTCAAGACGCTCTAGCGTTCCTTAGATACAATAATTTTGGATGAGCTTTGCAATATGAGGACAAACTTCTGAACCCTTAGGTGGAAGAGAGATGAAGATTGAATTTGTGGATCAAGAGGAGTTAAGAGACCCAGTCTTAAGCGCGCGGGCGGCCTTAAAGATTTGTCCGTAGCACTGAAGTAAATAAATAAATGGAAAATGCAGTATCCTCTACGTATACATATATACATATGGATTGACAGAAACGCAACATGTCTGAAGAATGTTGGTTGGCTGAAACACGCATTTCTTGATATTATTTAATTGTCCAACAGCCTAGGTTCGGGCTGTCATCTCCAGTTATTTCAGTCGCATGTGAATATTGATGCTTCTGGGGGAACCATCTCCAGAAGAGGCTGCCTCTAGGAAGGGGCTTTTCCAGCCGATCCGTTGAAGTATAATTTGGCAGTGAGCCTGTCCCAAGGAAGCACAATTTTCGGCTTACTCGTTGAGATGTTTCTTTCGAAAATTGCCCATCGTCGCGCTATTTAAGTAGGGATGGATAGCCGGTCTGTGGACCAACAGATGAATGGTTGGGGCGAGACGGCTCAGTGGCTAGAGCGCAAATTTACTGGCCGAAAAGTCCATGGTTCGAGCCCGACATCTGTCTTTCAATATCCCCTGTCTAAGTTTGGGCAAACTGGAAGTATCCCAGCCCTCGTGCTTCCTCCGGAGGGCATGGCAGGTAGGCACCGAGAGGGTGTTACGGTCGAACGATTTTTTTAGGTGAATGATTAATGGCACTGCCATCTCATAATACAGTAGATTTGAACTACTATAATAAGAGAAAACTTAGCCCAATGGATTCACTGATACCTTCATGGTGGTTTAAAGAGAGTATACCGGGGTTAAACGAGTCACATTCTCCTCAGGCATGCTTACCTACATGCTGCACAAGTATATGAGGTTGTGACGGTACTCACTGTATTACGTCCGTTTTCAATGGCCCGCTTGCGTTCGAAGTTGAGGTAAATCCTGCTTTGAAGCTTTTCAACCCTGTACGGATGATGGTTCACCGAAATGCTGCGTCACATTTCAGAGTCTCCAGAAACCTGTAGTGAAGCTTGCGATTTTTCGGACTTACCCGGAGGCTAACCGGGTTGCGGAGCATGGGAGTAATACCTAAATGGTATCGAGTTCGAGTTGGAATTCCATTAGCCAGGCGATCGTAGATGACTTGGTTTGAGATGCGGTTGTCGGCAATCAGTTTTGGTGCACCAAGGTTTGTTCAACCCCGTTGGTCTTCACTCGTTCGGAAACTTCATTAAATCCCGGGTATCCTGTACAGGCATTCTAGGTGATATCTGCCAGTTACTCTAACGTACCTTCGGTAGATCATCCATGTTCTGTTCGTGTTTCGTCCACCAAAACAAGCATATGGGTCTTTGATTCGGCTATGAGGCGTTTAGAGTCGGTGGGACATCCATACAAACGATTCGGTACATTTTCTGCGGGATCGAATTTGCTTCCGCTGGGATTGGAGATGGAAACATTGAAACTAGGAGCCCAAGGGGCATTGTTGGTTCTCCTTCTGCCGATTTCGAACTCTATACAGATGGTTCTGCAAGTACGGACTGTAGTTCTCACACCGAGTTGAGGGGGTTGACAGTTTTTCGGTGTGTCGTGCTTTCAGAGAATACACAGCACCTCCCTAATCACATGCTCTCTTGATATCTATGACTGGAGTTGTAACACTTGGGTCTGTCCTCTGGATTTTTCTTGCATCTGAAGGGGTGCAAAGGGGAAGTCGTTCATACACTTTCCGCTTCCGAATCTGCATTGTTCTTCAGGGGCTTCTCAACTTAACCCCCCCCCCCCCACGACTGAGTAGAATGCGTGCCAAGGTTTTACGTGAGATCCAGAGTAGACGGACTTCTGGATGGTTGTCTGCTTTCCTTCACTTGAATGGTGGATAAGCCGTATCTTTTTTCAAATTTATAGTAACACTATCTGACTCAACATGACACCACACTTGTCGGATTGTTGAAAACGTCGACAGCTCACTGACCTTTTTTGCTTTTCTTGGGGCTTATCAGGTATGCTAGTGCCTGAGTTTCCATCAACCTTGTGTTCTACTTGAACACCACATTGTACGCGATTGTCAAGGTAAACCCATTGGCAAATTAAGTCGGTGTTAAAGGGAGGCTCAACTGAATCCAAGCTGAATCTGTCGTGTATGAATTTTCCGCAACCTTACGAGTAGTTTCCTTCAAAAAGATACACTGCGATATCTCGAATATCGTACCAGCCGAAACATTAAGCGGCCTGATACAGCGCATTTAGTTGCTTAAGGACATTATAAAAGGGAGATTCAGCTGGGATTCAGTTGCGTCCTCCGTGAAAACCAAACTGGATGATAAATGGGTTTATTTTGCGAATCTGTATTTTAATTTCAATGAACCAAAATGACGTGACTATGTTCAGAAAAGAAGAATTGGTCGATTACTGGGTCGATCACTTAAAATGGCGATTCTCGTGGTCACCTGGCGCTCTCATTTGGATCCTGGAAGTGCAGTGAAGACTTAGACAGTAAGCCTGAAACTCCTTACGTTCTCGGAGTTTCATGACAGCATATGTCCTCAAACGCCACCAAGCCGCTGGTCTAGATGGCCTACCACCCGTTCAAGGATGGGAATAAAATCCTGAGTCAGAGCTTTTTTTTTATCTATTTGTCTGCATCTGGAAAAAAGAGACTGTCTCAGACAGGTGGGAGAATCGGTGATTGTACCCAATTTAAAAAAAATGGGCCGTGGTGAGTGTGGGGGATCTGCTTAAATTCCGTAACGAGACTCTTAGCGTCACTTGTCCTTCGTTGTTTCATGATGGCCCCTGAAATACTGGCTCGAAACCAGAAATTTACATATCTTGTTTCGTGTGTAAGATCAAGAAAGCAAGTAATCACTCCTGGATTAGCACAGCGCCTCAGACATTACACTGGAACTGATCCGCACGTTTTCCTGTGGCACTACAAATATTATATACCAACACTGCACGTATCTTGGAAGTTGTATTAGTTCTGAAAGTAATCACGGATTAGCACAGCGCCTCAGACATTACACTGGAACTGATCCGCACGTTTTCCTGTGGCACTACAAATATTATATACCAACCAACAACGTATCTTGGAAGTTGTATTAGTTCTGACTGTAGTGTGACAGATGAGGCTCTGGCGGCGTTTACTAACTTGAGACACCTATGGCGTCAGAATGGTTTATCCCTGAATCTGAAGGGACGTGTGTATCAAGCTACAGTACGGGCTGTTATGTTGTATGGCCGTGAGACTTGGCCTATTTGAGCAGCGGACCTGAGACGTCTTCAGGTGTTCGACAATCGTTGTCTTAGAACCATAGCTTGTGTGGGTTGGTGTCGGCGAATCCGTAACGAGGTAGTTAGAAAGCGTGTTTTCGGTTGTGTAACGGGTACTTCCATTGAAGAATGTGTCCAGCACCAGAAGCTGCGTTGGTTGGGACATGTGTTGCGTATGCCGAACCATCGTTTGCCGAAGAGAGTGCTGTTTTCCATGCCCAATTCGGAGTGACGTAAACAGAGCGGTCGCCAACCTTTGACTTGGCAGAGGAGTATGAAGGAGATCACGAAACGCTTGGGTGCTGTCGGTGCTACTCGCCTTCCAGGATGGGGACCGCGGTATCCTCACTGTGCCTGGTCGGAGACACTACAAGATATGGCTGCCAACCGATGTCAATGGCGTTCTTGTTGTCAGTTTCTGTCCAGATTGCCTGAGTGAATGTCTGGAGGTGTAGGCACCTCGGAATGATTGTGTTAAGCTAGCACTAAGTCCCTCCCCCATCCACCTTTATTCTTTTCTTTACAATAAGGCTTTCAAATAAGTCATGGTTGTACGGCAGTGAAGCAT